>NC_142136.1:31654333-31963166 GCF_024610735.1 Ursus americanus | reverse complement strand
TTCAAGGAATAAGACCTCCAAAATGGCTTTGGTATAGTGATACACCAGATACTTTTGATACGGTGAACACTTCTGTATCATTGTTACTGCAATTTTTTTAAATGATGATAAACTGTATTACACATTTTTAATTCCTTACAAAGAATGTGCTAAAAACAACTATTCTTAGTGACTTGAGGTTACCATTTTGCACACTGGTTACTTTGAGAATGACCTCTGCCAAGGCAAATATCAGATTCCAGGACAGCACTGGGTGTGCTGAGATGTCTTCAGCATGGTATTGTGGTGCCATCAAGGACACACTGTTCCAAACACACAAAAACACACCCTGTATCTCTTACACCATCATGGAATCCTCTGATGAAGGTAGGTTTCCCCACCTAGATTCTTTCCATCTTTCATCATGTTACGAGCTAGCTCTTTTTGTCTGAAGAGGCTCAACTTTTACACACATCCTGAGCAGTTCCTCTTAGTTATGTTAATTTGCTGACAAGGGCTCAGAGGCTTTTTCTGGTGGCTCTCTTCTTCCCCCTTTGAGTTATAAAACTGAGAAAGCTTTCATCTAAATTGGTAATACTGGAAGAAGCAGAATTCAAACTCCAAAAGTTTTCCACAAAATGGACAACAAGAGTTCATCATTCTAACTAAACTCTTAGCTTCATCTTAAGTTTATCTTCCTTTGGATCCTTTCCTTGGCATTCAGCACAGTGCTCAGAAAAGCAAAAGGTGGGTATGTAGACTGTACCCAGCTACAGGAGAAAAGGTCACCAATTTCTCCAGCACAGATAAACAATGGGTACCAAATATTACAACCATACTGAACCTCAAAACAAATTAGAGAACCATTCAATATGCAAGATATATTCTAAATAAAATGTGATCTTTCAGGATTCAATTATTTAACTGGATCTCTTCAGAGAAACTATCTTAAAGGCAGGAACAATGGCCTAGGATTTCCTACAAGCTTTTTCAAATCAATATTTGTAAATCATGTTTCTGTTTCCTAGGAAACTAAGTAGGTTATACCTACGGCAAGAAAACTCTACCAGAGTCATTTTTCCTTTTATCCTTGGCTCACACATGTGGTTCCTGCTTATTAGAAGAAAAAAAATTACCTTCCAGTATCACTGAAAATCTCAACAAAACAAGAAGGGAGCCAAAAAGCCACCTTCTCAGCCTGCTTCTTCTCCAGCGGTGTGACGACAGAAGAGCAAAAAGAATAAAAGTCTACCCAGAGAGCTCTGGAAGACTAAAGGGGTTTACGACCAAGTTCAGGAAGTGCCCAGCACAGTCTGCGGCCTTAGCTTCATTCACTATGTGAAAGGTGAGACCAAAAAAAGTGAAAAACCTGGGTTTATTAGAAACATCAAGTCAGACATTTCAGAGTTCAAATTCCAAATCTCTTTCCTTGAGTAAGTTACTTCAATTCCCTGAACCACAGCTTCCACCCTCTTAAAAAAAGTAAAATACATAGCTTCATTGGGGTAATATGAATTCAGTTAAAAGATGAGTACAAAATACCAAGTTCAGACCAATTTCATCTCTTAACGAGTTTCCAAGAGTCGTGTTCAAAGATGGTGAAACAGGTATTTTTCTCAATGATTTTATGACTAGTGTAAAATATTGTTATTTGTTGAGCTCTCATCTTAGGGAGTTTACACGAACATCTAGCATTTTCAGAAAGTACAATGAAATATCACTTCTACAAACATCTGTAAATGAACTTTTAACTGTGCGAATGTGATTAGTATATATTGGACGTCTTTGCTGGGTCCACAATACTAAAGCTTGCTCTGGCTTTTTTCTTTAGTTAACAACCAAATACAGGAGGAAACCTGGGGCACAAAATCACAGCATGTACAAGCTGTAAATGTGACTGTAGTTAGTTTGTATAAACAGTTTCAAATTTCTAAAAACCATTATTAAATCACAGTAACTTGTAAGGCATCACAACCCTGGCCCAAAGATCGAACACTACATATGCCGCAGAGCTTTGCTGCTTAACAAGACTCAGACACTACATCCCAACATTTGTAACACATTTTTAAGTTTCCAGTATTTTCACAAACACTTAACTACACAGCATACTTTAAAATATAAATGTTATACATATATTCATGTGCTTTTATGATTTAAACGTCTGCAAAGCAACTTTTTTCTAAAGCGGCAACTCATTATTTTTCCATACTCAGGCCCCAACTCCACAAATTGCTCCTCCAAATACTTTTTAAAAAATATTCCTTTTGACTTCTAGGTGCATCTGTTAGCCCACCACACAGATATTCAGAATTCAATTTTCTATTCTCTTCCCTTTATAATACACACAAACCCAATAAAGAAAGAAACTAAGAAATGGCAACAACCCACCAGCTAAAGGACTTTTGGTAAACCAGTTAGCTTCTACTATCAAATGGTATTTAGACACTTGAGCTCTAAATTTCTCTCTGTAACATTCACCTCTTCATTAGAATCCTAGAAATCTTGGTCCCAGGAATGGAACCATTTCAACCATAATACTAAAGGTAATTCAGACGTTCAGTTTACCATTCACAGCTAATGCTGATCTCACTGCTCAGAATCTCGAAATCACACACTGATGAGAGGACATTGGGCCCATTTTAATCAAGTGCTAAAAATGATCCAGGTAATTACTAACTGTCAGTATTGCTTACCTTCTGGCAGAAGCTTGGTGTTATAAACTGCTAGGCCAATCAAATACTAATAATAACAGTTATAATCATCATCATCATTATAATTATGATTATTAGAACCACCACCACATCCAGAAGCACTGGGTCCTCGGGGACAGATTTTGCATTACAGCCACAAGAGTAATATTCCTATCTGGGACCCTGGTACTACTGCATTCAAGCTCTGAAGACCTAGTGCAAGTCCTTTACTTTTGTCTACATAAGACACTTTCTGAAGTTCCTTCAAGCTTCCACAACTCTCTAGGCCTACTGCCCAAAAATTCTTAGACTGAATAATGAATGGCTTTACCAAACCTCGTTTGTAGGTTTTGACACAAGATAGGAATGCATACTTCTCAGATATTTAGCCAAGAGCACAGGAAAGAACCACTATAAAAATTAGACCTTAGTAACGTTTGGTTTTTAATCTTTAGGCAAGGAGTCTTCATCACTGGCTTAACATTTTTTTGGAAAATACTTTGCTGGGCAGTTTATATTCAAAATGTAAAAAGGTTTATACTTAAGCAAACAAGTAAACAAATTCAAACTCATTTCCTGATTCTTCTCTAAATGGTTTTAAAGAAACCTCTTTGCCCTACGTCAACCAGGCTTAAGCGTATAAATCCTTTACAATACAAATCTTACCCTTGTTCAGAAACATGAGCTGGTTGCCTCTGACCAGGAGAGGAAGACTATGTGAGACCATCACATCAGAGTGCCGGCCTTACCCGCAGATTCTGTGACTCTCAGAGCCTTTCCCTGAGCCTAGCCATACATGTACACCCATGCCACAAATACCAAGTAATTCATTCAGTAAATCTTGGGAGACAAAGACAATACTAATACAGGGTACCAGGGAAGCACTTCCAATGTACCTCTCTGTAACATCCGTTATTCCTTTTTTGTAAAATTCATTATTTGTAATTCAGCGGTTTCGCCCCCCAGTCACGGTTCCAACTGGCTGAGACTGTCTAGCGTCCTGCGGTGGTATACCTAGCACGGCGCCCCACAGACAGTAAGCGGGGCCGGCTGAGTGAGGATCAAACTGAAAACAAAACACATACACATATTCTAACAACAGTGTTAACGGCATAAAATAGTACAAATTCAACCACAAAACACAGTTTTGTGCCCAGCAGCACCGGAGGACAGAGGGTCCTATGGGGGCAAGGAGGATGGCATGGGCAGGTAAGCATGCCCGGCGGCACCAAGTCCCTGGAGCACTGAGAGACAGAGGGGAGCAGCATGGCGGCACGCTGGCAGCTGTCCACTGGAGACCAAGGACACAGGGCACTGGGGGTAGAGGGTGAGGTGATATCAGGCAAGGAGACAGAGAGAGGATAGGGAACATTAGTAAAACGACCACACAAATAAATACATATGCCGAGGCTAATAAAGCCCAGACCTCTCACTGCTGGAGCAGGTATTTACAAACACAGTAAGGGGAAAGACTAAATAGAACTCTGAAGTGTTGGATTGGAATTGGGAGTACAACTGACCTTTGAACAATATGGGTTTGAACTGTGTGGGTCCACTTAATTGTGCCTTGTTTTGTTTTGTTTGTTTTAAAGAGTGGACAGCAAAAGCCACCAGGCATTAATTTACAACTACCCACCCCAGTCTGACTTTCTAAATACCATTCTCCACTGAAAGGAACCTGAGGTGCCTGAAGAGATAGAATGTACGGCAAGGAAGGGACAAGGAATGTACACGATAAGACTGTAACTACTTACTGTGCCACAAAAATCAAGAAATGCTCAAAAATTGATCAGGGTGTGCAAAAAGACACATGAGCTACTCTGAAGAGGCTTCCATCTCCAAATCTGGGATAACATGAGCATCAAAATAAGTAAGGATAATAACATACTGTAACCCGTTGAATAAACTAGGAATCTGTGATGAATGCAAAAATAAATCAATGAGGAGGAAGGCTCGTGCACAAAGCAGATTACCAGTAGAAGAAATGACACAAAATTCAAATCAACGCTGGGCAACTATCAGTGCAGTGGCTGAGTCAGGCAGAGCGGTCAATGGAAAACAAGCCTGGTGGATGGAGCTAAGACGAGGGAAAGGATACGGGTGTAACCCTAGCATTAGTCAATTACAGGGGGAAACAGTGCCTTTATGGAAGGGAAATCTGGCAGCCACTGACACAACCCAATGAACAAAATTGACATCATCACTGGCTCAGAATCATCCTACAGAATGTAAGCCCTGTGCCCTACATAACTGTCAAAGATACGAAAAACAGAAATGACTTAAGAATGCTCCCAACTGGAAAAGTCAAAGACACATGTCCACTGACTGTAATGCATATCCTCGGATGGGTTTCTCACCGGAAGGGAAAAGCAAGGGGGTAGTTGGTGAAATATGAATAAGGTCTATGGATTGGATGGCTATCTTATATCAACATGGAATTCCTGACTTGGAACTCAATGCATGGTAGTTATATATGAGTGTTCCTTCTGGGGTGAACTTAAAGTATTTAGGGGTGATGGGGCTTCATATCCAAAGCTCGCTCTCAAATGTTTCATTAACACACCAACAAAAATGGGAGAGGTGTATCATGCAGCAAACACGGTGAAATGCCAACAACTGTACTGCTTATACTACTTATCATAAATATAAAACCATTTCTATTAATTTTAAAAATTACTATTTCTAAAAACTCTACTGGAAAACTACTTTTAGGACACTGTAATTTCATCTCAGATGTTGAAAAAAATTTCACTTAAAATTTTCCAAGAGTATTAAATAGGAGTATCCTTTCAGCTGGTCATTTGAGGGCTTCCTCATGGTGTCAGATTAAAACAAGGATTTGATCTGAAAAATTTGTCATTTCAAAGATGTTAATCCCGCTGCTAAGAAATGCCATCAACAATGCAACATGGAAAATGCCTGTTCAGAGGTCGTCTGGATCTGAAATAGCAGGGGGGAACAGGAGCAGGTATCCGCAAGCTACCAGCACCAGCAGTCTCTAACAAGCAGACAACCTCCTCCAGGCCTACCCACACCCCACAGAGAACTCTGAAGAACAAAGGCCACACCTTTAATCAGAGGTATTTGGCTAAGTTATAATGTGCCATTTGTGTTCGATTTTGCAGATCTTTTTGAGGGAAAGACAAACAATCAAAATTAAGGAAATGCTTCGTTTTCCTTTAAAGGATCGGAAATGAAAGAGACAGCTTCAAAATTACTATGAATATGTACTGATGAGCCATAATTCAATTCTGCCAAATTTCAAAAGGCTTGACCTACTATGATACTATCAAATAAAGTATAATGATTACACAAATAACTCATCATCAACAAATGAGACCAACTTTACCATAGCATCACAGTTTATATAATGGTTTAAAGATGGATGACAGCGTTTTATTAGAAGTAGATGGAGGTAGCTAAAACATGACATTGCAATAGATCCCAAAAAGTGAATTTAGTATGAGAAAGGTCAGAACAATTTTCCCAATGAAGTAATCACCTTTCAAAAACTGGGTTACAAAATTTATTTTATTTTACCCTGTTATTTAAACACATACATACATACACACACACACAGACACCATTCAAACATAGAGAAGCATATATAGATAAGGGAATTTCCCAGATGAGGTATTTTTTGGGCTTGTGAATCATCACAGTTGAACTTATTTTTAGTACATTATTGCAATGATTTGTACATTTTGTTTCTAGACAGTTTTGAGTATTGCATCATTATTCCTCTGTGGACAGGTAGAGATATTCACTGAATGATTAAACTCATGTTCTGTTATCCGACATTTATTCAACCATAACTTTACAGCCTGACATTTCTGCACATTCACATAAATTGAGATTCATAAAGATGAAAATGGTCCCAAAATTTCTTGACTTGCATGTCCTCTGAATCGTTCAAGATTAAATGCTATTCAATATCATATGGTTTCAGTGAATCTATGTATCTAAAGTTCCAAATGTCCAAGACCCCACCTTCTTGGTCAAGTCAGACATGGCTTTTACTATTATTTGTCTCCAGCTCGCCTATATTTCTCTTTGCTTCCTTAATTCTGTTCGTGGAGGAACCATTCTCCCAGTCTCCCAGACTGAAAGTATAATATAGATAGAGATAGCTAGTATACAATTTCATGAGTCAATAATGTTCCATCAAGAAAACATTTTCCTAGTTTAGCACAGAAGTTCATAACCAACCATCTATAGTGTTCCTAATTAAATCTACTGAATTCTTTTTTTTTTTTTAAGATTTTATTTATTTATTTGACAGATAGAGACAGCCAGCGAGAAAGGGAACACAAGCAAGGGGAGTGGGAGAGGAAGAAGCAGGCTCATAGCGGCGGAGCCTGATGTGGGGCTCGATCCCAGAACGCCGGGATCACGACCTGAGCCAAAGGCAGACGCTCAACGACTGCGCCACCCAGGTGCCCCTAAATCTACTGACTTCTGAATTCATTGGATTTATTTCAAGAAGCAACAGACCAGCAACATAAAATGGAATCGCCATAGGAAACTAACAGACACAGGTGACTTTAAGATGAAACAGGGCAAGGGGAGAGGCACTCATATTTTACACTTGATGCATAAACATCCCTAAAGTAGGTTAGGTCTCCCTTTGTGCTCTGCAGAGGCTCCAGAGGGGCACTGCGTACTTCTCCTCTGTAGCTCTCTACCCACTATTATTAATTTCATTAATTTCTGAAATTATTTGTTGGGAGTCTGCCTTTTCTTCTAGACTATACGCTGCATAGTTCACAGTGCACTGGGTCACCATTCTATTCAGTACATCACCAGGGCCAAGTACAGCAGAAGTAAATAACTGTTTCAGGGCCAGTCAGGAACCTGATAAATACAAGGTTTATTGGATAACTGTATTTATAAATCTCTTAAGAAAGCTGGTAACAATTATGCAGCTCCAATGGTCTATGAGAAAGGTCAGGAGATACACTGTCAAAAAAAAAAAAAAAAAAAAGTAACTTAGCCATTTCAGAATTCTTAAAATACAAGCACTTTCTAGAAATACAACTAAATGAGTTTTATATCTCCAAAACGGAGTTGAATTTTGTCCCAAATTATCTCTAACTTTACCAGACAATTTAATTTTTTTGAAAAATACCAATCTGATTAATGAAGGGAAAATGGGAAGAAACAAAACTCAAATCACATCACATTTGAAATGGTCTAATTGGAAGCATCATACGATACAGAGTAGAATAATCTGACATTATCATAGGTTTATCCACAAAGCAAAGAGAAAAAAAAAAAGTACTGAGAAAACAAGTGAGGGAAAGGATCTTTGGCAAAAGAGCAAATTCCCAGATTCCTATGGAATGGAATGCACAGGCCAAATTCTTGGCTTCTCTCACCCAGGGTACAAGTGGAGGGGACAGTATTACTTGGCTTCCAACCTGAACGTGTTAACAGAAACAGAACTTCCGAAGAAGAACCTTTCCTATGAGAGGATGAAGTACTTGTTCAAATAATTCAATACTCAAGCTCTGAAAATAAAAGGATAGAAACGAATACACACTGTGCCTAATTATCTCCCAAGGAGAGGAGGAAGAAGGCTTTTGTAAAGTGAGAGGGAGAAAACGCCTTTCATACCATGTGTAAGGACACAGTGTGCAGAGGGGGGAGAAAGGACAGAAACTCAAGAGCAGACACTGATGCTCTCAGCATCATCTCTTATTGTAATAAAATTAAGGTAGTTATGAGATAGCAATTTCTTGTCAGCCTTAAAAAGAAATGGTGTAATTGAATTTCACACACTTGATTGAGCCCCTATTCTCTATAGCTTGTACCACAGTAGCTAAGAATTCAAGGCTATTTATAAAGCACTGTCCCTGTCCTCAAGGCACTCATAGTCAATTATATTCCATAATCACATTTGGTGCTTACTAGCTATTAAAGGCTTCATCTATGCTTTACCTGTACATAGGAAATGCTTGCAGTCTTAAACAAGTATCTATCTAAAGTGATATTTGAGACTTTTTGATAAAACAGGTATTTCAACAACTGTATCAATTTTGTAATTGGACATCTTAGACATTAAAATTGCATTTAAATATTTAACATTAAGTTTTCATTTAATTGCCTGAAAAGTTCATTTATTACTTTAAATACTGTTGATATCATGATGAATAAACTTTATTATATAAGAGGAAGTTAATAATTTTCTAACATAATAAAAGTGAGACTAATTTAGGGTACTCTATACTTAAATTCCCATTTCTTTTACTCAACACTACATTTCAAGACAAATTGTTTTTTAAACTTCCAGATGTTCAAAATTTTTCAAAATGTTCCCATTATTGATAAGCTATAATAATGTTTTCTGGAGTTAAAATCAATGCATACTTACAAACTTGCTCATAGGAATTCTGCATTTTTCACTGGGTAATCAAGACCATAAATTAAGTCATATTCAACAAAATATAACTGTCTAGAAAATAATTTAATTATGCTAAGCAAATACATATTAGACATCTGCTCTAATTCAAGTATTGTTAGGCATTTTGCTCTCTCGATAAAGACAGGAAGGTGTTTTAGCAACTCAAGTCTAGCTCTCCACTAACCATACAATATAGCCAAGCCAAACAATTCAAGAAAGACTTTCTTATCCTTGTTCTGTACTGACAGTAAAGTCTTGCCAAGAGAGTTAGTTCCAATTCAAAACAACTCAAAGGAAAAAAAGATAAAGATGCCTCCATGAGACACATGTATTCAGGATTCCATTTCCAAGAGCAAATATTCTGGGTTAAGAGTCCCTGTGCTATTTTTTCTATAAATTTTTCAATCAAAATTTGTACTTACAGTATCACCAAGTTAAAGAAATAAGTTAAATTTCAAGTAATAATATCTCTATTGAAATAAAAGTAAAAAGGAATGTTAATCCATCACTGTTTAGATCATCTTATGTTCTACATGTTTAACTTTGAGGTGTCTAGGTATGTATATCAATTTAAAGAAGAAGAAATAGCTTAGAGAAATAAACCACATATCAGAAACTAGAAATCAAGGAAAACCCAAGCAAAACCATCAAGGCTTGCCCTGTACTTGAAGGATGATACACCTAAGATTCCAGAGTCAACATACGGTCAAGACAAATACATTTTACAGGAGTTTCAGGAGAAATAGCAATTGTTAAGACAAAAATATTTAATTATGAGATATGTTAGGCCATTTGTCTTAATTAAAACAAGCTTATCCACTACACATATGGTCCTTTAATTTCCATTCCATAAAAATGCTAAATCCTCAGTATACTATTTGGTCCCTTTTTTCTTTTTCTTTCTTTTTGTTTTGTTTTGTTTTAACACTTCGCTTCACTTCTTTTAGCATCAGCCATATCAGGAGCTAAACGCATCTATCAAAGACACTTAATAAGGACTGTCTCAAAAGGCTCTTTCCACATTATTTTCAAGTATGCCCCTCATCTCCTTGAGGATATGCTATGTGCTCTGCAACAGCAACAATAATCATTTATCTATGTCCAGATCATTCTGGTTTTCTTACAATCTCTTTGGATCAACTTTTTCAATACTATTAGGAAATCAGATGGCTGCTGAATTCCTAGTGAGTGCTCTGCAACTCTTTGAGAAACTAACTGTTCATTTATATACCTTTCTTCCAGAAGCTAAATAGAACTCTTTAAGAGCAATAGACTAAAGTTAACACGTTTACATCAAATTTTACAGAGTTAGTATATTGTTTTTAAATACATGTGGAAATTTTATCTAAATTACTCATATACTATGTGACAAAGAATTTTCCATAAATTCTAAAATGCAGAAAGTGTTTATCAGCTTTTCTAACTAAAAATGAACAACTAAACGTAAACTCCAACCATTTTCAAATAGCCACTTAGAAAATGCAACAGAAAACAGAAAAAAAGTACCAAACTTGAGGGTTTTTAAGTGATAAAGCATAAACTAATTTTCAAATACATGAAATACACAAATCATAAAATGAAGAATTACTTTTAACCACCAAATGGAAATTTGTTAAATACATGCTTACATTTATGCTACTAAATTTGAAAACAACCACAAAATTATTTTGGAGGTAAACACTGAGTATCAATCAATACTGATTTAAAAGAAATAGGAAATCTGACCAGATGGATGCTACAGAACAGACTCCGTGGGATGCAGGGGGGAGAAAGCCTAAATAATTACTTAAACAGACAGATATAAATATCAAGTTTCCCAATATTTAAAGAATAGATAATATATTTTACCATTACTTTTAACAGATCATTCTGATGTTCTGACTACTCTAGAACACAGAAAAACATGGGAAAACTTACTAATTTACTACCAAAAAGCCACATACTATGATCCAAAGCAGCAACATGTCACAGAGGAATATCATAATAAAAGATGCCCAAAGTATTTGACAAAATTTGAGATCTAGTTTTGATTACAATTCTTAGTGAAAAAAGAGAAGGGTACTTCCTTAACATAACAAAAATATCAACCCAAACCAATGGACGTTTCCTACAAAAACATATCAACAATGACTAGTTAAAAAATATAAAGGGTCGCAGGGTACATTCGCGATAGCAGCTACAAGTATAAAATAGAATTCAAATCATGAAAGCCGTTTTACTGAAAAACAACAAAAAGTTTGAGTAAACTGTAAATGCATACCATGTTCCTAGGGAAGCAAAGTAATTATAAAAGTCATATGGAATATGGGGCGCCTGGGTGGCTCAGTCGTTGGGCGTCAGCCTTCGGCTCAGGGCGTGATCCCGGCATTCTGGGTTCGAGCCCCACATCAGGCTCCTCTGCTGGAAGCCTGCTTCTTCCTCTCCCACTCCCCCTGCTTGTGTTCCCTCTCTCGCTGGCTGTCTCTATCTCTGTCAAATGAATAAATAAAATCTTAAAAAAAAAAAAAAAGTCATATGGAATAAAGTGGCCATAGTAGCCAAACCATTTTTGGAAAACCAAAAAATGAAAGATTTGAACTAAACTACATTAAAATGTCTGAAATATAGCCATTAAAATAATGTGGGACTAAGGAATGATGATGTTTCAACCAATGGTCAAAACATTTTTGGAAAACCAAAAAATGAAAGATTTGAACTAAACTACATTAAAATGTCTGAAATATAGCCATTAAAATAATGTGGGACTAAGGAATGATGATGTTTCAACCAATGGTCTTAAGATCTTTAAATTTTTCAAAAGATATTGGAAATCTAGATTTTTAAACCAAAGTCTCTCAAGTTTCTCTGTTGGCTTAAATCTATGAAAGCATTGTATATTTCCAAAGAAAGCATTTCTGTGGGTTCAATCAGCCACAGTGGACCTCAGCCCTATACACACCCAGCACTTCCTGCCTCACCCTGAGCTCAAGCTGCTTCCTGTGCCTGGACCGCCCTTTCCTCTCCCTCCACCCACTCAAAAGCAACCCACCCATCAAGGTGTGGCTGATAGGCCATCCCAAAGAGCATTCTTAGGACTACCATTACTTTCTGTGTACAGGCCAGGATTGCAGTTCTTATCACAGCTTAGCTCTAGAAGTTCCCCAATGTGTTCTGCCTCTTCCTCTAGATTGGAGAATGGGAACAAATAATAACTCCTGCTACAACCTACTGGCCTGCTCTAGGCCAAGCAAGCACCGTGAGGATGGACTGCAGTTTCTGTAATCCCCTCAAAAAACGCACAACAGATATCCCCATTCTACAGCTGATGTATTGGGGTTCGATAGCTAAACAGGCCCTGGAAGAAACAGGATTCTAATTCTTTTTGCCAGACTTCACCAACCATATCACAGTTGGTCTGAATGTAAATGAAATGACTTGTGATCGATCTTTCTCTGAAAGGAGCTCAGTGGAATGAGAGATGCAGTTAAAATAAGCAATCTGAGGATAAGGATTTGGGGGCCTGTAATCCAGAAATAGGATATAAATACCACATGAAGCACAAGAGACCAACTACTAAGTATCCTAATTTTGAATTTGAGATTGACTTCTATAATATAATTTGTATTCGAAATTACCTTTTGCCTCAGCAAATTTTATTGATCCACTTAAACTCTATGTACCCAGTGGGGAAGAAACAGATGGGAACTGTACTACAGTCTAAAAGAAAGTTTGACTCATAAGACATCTATTGAAATAGCCTTAATATTCTTTTTACTTGAAGCTCAGTGTAAAGTTCTTATAATACCTAATTTGTAATGCTTTGTAGGAACTAAAAATAAGTCACCTTCGAGATACCTACACTTGCTTACCTTAAGAAAATTGAAAATAATCCTAAAATAATTTGTTGACAATTTCTAAAGCTACAGCACTTTGGAATAGTTTCAGAAGCTGTTAATTAAAAAAAAAAAAAGTCTAAAAACAAAGCTCCCTCACAAGATGATCTGAAATGTCCAATTAATCATTTGTCCTAAAGAACACAATGTTGTTGGAGTTATCTTTAAAAATACGGTACACCTCACATAAGAACACAACTGTGCTAATGAAAAAGAAATAATCTTTTAAAAATGTTATTAGTTACTAAACTAGAAAAGTAGCCTTTTAAAGTGGTATTATTAGAGAAATCATCAAGATGGCATGCTTCCTCTTTTTTTGAATCTCTGAAATGTTTTTTAAGTTCCATTTATAAAAGAAGCAAAGATGTTAAAGCAAACTTTAGCATTTTCCCGGCCATTTCTAAACTTGTTCACTATTATTTATTTAAGGTTAGAAAGTTATAAATTTTGATCAATAATACCCTGGTGCAGATTTTTAGTTGTTCATATTTATATATATGTTCTTTACAGCAGAAATACTTCACTGTCTTTTACAAATAAAAAGGAACCCCTAGTTTAATGCATCCTAGAACAAGGGTCAGCAGACTGCGTGCCTAGAGGCCAAACAGAGCACATGACCTGTTTCTGTAAGGCCTACTCTCCAAGAAAAGTTTTCACATTTTTAAAAAGTTGTAAAACGTATATATTTTTAAAGAGTTGTAAATATATGTAGGTGCTCAAAAAAAAATACACACACACACACACATATGCACATACATACGCACCCCTAGAGACCTTATGTGGCTGGCAAAATCTAAAATATTTACTTGAAAAAATAACTAAAATAAAATATTTACTTTCTGGCCCTTTACACAGAAGTTAACCAACCTCCCCCCTCCCGCCATCACAGTACAGAAACTGTCCTGTGGCCTCGTGTGTAAGCCACTGACCTCATACTACGCTCTAAGCTGCCAAAGGTACTGAACCAAAAGACTGAGTGATGAAGCATGGGAGGAGGGTGATTTTTTTTTTTTTTTTTAAATACCTTTTCTATTTACCACTGAGGCAGACTACTGGAGTCTGAGACGTAGCAGCCTCAAGTGGACAATGCGACTTCCAGAACTGCTCTAAATAACTGAAGATAATAGGATTTCAGATGGGGTGCTCATCTCACAGCTGGAGGTTTATGGAGCAGGACAGGCCCTTTCATACACACTTCTCCCTCCAGCCCCTTCCTCCAGGTGCACTCTTACTCCTCATTCAAACCCAAATCAAAAGTTTCTTTCTCAACAAATCCTCCAAACCCTCCAAAATTAGCTGTACCCTTCAAGGCTTTCAGCACATTCCTTACAAAATTTTACTGTACAATTTATTGTAATGTTTAATTACGTCTTTGTTTACTTTCCAAAAAAGTTTGAATTCCTGGTAGCAAGGACCCTGTCTTGCTCCATTTTGGACCCCTCACATTTAGCGGAAGTCCCCATAGTGGGTGGGGATTAGTTTCCTGTGGCTACCCTAACAAATCACCATAAACTTGGCGCTAAAAACAGAAATCACTCTCTCACAGTTCTGGAGGCCTGAAGCCCAAAATCGAGGTGATGGCAGGGCCACGTTTTTTCTTTCTTCTTCTTCTTTTTTTTTTTTTTTCTAAGATTTTATTTATTTATTTGACAGAAAGAGAGAGAGAAAGAGGACAAGTAGGGGGAGCCACAGAGGGAGAGGGAGAAAGCCCAATGTGGGGCTCCAGCCCAGGACTCTGGGATCATGACTAGAGCCAAAGGCAGATGCTTAACCAACTGAACCATCCAGGCACCCCTTGGGCCACACTTTCTCAGGAAGTTCTAAGGGTGAATCCATCCCTTGCCTCTTCCAGCTTCCGGTGGCTGCTGGCATTATTTGGTGTTCCTAGGCTTGTGGTCACATCACTCTAAACTTGGCCTCTATCTTCATAATGCCTTCTCCTCTTCTGACTCTTATAAGGACACTTACCATTGAATTTAGGGCTCACCCAGGTAATCCAGGATGATCTCATCTCAAGGTTCTTAACTGCATCTGCAAAGACCGTTTTACCAAAAAAGATGACATTCACATGTTCGAGAGATTGACATGGACATATCTTTTTTAAGAGCCACCATTCAAACCACCAGAGTGCATATTCAGTAAATAACGTGCTCACTCTTCTTGCGTTAGATCCAAGTAAAATAGACATACACTAAATAACTGCCCACCCTCAAAAAAATGGAAAAGAAAAGCCTCCTACTCCCTCCTCTTCTTTGCCAAAGTCCTGCTTGAAAAACAACCACTGTGGGGCGCCTGGGTGGCTCAGTCATTAAGCATCTGCCTTCGGCTCAGAGCGTGATCCCAGAGTTCTGGGATCGAGCCCCGCATCAGGCTTCTCCACTGAGAGCCTGCTTCTTCCTCTCCCACTCCCCCTGCTTGTGTTCCCTCTCTCGCTGCCTGTCTCTCTCTGTCAAATAAATAAATAACCTTAAAAAAAAAGAGAAAAGAGAAAGAAAAGCAACCACTGAGGCACAGCCAGAAGGTTGAACAGCATTTTCTTGCTGAGTACTAAGAATTACTCTACATGACACCCAACAGCGTGTCTTTGGAGACCATTTCTTTAATTCGAGGAGTAAAAGCCCAGAGTGACATCTCCTTCCCCAGACTAATACTCTTGATCACATGGTAATTCTGCAAAGATGTTCTCTGGATGAGGTTTTGACCTCTTTAAATTCTTTACATGTGGCCATGAATGTGTAATTTTACTAGAGTAGCACAAAGTCAAACTATTAAGAACTCACTCTTACTAGAAACTAAGACTTAAAGCCTTATTTTTAAAGAATTTAGGCTCTGGATCTGTCATACACTGAATGTCTTACTGAATTGTTTACGTTGAACATCTAATCCCCAACGTGATAAATGTATTTGGAAATATGACCTGTGAGGAGGTGATAAAGGTTAAATGAGGTCATTAGGGCTTAATTATAAGAAGCGATACGAGAGCTTGCTTGCTCGCACGTTCTCTCGTGCATTCTCTTTCTCTCTTGCTTTCTGTCTCTCTCTCTCTCTGTCATGTGGGGACACAATGAGAAGGTGGCTGTCCACAACACAAGAAGGAGGTCCTCACCAGGAACTGATCCTGATCTGGAACTTCTACTCTCCAGAATTGTGAGAAAATAAATTTATGTTGTTTAAGCTACCCAATCCATAGTATTTTGTTATGGCGGTCCAAACAAACGAAGACAGGATCTAAACACAATCCTAGGCACATTATAAATACTCAATGACAATTAGTTGATTTCCATGACTGTGATTGTTCCCAGCACACAGTTTATGATTTTATAGTAAGACTGTCCTTTTAGAAAAAACTTGAACTATTTGGAGATCAAAGATTGCTATGCTTTTCAAATTAGGTTAAAAACTAAGATAACGATTTCAAAACTTATATGAACTGTAATTAGGACTGAAATAATTTTTCTGCCCAAGGTTTGCATTATTAACTGAAGATAGCAATGAACTTCTATCAAAACAGAAATCTCACCAATTATCAAACGGTGTCAGCAGTACAATATTCATAGGCTCATGTTCTTAGAATAAAGCATCCCTAGTATACCTCCCCACACCAGAGCACCAAGATAGTTAAAACTCACAAAAGAGATAACATAAGGAAAATGGTAGCCACCTTGCTATTAGATGTAGTGAAAAATCTATTTTTCCCTACTCTTACCACACTCAGCAAGTTATATCTGGCAAAGGGGATCACATCTAAAAGGAAGCCCTTCACACTGTAGACATCAGAGATCTGTGTATCTGGTACTAAAATGTTCTGGTGATGGCAGTTTATTACAACAATTTTTTGTCAAACAGAGTGTCTCAAGGAAATGGTGCATTTTCTTTATCACACATTAGCACTATAATGAGCTAATAATGGTGGCAAAAACATGAAGCCGGGAAAGGACTACTGACCATCAGTCAAACGTGCAGAGTATCTCCCAAATTGATGGGAGTCATGTAAAAAATAAAAGGAAATACATATCACTGTGATTAAATTTGCAAAAGGAATTATGAAGGAAAAATGACTTTAAAAAGTCATAATTAAGAAAAACAATATATAGTCATCATGTTACATGTAACTATTAAAAAGGAGAGATAATAAAATGGGTTAAAAGAAAAACTTAGATACTGAAAAAAAGCACTCCTTTATAAAACAAAACAAAATTAAAAAGGAAAAGCTAATGATAGAATAAAATAGATTGGTAGAGTAAAATCAGATACATTTAAACTCTTCCTCAAAAAGAAAGAACACGAATGACAACATTAATGTCAGTCGAGGATAAATTTAATCTGAAAGGCATTCAGTACAAAAAAAGGATAATAATTTTAGGAAAAGTCATGGAGTTATATGTACCAAACAATACACAGGTATATATACAGGCAAAGTTACAAAAATTTTAATGAAGAGATAAAACAATAAAACTTTTAAAAACAAAACGTAGGTGAAAAGATTCATGATAATGGATTTGGCAGTGATATCTTGGATAGGACACCAATAGCACAGGCAACAACAACAACAACAACAAAAAACCCAATAAATTGGACTAAAGCAAAATTAAAAGCTTTTGGGTATCAAAGGGCACTACAACAGAGTGGAAAGGCAACCCACAGAATGGGAGCAAATATCTGCAAATCATGTATCTGATAAGGGGTTAATATCCAAAATATACAAAGAACTTCTAAAACTCAACAACAAAATCCAACTAAAAAAATGGCAAAGGACTTGAAAACATACTTCTCCAAAGAAAATATACAAGTGGCCAATAAGCACACGAAAAGATGCTCACCACCACTAATTATTAGGCAAATGCAAATCAAAACCACAATGAGATGCCACTTCACACCTACTAGAATGGCTACTATCAAAAGAAAAAAAAATAATTCCAGAAAATAGAAAGTATTAGCTAGAATGTAGAGGAACTGGAACCCCTGTGCACTCCTGGTGAGAATGCAAAATGATGCAGGTGCTGAGGCAAACACTGCAGCGATTCCTAAAAAATTAAACACAGAATTACAACAATATACAGCATTTCACTCCTGGTTATATAGTCAAAAGAATTTAAAGCAAAGATTCAAAAAACATTTGTACACACATGTTCATGTGGTATAAATACAATTTAACATTATACAGCCTTAAAAATGAAGGACACCTGGACACATGCTATAACATAAATGAACTTTGAAGACATTATGCGAACTAAAATAAGCCAGTCACAAAAAGACAACATATGATTCTTCTTATAGGAGGTATCTAAAATAGCCAAACTCATAGAAACAGAAAGTAGCATGGTGGTTGCTAGCGGCTGGGGGGAGGGGAGTGGGAGTAGTTTAATGAGTACATAGTTTCAGTTTTGCAAAATGAAAAAATTATGGAGATCTGTGGCAAAACAATGTAAATATACTTAACAGTACTTAACTGTACACTTAAGAATGGGTAAGATGGTAAGTATTATGTAACTTGTATTTTATAATTTAAAATAATAAAAAAATTTAAAAAACCCAATGAAGGTAAAAAATATGATTAGAATATAGAACTCAATACACAACTTTTTGAATTAATCAAATTTAACAGAAAAAATGTTAGAACATAAAATAATTTAAAACAAATCAATAAACACAATTTAACAGATGAAAAATGGAATATCACATTCCTCAGTAGATACCTTTTCTCAAATCTCTATAAAACATTTATAAAAATAAATCATAGGAAAAAAAGTATAGTTATTTAAATCATTGGAAAAGAAAAGTATAGCCATTTGAAAATGAGAATGTTTCAAGGGCATCTGGGTGGCTCAGTTGGTTAAGCAACTGCCTTTGGCTCAGGTCATGATCCTGGGGTCCTGGGAAACCCACGTGGGGCTCTCTGTACAGCAGGGAGTCTGCTTGCCCTTCTCCCACTGCCCCTCGCCCCTCTCCCCTTCTTGTATATGTGCTCTCTCTCTTACTCTCTCTCACTCTCTCTCAAATAAATGAAATCTTTTTTTAAAAATGAGTCTGTTTTACAAAGTTAGTCTCTGGATATAAATCAAAATTTAAATATAAATACAAAATGAAGACTTAAAAATAGTTAATACTCAGAAATTTAAAAACATAGTTCTAGAAATCCCTGATGTAGAGGCCGCTTTTAGGAAAACAGGCTTGAGTGATGAATGCAGAAAGGGCCCACAGCAGGAAAGAATTTTCAATGGAAAAAACACAGTCTCTTCAACAAACGGTGTTGGGAAAACTGGACAACAACATGCAGAAGAATGGAAGTGGACCACTTTTTTATACTGTACACAAAAATAAATTCGAAGTGGATTCAAGACCTAAATTTAAGACAGGAAACCATCAAAAGCCTAGAGAACACAAGCAGCAACCTCTTTGAACTAGGCCGGAGCAACTTCTTACTAGACATTTCACCAGACACAAGAGAAACCAAAGCAAAAATGAACTACTGAGACTTAAGATAAAAAGCTTCTGCACAGCAAAGGAAACAATCAACAAAACTAAAAGGCAGCCCACAGAATGGGAGAAGATATTTGCAAATGATATACCTAACAAAGGGTTAGTATCCAAAGTTTATAAAGAACTTATCAAACTCAACACCCACAAAACAAATACTCCAGCTATGAAATGGGCAGAAGACATGAAGAGACATTTCTCCAAAGAAGACATCCAGATGGCCAACAGACTCATGAAAAGATGCTCAACATCACTCAGCATCAGGGAAATACAAACCAAAACCACGACAAGATACTACCTCACACCTGTCAGAATGGCTAAACTTAACAACACAGGAAACAACAGGTGTTGGTGAGGATGTGGGGACAGGGGAACCCTCTTGCACTGTTGGTGGGAATACAAACTGGTGCAGCCACTCTGGAAAACAGTATGGAGGTTCTTCAAAAGGTTAAAAATAGAGCTTACAATCCAATAATTGTACTACTAAGTATTTATTCAAAGGATTCAAGAATACAGATTCGAAGGGGTACATTCATCCTGATGTTTATAGCAGCATTATCAACAACAGTCAAACTATGGAAAGAGCCCAAACGTCCATCGACAAATGAATGGATAAAGAAGATGTGGTGTATATACATACAATGAAATATTACTCAGCCATCAAAAAGAATGAAATCTTGCCATTTGCAATGGCACTCGTGGAGGTAGAGTGTATCATGCTAAGCAAAATAACTCAGAGAAAAACAAGTATCATATGCTTTCACTCCTATGTGGAATTTAAGAAACAAAACAGATGAACATATGGGTGGGGGGGAAGGAAAGAGGGAAACAAACCATAAGAGACTCTTAACAATAGAGAACAAACTAAGGGTTGATGGGGGGAGGTGGGGGGCTGGTTAATGGGCATTTAGGAGGACACCTGCTATGATGAGTGAGCACTGGGTGTTGTATGTAAGTGATGAACACTGAATTCTACTCCTGAAACCAATATTGCACTGTACATTAACCAGAATTTAAATTAAAAAAAAAAAAAAAAAGGCCCATCAGGCAACTCACCTCAAAATATTCATAGGCCCTAACTAATGAACAGGCTACTTAAAACTAGCCACGATTACAAAAAAAGGGAAGATTTCATATGTTGCCGTACCTCCTCATCCCCCCTCTTTAAAAACAGCCCCCACCTACTGCCTCACTGCAGACAGCCTCTCCTCTGTGTGCAGCCCACTGCTCCCTTAAAATGTATTCAATAAACCTCTATCTCCTTTGTTCTGACTGAGGTGAATTCTTTCACCTTGCATGCCACTGGCTTCCACCCAATCATCACCCCACATTTAGGGGCCCCCAGCTGATTGAGAGATACCCCATTTAAAGACTACGCTTGACTCAAAGAAGAAATCAATAAAATTATAAACTAAATTATAATAAAATCACAATTAAAATCACAAAAATTTGAAAAAATGAAAAAGGGAGTAATTCTTCCCCCAAAAAGTACAGAATATAGCAAAGGATGTATTTCTAATTCCAATGCCTTCATGGTTAAAAGGAGATTTATTTTTAAAAGAACTAAGCAAAAAAAAAAAAAAAAAGAGAGAGAGAGATAATTAAGAAAATATGAGCTAAAAGTCATGAGAGAAAATAAGTAAAAACACAGTAGAAATGATGAAAAATTCAAAAGCCTTTTTTTATAATAGCATAATAAAATAGCAAAGCAACTTATGGAACATTTAAGAAAAAAACAGTAAACAAAAAAAATAAACAATACTAGGAATAAAAAAGTTACAAATGCTTTATGGTAGAACTGTAATTATGTATTAGTGAATACTACATGTTATCCTAGGTAACAAATTCAAAGCTTACAAAACAAATGGGTACATACAAAGATACAAAGATCATAGATATGGATAACAAATTAGTGGTTGCCAGAGATCACAGATACAATAACACAGTGGTGGTTGCCACAGCAGGGTATGGGGTGGGGGGGTGAAAGGGATAAACGTGGTCAAAAGGTATAAACTTCCAGTTACAAGACACTAAGTCCTGGACATGTAAATTACAGCATGGTGACTATTGCTAACAATAATGTATATTTGAAAGTTTCACCACAAGAAAAAGAAACTACAACTGTGTAGCGATAGATGTTACCTAGTGTTAATCATTTAACAATATATACATACATCAAATCATATGTTGTACACTAAAACCAACAGAATGTTATATGTTAATTATATCTCAATCAATTTTTTAAAAAGCAAATGGGCAATTTCCTAGCCAAAACTTGATCCAAAAAGCTGAAAATTTTAATGGACAAATACACAGAAGAAATTAGAAAAAAGATTACACATCTGCCACTAGAAAAAATACTGAAACCATGACCCAATGGTTCACACCTATGTATCAGCCTATAAGAAACAGTTTCATGGGGCGCCTGGGTGGCTCAGTCGGTCAAGTGTCTGCCTTCAGCTCAGGTCATGATCCTGCAGTCCCAGGATGGAGCTCCACATCAGGCTCCCTGCTCAGTGGGGAGTCTGCTTCTCCCTCTGCCCTTCACCCTGCTCGTGCTCCCTCACTGGGCTCCTGTTCTCTCACACCTCTTCTGCTCTCTGGCTCTCACTCTCTCAAATAAATAAGTAAAATCTTAAAAAAAAAAAAAAAAAAAGAAAGAAAAAGAAACGGTTTCAACTATAACTCATGGAAAGACATGAATATTTTCTCAATTTCTGTATCCACCAAAACATATATACAAAAATATGATTCAGTAGTAAGGAAAATATCATAGACCAATCCCATTTGTGAATACAGTATACATTCTAACTTTCATTCTAATTTATCAACAGAATCAAATAAATTTATACAAAAATAATAAATTATGAAAAGGGTTTGATCCCTAATGCAAAGATAGCTCAATATTAATAAATCCTCTAATAAAATGCTTTGTAACAATCAACTAAAGGAAAAAAGATGAGCAGATGATTTTCAAAAGTACTTACATAAAATTCAACAAGCAGTCCAAAAAAAAGAAAAAGGAGATAAAGAAAGAAAAGAAAGACATCTAAGCACATTTAAGCTACACAGGCGTAGAAAGAACACACTTATTTAGGATGAATATCCTGCAAAATCATGTTTTTGTGACCAAAGATTTTAAGTTACAAGGCGACCAGGTAAACTAAATTCCAATGGGTAACAAGCCCCTTCAGAGAAACAGGACATTGCCTTTGGCCATGATAATGGAAAAAGAATAAACAGTCATAAAAGCATATAAGAAACAGAAAGCAGAATGGTGGCTGCCAGGGACCCAGGGGAGGGGGAAATAAAGAGTTGCTGCCCAATGGGTATACAGTTTCAGTCTGGCAAGTGAAAAAGTCTGAGATATTTTGCACAACAATGTGAATTGTTGACATTACTAAGTTGTAGGTTTAAAAACAGTTGAGATGTAAATTTTTTATTGTTTTTTACTGCAATAAAAATTTTCTTCTTCTTCTTTTTTTTAGAGAGGGAAAGGGAAGGTGGGGAAGAGCCAGGGGAAAAGGAGAAATAATCTTAAGCAGGCTCCACACCCAGCACAGAACCTGACGTGGGGCTGATCTCACAACACTGAGATCATGACCTGAGCCAAAATCCAGAGTAGACGCTTAACCGATTGAGCCACCCAACTGCCCCTCTTCTAATTTTTAAGCAGATAAAAGAAACCCACTAAAATTTTAACAAATTCTTAAAAGCTGAATGTGGGCTAGCACAGTCAATTAGTATCCCCAGAAGCCCCTAATGCAGACATACTGATACACTGAAAACTCACACAAACATTTAAGCCTGCCACTCACACAACAGAGTCTGACTACCACAGGAAGGTTCAGGTATGCTGTCGAAGTCTCAACTCAGACTTAGGTACACCAGGCTTGCCTGAGACTGCTGCTGGTGTAAGAGACCCCACCCGCTCACCCATCCAGAAGTCCCCCCAGACTAGTGCTGTGATAGAGGTAAAAAGAACAAAAGGAGGCCCCCTGTGACAGTGGAGTTCAGAGCTGATCGAAAGTTGAGGATATAGCAGGAACACTGAGAAGAAAAACTCTATGACATTCCAGGTCTCACAGAAATCTCAAGGTAAAAGCAATGCATTCCTGAAGGAAGCTCAAGTTGCTGGTGACGTGATAGTTCAAAAGCAACAACAAGGTAATAACTCATAACATCTACTGACCAAAATGATTTATCTTCCCTCTTCACAGACGCTAATATCTTGCAGAATAAAAGGCATATCCATTTGTTAGCATAATTATGTACCTCAGTCTCTACTGTTCTTTTATACATAATGTCACAGTCAACAAAATATCATAAGACACAAAAACAAGGCAAGGTACCCACTGTCAAGAGATAGAGCTATCAACATAATCAGATCCCAAGATGGCAGAGATACTGAAACTATCAGATACTTTAAAATAACTATGATTAAAATGTAAAAGAATCTAGAGAAAAAGACAGACAACATGCATAAATGGAGAAATTCAGTAAATTGAAATTTTTTAAAAGTGATACGAAAATGCTCAAGAAATGGCTTTATATCAAAGACAAAGAATTCTTTCACTGAGTTTACACAACAGGAAGAATTAGTGAACTTGATAGATCGATAGAAATTATTCAGACTGAAAACTGAACAGGGAGGGTGGCAGTTGCAGAGGATCCAAGACCTAAGGGACGATTTGAAGTAGACTAATGTACTTGTCCAAATGGTCCAGAAAGAGAGAAGAGAAATTTGGGGGCAGAAGAAATACTCAAAAAGATAGTGGACAAAAACGTATGAAAAATTATAAAGGGCAAGCAACTACAGATCAAAGAAGCTAAGAGAACTCCTAAATAGGATAACTGCAAATGATAACATACCGATGCACATTTGTTTTCACTGAAGAACAAAGTTTAAAAAAATATATCCTGAAGGCAGACAGAGAAAAATAACATTACATATAGAGGAACAAAAATCAGAAAGACAAAGGACATCTCTTCAGAAACTAAGTAAACTAGAGGATAATAGAGCATAGCAACATATCTAAAGTAATGAATGGGGAGAAAGCTGTCAAACTAAAATTCAAATCCAGCTAAAATATTTCAGAAACAAAGGCAAAGAGATATTTTTCAGATAAACAAAGCTGTGAAAAGTCACTGTCAGTAGACCTGCATTTCAAGAAATATTTTCTTTAGGCAAAAGTAATATGATACTAGACAGAAATTTAGAACAAAGAAATAAAGAATCCTTGAAGTATAAAAAACATCAGTTAATACCAAAAAAGACCTTTTATTCTGATTTGTAATCTGTATTAAAGGGAACTAAATCCTTAAAGCAAAAGCAATACCTAGGAAATATATGGTTCATAATATGTATAAGTTAAGACAATTTAAGAAAATAGCATAAACAGTGGGAGAGAAAATAAAGGCAGTATACTGTTGTAACATTCTGACATCACACAGGAAATGATATTGTATCATATGACCATGAGAAATTAATGACAGATATTGTAAACCCTAGAGTAACCACTAAAAATATAAAACAAAGACATGTAATTACTGGAGGTAAAACTGACTACTAAAAAATAATCAAGCCCAAAAAAAGGCAAGAAATGGAAAAATAAGAGCAAAAAAAAAAAAAAAAAAAACAGGTGAGGCAAACAAAACAAATAGCAAGTTAGTACATTAAAACCCAATCATATAAAAATAATGTTTAATGTAAACAAATCATTCCAAGTAAAAGTTGGTGAGAGTAAGATTGGATTAAAAAGTCACACACAATAATATGTTGTCTATATTATAACAGGGATATTACACGATGATAAAGGGGGCCAATTCACCAGGAAAACACAACAATCCTAAATATGTACGCACCTAATAACAAAGCTTTCAAAATGCATAAAGCAAAAACTAATAGAACTGAAAAGAGAATCAGATTTATTTACAATTATATTTTAAATACTAAACCCTTCTTTCCCAATAACCGACAGAACAGAGAGAAAAAAAATCAGTTGACAATACAGAAGACATGAAGAACATTATCAACCAACTTGCCTCATTGATATTTATAAAATATAGAACCTAATAGATATTTATAGAATGTTCCACCCAATAACAGGATACATCATTTTCAAGTGTACATGTAATATTCACCAATACAGACCATACACTGAGTGATAAAACAAATCTCAGAAAATTTTAAAGAATCAAAATCATACATACTCCCTGAAAACCATGAAATTAAACTAGAAATAAATATCAGAAAGATATCTGTAAAATCTCCAAGTATTTGAATATTTAACAACACAATCCTAAACTATCCAACATCAAAGATGAAATCACAACGGGAATTAGAAAATATTAACTGAATTAAAGTTTAAAAGAACAGTGCTCAAAGTAAAATTTATGGCATTATATCCTTATGTAAGGAAAGAAGAAAGGTCTCAAATCAACACTTTTAGCTTCCATCTTAAAAGAACTAAAAAAAGGGGGAGGCACCTGTGTGGCTCAGTCGTTAAGCGTCTGCCTTTGGCTCAGGTCATGGTACCAGTGTTCTGGGATCAAGCCCTACATCCAGCTCCCTGCTCAGAGGGAAGCCTGCTTCTCCCTCTCCTACTCCCCCTGCTTGTGTTCCCTCTCTTGCTGCCTCTCTCTGTCAAATAAATAAATAAAATCTTTAAAAGAAAAAAAAAAAACTAAAAAAAGAATAAATTAAACTTGTGACAAGCATAAGGAAGGAAATAATAAAGGTCAGGAATCAATGAATTAAAAAAAGGAAAAATTGGAGAAAAAAATTAATGAAACCAAAAGCTGGCCCTTTCAAAATATCAAGAAAATTAATAAGCTCCTGGCCAGACTGATCAAGACAAAAAGAGAAAAGTCACAAGTCACCTACATCAGATATAACAAGTCATCAGTACAGATTCCATAAACGTTAAAAGAATAGGACAATATAAACAACTTTATGCCAATAAATTCTGTAACTTAGATGAAAAAGCCAAATTCCTTCAAAAACACAAACTAAGATGTTTCATTCACAAATGAACATATAATCTGAATAGCCCTATATGTGTTGAATAAATTGAATGTATAGTTAAAAGCCTTCCTGCAAAGGGGAAAAAAAAAAAAAATCTCTAAACTCAGATGGATTCTGCGGTGAATTCTTCCACACATTTAAGGAAGAAATAATTCTACATAAAGTATTCCAAAAAAATAGAAGATGATAGAACACTTCCCAAGTTATTTTAGAGGCTAGGAATAATGTGAATACAAAATCAGATAAAGACATTAAAAGAAAAAATAAAAAGTACTGAGCACTATAAATACATATTTTAATTCTTAACAAAATATTAGAAAATCAAATACAGCTGTATATAATTAGATAATGCACTAAGAACAAGTAACACTTTTATAAGTAATGAGAATCTGGCACAACATTTAAAAATCAAGCAACACAATTAATTCACTATATTTACAGAAAATCCACAGAAAAATCGTATCATCTCAATAAATATAAAATAGCCAAAAACCTGTAAAAGTACTTAGAACTAAATTTATGAGGAAACAACCATTTGAAGTAAAATACTAAAATCTTTTTAAAGCATAAAAAATGATAAAAACAGAAAGACATCCATGTTCTTAAATGGGGATGACACACTGCACTAAAACTAATATTAAAACGTTAATTGTCCCCAAACTATATATAACATAACGCACTTCCAATTAGAATCACAACAGAGTTTTTGTGTATTTTTTTTTGTCCAGGGAAGTTGGGACAATGGATGAAATTTTCTTTAGACCTGGACTTTACTATTTTAAGAGGGAAAAAAAAAATCTGGTACTATCATAGGATATCCGAGAACATAATACAATTGCAGAATTTATATTTACTGGTAAAAGGATACATTACTTCAAAAATGGTGCTAATATGCATCTGAAAGTAAATAAAAGTGGATCCCTCTTCTATACCATGTGTAACTAAAAATTACAGATTTACTAAAGATAAAATCAAAGTGGAAAGAAAAATTCAATGTAAGTGTAAATTACACATCTGTTTTGTCAATGGAGAAAACATTTTTAAAAAGTTAACTAGACAAAATGAACTGATTATATAAAAATTAAAAATGTTATACATCAAAAGATACCTCTTGAACAAACACAAGGTCAGTTTTTTGGTTTTTTGTGTTTTTTTTTAAATATTTTATTTATTCATGTCAGAGACAGAGACAGAAAGAGAGAGAGAGAATAAGCAGGGGAGCAGCAGGCAGAGCAGGCAGAGGGAGAAGCAGGCTCCTCTGCTGAGCAAAGAGCCCGATGCGGGACTGAATCCCAGGACCCCAGGATCATGACCTAAGCCGAAGGCAGACGCTTCATCAAGTGAGCCACCCAGGCGTCCCAAAAGATCGGTTTTTTTTGGGGGGGGGAAACACTTTGCAATACAGATATCAAATGGTTAATAGCTACAATATATAAAGAACTCCCACAAAAGGACAACAACCAATTAGAAAAATGAGCAAAGAGTATGAAAGGGCAATTCTTAGCAGAACAATTCCAATGTACCTACAAATACAGGAAAAGATGTGCAATGTCACCAGCAGTCAGGAAATACTAATTCAAAGTAACAGTGAGATACTACTGCACACCTATCAGTCTGGAAAAGGGTCAACCATTGCTGATGGGGTTTCAAGGAAAGGATTTTGTCTGCAATTTTGGTAAAAAGATGAACTGCTACAGCCTTTTTCTCCCAACCAATGTGGCAACATTTTGAAGCAGCACATAATCCCACCCTGGGAATCTATCCCGTTGGTGTGTCAGAGTGTAGATATAAAGGTATTTCTTACAATATTGTTTTTAGTGGAAAAAAAACTAGAAACGAAAGTATTGCCCATCAATAAGTTAATGGTTCGATAGACTATGAATAACTGTACTTTGGAATATCATGCAACATTTTTTGTTTTTGCTTTAGTTTTTTTAAATGGAGTAGAGACACAGTAGTTGAGTGCAAGCATTTCCCTAAGGCAGTACTGAACCAAAAAACAAAGTTGACAATAGTCTCCAAATAGAATTTCATTTTTATAATCAGTGATCAAAGAACCTTGCACAAATGTGTTTATAATGCTTAGGATATAGAGAAAAATGTAACAGGACACATAGTTCTGATGACATGGGTTATGGGGGAATGGAAAGTTATTGCTGGCTACAAGAAGAGGAGAAGTAGGAAAAAAATGAAGTTTAAGGTCTTCACACACATACTTACTTTTATCAGAGAGATACATTTGTAAACACTGCTCAACGAGTGAGTTTCTGCAAAACGCTTATTTCCTACAGATCTTAAGTTGTCCTTTGAAAACCTGAGTCATAAAAGTAATAAGAAATTCATTTAAACAAATATCTAGCTTTGAGTTGGTTACAAGCATTAAATGAGATAATGCCTTTTAAGCGTATCATACGCATTCTAAGGACGGCGAGCACACAATATACTTTTTTCGAAAAAAAAGGAAACCTAAGACAATCACATGCTTTAATGGAAAAAGATTTTCTGATAAAAGTGCTCAAAAGAAACTAAATATAAATCTAAAAATATCTAGGTATTATTTTTAGGCACACTAAGGATCTAAATGAAAATAAAATAAACTGAAATATACTGAAGTATGGCCCTCCCTCTGGGTGTAGCCGGGCCATTCCTCTTGATCTGCTTACACTCAGGACAAAGAATACCTTCGTACTTTCAGCACCTAGCATGGTAAGTGATGAACCATCTCCCTAATCTTCTTCAGAGTATTGATGCCTCTATTTGCAGGCTCTTCTAAAATTAACTAAGTTGATCTTTCTGAGCTATTATATATGTTTTTTATGCCCCTTTAAAGTACATTTTGGAAGGGGATAGAATTCATCCAACAATATTCACTGAATATCTCATATGAGCTTGACGCTAGACATGGGCGCCTCTTTTGTGCAAAACAGACTTTCAAAATTTAACACTAAATGAAACTTAGGAAGACAGCAGTTAAATGAAATGGAAAAAATTGTTACTGGTGTTGGAAATCAAGGTTCTAGTTTCGACTTGGCCACCCTCTGGTTATTTTACCTTCATATGACTTTAATATCCTCATGAATAAAATAGTAACATGTGTCCAATCTACCTTATATGATGGTCAGGATGAAACTAAAACCACCCTGTAAACCACCAAGCACTAACCAAATTTTTTTTTGGAGCCCATACTTCCCAAGTATTCTGGAGTGTCTTAATTACCAAGCTATTTATAAATAAAAACAACTGCTTCAGCCTAGAGCCTTGGTATAATCCCAATATACTCAATAGAGAGCTCAGTGTACAATAAGAATTCCAGCACTACCCTTTATAGACTCACTAAGAGTGGATTTCTTTCTTGTTATATATTATCTCAAAATGAAACACTGTGTTTCCTTAAGTGTTCTGTATTTATACCTAAAGCAGAAAGCTAATGCACATTCCAGAGGATGTCACTCTAAATAACCAACCACTTTAATGTAAAGTTTCTTTCTAAATGTCCCTTCAAGCAATACCTCTGATAAATTACAACTGACTGTGACCTTCTGTAAAATTGATCAGTTTTCAAGTTTTTCCTTCTGTTGTTCTTACATTAAAAATAATAATAATTATTATTATTATTATTTCTATATTTAAAGTTTTTGGTCAAAGCTAAAATTCCCATCATTTATAAATAAATTCTCATTCATGAAATCTTCAGCAATATGAAAAAAAATTCACTAGACAGCTTCGCATAAAGTGTATTTTTAAACTTTTATTAACCAATCATCTTTTTTTTTTTTTTTTGGCACAAATAAACCTTCTCCAAACTCATTATAACACTGCATGCCCTACTAGCCAAGTACTTCTCAGGATTTATTTTTGGGAAACACAACTTTCTGGTGATATGGCAAATGATAAAAGTTTGCCAAAACACCATAAAGCCATCAGCTCTAAAAGATAACAGAAAAGGAGGCATGAAATCACCACAGTGGCCAAAATATGATTTTAATTTGCTTTCTTATTCTTGCAGGTTTGCTTTTTCTTTTCTATAAAAACCACGAAAATTATTGCCATATCCACTAAAAACCTGAAATCCTTGATTTCCCAGATAAAAGGAATATTTTCCTATGCATTTCATTTAAGCAACTTACAGCACTTGGTCCATTTATCACAAATTACTTCGTATTATAATTTTCTACATTAAGTCGTACCTCCCCTCCTTGATTCCAGCTCATTAATGATGATGTCCTACCCATTTTCATACATGATTCCAGATTACATGATAGGAGCTGAATATATATAGGTCAAATGAGTAAGGCATTTTTTAGAGAGATTATGTTTTTTATTTTATGATACCTCTGACTGTAACAGCTTCATCAAATGGCAGAATGCATATTGGCCAGAAGTTACTGGTCTACTACTACTGCCACTTGGAAACATCCTGTAGCAGTTGCCTTCTAAAATAATTTTTTGGATTAGGTCTCATAATTTGTTTTAGTACATGTATCACCCATCACAAAATTGGCTTCTGTATTGAAATAAATATTCTAGTAAATGTATTCTAGTAAGTATGGTATGTCAATATAACCTACAAATAAAATAACAGCCTCTAAACACAGTATTTGTATAATATTCCCATTTTTTGCTCTATTCTACAATAAGATTAACTCTGGAATATCATACTTAATGCTGAAGGGAGAGAAGAGTAACACAGGAAGGAAAGAATAACACAAAGGCTTTCCAGCATTTAAATCTTTACTTTGAAGCTAATTGGCTATTGACCATGAGGGCATTAATTTGGTGAAAATTAGTTCCTCAATGAATATTAACTAGAGTAATCTCATATTTTTAGTATATAATGCACTCCTGAAAACTTACACAAAATTCAAATAAGTGCAAGTCGAGGGACCAGACTTACGTTTTAAAGGAGACCCACTCTCAGAGGCAAAAAAAAAAAAAATTACAAAATCTATAGTTACATATACTCTATTAAGCACTGTCACTAAAAATAGATGTATAGCATTCTGTATATTCTATAATCTTATTTTTCACCATTTATCAGATTAACTCCATTAAGCACCTCCAATAAAGATTCACCACTTTTCAACACACCTAATGATTTCTCGTTTCAACTGTGTATCAAGATGATAAACCCTATTCCTCATATCTGGAAGCAGCACTTTCATTTTCTGCCTTTTTCCATTTATTTTGTTGATGAAAGGCAAAAGTAGCACAATTTTCAAATAATTTTTAAAATTATTGTCAAAAGTAGCAAAGTCATGGGGGGAAGGGAACTCCTCCCGGGGGTTAGCACTATCACATGATAGCTTAAAGAAGAAAAAACGTCATCCATGAACGGATGTTCCTAGGTCAAGATCCAGTGTATAAAAAGATATTTTAGGGGTCTCCACATATAGTATTCAAAGTATAAATTATTTGAAAATCGACTATACACACCTGTATACTAAAGAGTACATGCATAATAAGCTAACACATGAAAAACACAGTGCCTAACTTCTGCACAATAAAGCTACTTTATTTTGTTGCTACCCTTCATTCTGAATGGCTGCTTTTAACAGAATTACTTTATGATACAACAATTTTAAATGGCCACTTATAATAGAACTACCTTATAATCCAGCAGTCGCAGCACTAGAATACAAGAACACTAATTCAAAGGGATACATGCACCCTGGTGTTTACCGCAGCATTATTTACAAGAGCCAAGATATAGAAACAGCCCAAGTGTCCATCAACAGATGAATAAAGATGTGCTGTATATATAAAATGGAATATTACTCAGCCATAAAAAAGAATGAAATTTCGCCACTTGCAACAACATGGATGGAGCTACAGAGTATAATTGAAGGAAGTCAGAGAAGGACAAATACCAGATGATTTCACTCATATGTGGAATTTAAGAAACAAAACAAATGCGCAAAGGGAAAAAAGAGAGACATATCAAGAAACAGACTCTTAATTATAGAGAACAAACTGATGGTTAGCAGAAGGGAAGTGGATGGGGGGTGCACGAAATAGGTGATGGGATTAAGGAGTGCACGCATCATGACGAGCGCCGGGTGATGTACGGAAATGTTGCATCACTATATTTTACACCTGAAACTAATATAACACGCTATGTTAACTAACTGGAATTAAAAACTTACCAAAAAGAAAGAGAGAGAGAGGCACCGATATCCTGGAGCAGACTAATATTTATAGAGCACTAACTATGTACAAGGTACATATACTAGATGCTTTATGGACATCACAGTTTTAGTCCTCAAACACGGTCTACAACGTTGACATTATTTGTTCTTGTTTTTACTTATCAGTGAGTAAAAGGAGACTTGGAGAATTAACTTGCCCCGTTAGACAGCCAAAACCTGAGTAGTCTGAGGCTTCAAATCCAGCACTGTTTGACTCCACCACAAAGCTTCATTTTACCAAAAGAAAAGAAAAATTTAGGAAAATGTCATGAACTGTGGCATGGCTAATAGCGTTGAATATACATAGCTAGAGATGAAAAGATTCAGGTAGGAAATATCCATGATACTGGCATTTAGCTACTGAAGGGTTAGTGGCAGAGACTGCACTCCTTAATTTGTTCTTTCCATAAATATTTTAGCACTGTATGATCAGTCACAATGGTAGGCACTGGGTGAGAAGCCAGGACAGTAACTATGAAGAAGATACATTTCCTGATCTCGAGGGGCTTAGTACTGGGAGGCGACAAGGCAAGTCAACAAGCAATTATAAGAGACGGAACAGCATGTACTATAGGGCCATAGAAGACAGACTGGAACTCTGCATGTTCTTAAAGCAAGCCATGGTAATTAAAGAGTCCCACAGAAAGTGATGTTTACAGTAATAGTTGTAACATGAACAGGAGTTAGGCAGGGTGTATGTGCCACACGAAAGAGTCTAAAACGAGTTATACTGATGAGCTACTTTGAGCATTTCTTTGCTCTTGCAAGAATAGTGTTTACACAGAGTGTGAAAAAATATTTTGTTTCTTAACTGAAGAAAATGTAGCTGGAGAGAAATTATCTAAATTAATATTGTTCTTAATTTTTCTCAAATGTATGTGCGTCAAGAAATGTGTGTGGCAGAAAAAGGTGTGACTATAAATGTGTTCAACAGATTTTCAAATATCGGTGTAATATCTCCATCATTTACCTTTTTTTACTGTGCACGTATTGTGTTACAGTGTTTTGGGTCTAACCAAGACACTTTAAGCCATAAATCAGACATAGCTTAATCAACAGAATCTTGGCTTAACTAGGGATTTGCAGTTCAATAGACTGTTCTAAATTACAGTACAACAGCACAAACGTAACGATTCTATAAAAAAAAAAAAAAATTAAGGGCATTTTTAATGACCGGTTGATAGAAGTTTCAGTTGACTCACTGAAGAAATAGCCTGGAGGTTTACAATCTCTAAATAATCACTGTTGATCTTTATTTTGTTTTCTGTAAAATGATCATGGGAACCGTATTTTCATGTACACTCTTTAGAAAAGCTCAGATACTTCACCTGCATTATATAAATGTTAATAGTAACTTTTATACCAGCTAGAGAAACTTTTTAAGAATGACTTTCTCAAGGTCACAGAGCAAATCTCTGGTGAGACAGGAATGGAATTCATGACCTTTGACTGCCAGAAGTTTTCTACCCACACTCGGAAATTCCTTCTCCATAAGTGTAATTTATATGCTCACTTTGAGAGGCTGGAAAGTTCATCCCTTGTAGGGATGTGGGGGATGGAGAGGGAGTGGTTTGCCTGTCAAATCAGTTGCCACACTAGTACTTTCTAGCTTTACAAAGTGATTTGTACCCACACTATCTCCTTTCACCCTCACCACAACCCTGTAAAATGCATATTATTTTTCCCATTTTCCAGACTCGGAGAGGTTAAGAAATGTGACCAAGGTCATCCAGAGTCAGTAAGCAAGAGCCCTGGATTCAAACTGTAATATCTCTGCTACTTAAATCAGTCCAGATAGCAGGATCTATAGTCTTAGCAGATACCTGATGGTGAAATGAATAAACGTTTTCTTTAGCATTATTTATTTCATTTTTTATAATCATTCACCTTGGTTGTCATTTAGCTTTGTTGGTTTGTTTTCTTTGGGGCAGGGTTGCTTTCATGTTGTAAGTTTGCTTGCTGAACTTAAAACCAAGTGAGAATAATATTACTAAACATAGGCTTTGAAAAAACAAACTTTGTGTGTTTTCCCTCTTTTTTATACAAGTGGGGGAGGGGGCTTTCTACCATAATTCTTGGTCTTAATGTATGTGGCACTGGGGGTGGGGGAGGTATATATACCAACATAGAGAATATAAAAACATTTATAAATATAAATACTATATATGTATACACACACATGTACATAAAATAGCAAGTACACACACGCATACATACATATACACACACATACATACACACACACACACATATATATATAATTACACATATACATCATGCCAGGAATTATTCTGAAAACCCTTAAGCATGGGGAATGTAGCACTGGGAACACAATTCCTGGCTCTCTAGGCCAGTCAGTTGTAACAGGGGCAGCTTCTATTACCTCTGATGGGACTGGGAAAACTATCCCAAAGCACGTTCCCATTCACCAGAGCAGCAGCAAGGTCTTTCCGCTACACCATCTGTACCTAAAAAGCGATACTGTTTGGACCAGTCCAATTATGCTAATATTCAAAAAGATATACCATGAAATTAGCAACGAAGGAGAAGCAGGACTTTAAGTTGAAAAAAAGACAGGAAGAAAGACCATACCAGAGAATTCTTTGGGTGAATATCCTGTAATCCACTGCCAGACCAAAACAAATTTTTATGGAGCAACAGGACTACTCAAGTAGCCACTTTTATGACAATAAACACCCAAAACCGAAAAATCCTTTTGTAACATAATTACTGAGAATATATGGAGAAAGCAACCATTTAATCCACAGCTTGTGTTCTCTACCACAAGAACTCAAAAGCTGACATCAGATGGGGTGTGGCTGGTCTAGGCCCTGAGAATGAATTCTGGCCTGTTGAAGTCAGACAGCTCTCTGGACGGGTCTGGGATCTAGAGACACAGCAGATCTCACAGAGCCTAAGGCTGTTGACCTCCTGGGCACAGGGCAAGGCCCATCTGTTTACTTGCATTTTGATTTTGGGAGCTGTGGTTGTGGTGGATGAGTTAAGGCTGTGGTTTATAGGGTGTTGCCAGTGATTTAATTTTAATATTTTTCCCCTTACATTTTGTACATACTTAAGATTGAAAGCTGTGCGTAATTTGTAGGCTGAAAAATAAATAACTATAAAATTTAAAACAGAAAATGAACAGACACTGGGCAAAAAGGCAGATATTTCCACTCTACTGGCATACGGTATTTTCAAAATGTACATGATAAAGGTAAGCAACTGCGACCTATTTTAGGAATTATTTATAAAAATGAAAGTTGTTCTCTACAAAGAAAAAGATAATCATGGGTGTCGATTTTAAATAAAGCAGTGTGGGGTTTTTTAGCTCTTGTTCATTAATCAACATGGAAGCACAAGTGGGGAGACTTCCTTATCCAAAAGAAGAATGACTTCAAATGAGTTTGTGCCTCTAGTATTGTGGAATACAACTATGTTGCATTAATCCGCAAATCATCAACAGTTGCATTTAGGAAGTTAACACTCTAAGAAGATTGTTTCTCTTACAATATAAAGAAAACTGTTTAGCACCCCCAATTTAATGTGACTGTACTAATGAAATTCACATAAATATGAAATTCCAGACTTTCCATTTCATAACAATGGTAAAAACGTCCAGGGCCTTTATATGTTCAACTATTTAACAATATCACCTCACTGGTAAGGTTACTCAATACTCGAGATTAACCAACACTGGCTCAAGTTCAAAATGTCCTTAGTGTAGGTCTAAAGGCCTAAGCCCTTGTGTCCTCCTTGCAGAAGAGAAAAAAAAAAACAAAAAACCAAAAAACAAAAACAAAAAAAACCCCACCTATGTTGAAGACCAAATTATTTCATGAAGCAGATAACAGCCTGCTTCATGATATAACATTTAAAACTCACTCCGTCTGTTAAAGTGCTTGTTTACTTTTCACAGGAGGTGGGGAAGTAATCCCCAAGGAGCATACATATTTTTAAATGACCAGAACACTATTGCTATTATATGCCTGGTGCACACTCTTCGGAATGAATGAACGTCAAGCATCCTGATTTGTTTTTCCCTCGGCCTGGGGAGAGCAAGCACACTAGTGTTCGCAGTCCCTTCCCTTTCTGTACACACATAGACTGCAGCTGTAGTAAACAACCACCAGCCAAGAGTTGCTAAGGTCAAGGTCTCAAATGCTACAGCAGGACCAGTTTTCTCCCAAATGACATTCGGTTACTGAAAAAGAACTTTCTGGAGAAAAAAAATATTAAGGGCTCATTGGCACAACAATTTTCATTCAATAAATAGTAAGACAAAAGCATTCCAAAATAAAGTTCATCTGACGAAGTTTCTTTTAAATATGCATTACTAAGTAATAAATAACGGAAGCAACTCAAAAATAAACGGAAACCCCTCAAGAACGACAAACCTGACAAAACTGACAAAACTATATCAGTTACACAGTTTTAAGTCATAAATTAAAACTTCCAAATTTTACCAGCCTTCATGTATTTCATAATAGTTACGGATTACAAGGCAGAATAACAAACCTCTCTCCTAAATACATTACAAGCATCTGCCAATACTTCTATGCTCTAATTGCTCTCTCCCCAACCCAAAGAAGCTTACCAGACTCAAGCTAGTCTTCACATTGACCAGGCTGCAGCAAGAGCTACAACTTATGCAACTGAAATGTTTGTCCTTCAACACCCCATGTCTACTAAGCTTCCACAGTTAAACATTTTCTAGCCTGGAAGTATACCCCTTTATCACAACCAATTTCTATGTGGTTTTAAAAAATGTAAACAACATGTGAATGAGGTCTACAAACAGCACAACCAGATTCTGGGGGGGGAGGGGGGTGTCACTGTTTTTATTAAATGCCAATTCCAAAGAGCATTTCTTAGATGATGGAATACACCCACTCTTAAAAGTGACCACTCCTATTCCCCTCACGAGCTGCATCCTGTTAAAAGCCACCCAATTTATTTCAAAGCATTTACTTATCTAAACAACCCTATCCTCCAGTAAGAAAGGGGCCTGGAGGCGTCTAGGTGGATTTGCAGAATGACGTTATGTGATTGACAGATGTCTACTGGAGCCACGGTGCACATGCACTAAATGTAAATAGACCTGCTCACCTCCCCGGTGTTACTGAGAAACACAGAATACTAAAGCTGATTTAAAATAAACTATCCGAGGGCTCGGCGGAGAATTCTATTAGCCAGTGGAATTGCTTAAAACAATCCATACAGAACGATACTTAAGCCATCTGTACAGTTAAATTAGAGAGCTGACAATATTAACCATACAAACTGTTTATCCAGATCACACATTCCGTTGTACTAATACTCTTTAACTCAACACAGTCAGTTTTTATCAGCTGAATTAAGGGTATTACTATTAAAGTATGCAAAACTCGAAGCGCAGGGTGAAGGGGGTTGGGAAGCTGCAGGGCATGTAACAAAGGAATTGGTACTTTTTCCAAGCGTTTGCCTCAAATGCACTTCGTAACAGAACTGTTGAGTGCACCCCACCCTTGTCCCCAAAGATAAAAGTTTTCAAAGTTCTAATAGGCAGTTCTCTACCCAACAAAAGCAGGATTGATTCTCCCCGTAGGGGAGCATCTAACACGAACACCAACTAATGTCGCGGAGGTCAAGTCCGAGTCCTGGGAGCAAGCTTCTAAGGCGAGAAGTGGCTCCCAGGCCGGCTCCGCGGGCTTCCCGGCTCGGGTGGACGTGCAAAGTTGCCCCTTGTCAACTCCGGCCGGCTCCCCCGTAATTGAAAATAACAGCCACGGGCCAGCCCCTGGCTACTTCCATGGACCAGGCACTGTAGCAAGTGACAGTTACACATCATTACGACCAGAGACAATAATGAATGTAGCACCAGGACCACTATTCATGCCAGCAGTGTCATCTCCGCCTTAACCCCTTCCCCTCCACTCTCTCCAGTGCACACCCACAGCCCACACAGCCCCGGTGCGGTAGCTATTCACCGAACTCGCTCTATTCCTGGGGGCAAACTACTTCCACAACCCCCCCCCCCCCAATTCAGCCCTGGTGTTTTATTTCTCATCCTTGGCAACTGTCAGGCAAACACTGCAACCAACAATTCCACTAGGGGTAGAAAAACATTTGCTCAATTCATGGTACTTGATAAGTTTAAAAAAAAAAAAAATGGGGGTGGGGGGGAGAAACCTCCCTCTTTCTTCTCCACATATCCGACCGACGTTACTTGCTTTGCAATAGCATCGCCCTCCCTCGGCCCCCTCCCGCTTCCCAACACTTTCCCCCTTTAAGAACACAGACCAACCAAAATGATTTAACTTGAGCAGATGACAGAAGGAAAATAAAACATGTTAAGAGAATACGGTCTGATTTGGGATGGCAAAAAAAAAAAAAAAAAAAGGAGGGGGTTGTTTATTTTGATAAGAAACGGAATCGGCACAGACCTGAACAGAAGCTGCAGAGCAGGAGAAATTGTTTTCTTTCCCTCACACAGAGTCCCCCTCTCTCTCCCTTTCTCTCTCTCGCACACACACGCGCGCGCACACACTCACTCTCGCACACACACGGCGTCACCCGCGCACACTCACACGCACACTCGCACACGCACAGGCAGAGCCTCTCAGCTGCTCTCTGCAGTTCTCAGGAAATGAATGGGGGGCAACCCAGGGAACTGTTGTACTTGCAAATGACTTACCCGGATCACATGATGCGCTAAATGTAGGGTGGGCCGGTGGGTGGAGGCTGCCGAGACGCGAGCCCCGGTCTAGCGTGGGGAGCCTCGCCAGGCCCGCATCGAATTACCCGGGGGCCCAGCCGAGGGGGTTGCAAGACGCCGCTTCTCCTCCCTTGCAGCCCGCAGCTCAGGAAACCGGAGAGGCGCGGGGGGTGGGGTGGGGTGGGGTGAGGTGAGGTGGGGTGAAAACACCAAACCCCCAAACAAAAGAGCTCCGGGTCCTCCTCCCCAGAAACAAAGCCCCGCCGCTGCGGGCGAGCCCCGGGGTGGGGCCGAGGGCGGGGGCGGCGGCGGGGAGGGGCTCGCTCAGCAGGCGCTAAGTCGCTTTATTGCCATAAAATGGGGCCCCCGAGCCGCTCCGCCCGAGGATTAGGAGGCGGGCTCAGAGTGTGATGGTTGAAATCCCCTGTGGGAAACTAACCCCTCCCCGCTCGCAGAGGTAGAAGGCAACACCCACTGCCCGGCCCTCGCCTCGCCGTCCGGGCCGCCGGGCTGGGGGGTGGGTCCGCGGAGCCTCCACCCCGCCCCACCCCGCTCCACCCCTGCCCCCGCCCCCCGGCCTCCGGCCTCGGCCGAGCTTCCCTTTCACCTGCACCACCTTGCTGCGGCACCCAAAATAACCTACACATGGCCAACGGAGCTTTGGGAGCCGTCGGCCGAGGGGGGCCCGCGGGGCCTCGCGGCGGGTGGAACCCCCGGATTGCAACTCGCCAGGCGAGGACTCGCGCTGAGCCGCGAGAAAGTCCCCTCTTTTGTGTCAGAGAGCGCAAGGCAGCCTTAGAAAAAGAATTCGGAGGCAAATCGAGCGCGGAGCCCGCTCGGCCCCCCGCCCCCTCCCCGCTCCGGCCCGGGTGGGGGCGTGCAGGGAGGGGGCCGGGCGCCCGAGCCGTCCCCGAGGCTCGCCCGCCGGCTAACTTGGAAAGGTGTGGGCGGAGCCGGCTCCAGCGGCCAGCCGAGGCTGCGGGCACGGCGGCGCGGCGGCTCCCGGGGACCGCCCCCGGGCGCTAGGCATCGCCCGGATCGGGCAACAATGGGGTCCGGGCAGGGGCAGTCCGGGCGGGCCGTGCCTTGGATGCTGGGGTGCGCTCGGGGGTGGGGCGGGCGGAGGGCTGGGCGTGGAAGGAAGGGAGATCATTGTTTGGGTTCGGGAGCGGCGCACGTTGCGGGCGAAGCGGGGGCGTCCTCCCTCCTGGTGCTTCACCTTGGGATGGATGGGGGCGGGGGGAGACGCATGCCTCGCTTGGGAAACCCGGCAGAAAGGGCGCCAGCCCGCGTTAGTTATTCGGGAAAGCAGGCGAACTTGGAGGAGCGGAAGGAAGCTGGAGCTGCAGACCCCTGCCGAGGCCCCGAGGGTTGTGGGGGCCGCGGTGTAGGGGAGTCCAACCCCCGGCCCTGTGCCCCAGGAGGGAGGCACGAGAAGCGGGCGGCCGGGAGCTGAGTCCTGGCGGCTCTCCTTGGCGGCCCCTCCCGCCCCGCCCCCGCGCCCGGGGGAGCGGATCCGCGGGATTCTGGGGCGGGAGAGAGGGGGCAGCAGCGGGGCGCCCGTTCCCGCCTCGGCTCGGAGGGCGTGGGGTCAGCGCCGCTCCGGAGGGTCGGCGGGGGCGGGGAGGAGACGGGGCGGAAGCGGACGGGCGGGGTGGGCTGGCCGGGCGCGGCGGTCAGCGGTGGAGATGCGAGCGCCACTTTTCTTGCAAACCTAGGTGAGCGCGCTGGGGCTCCCGGGCCCGCCGACACCCCTGCGCGGTGCCCCTGAGCCCGCCCCGCGCGGGAAACCGCCCTGGCAGTGGGAAGGCTGCGAAGGGGAAGTTTATGTTAGGAGAGCAAGATTTGCAGTAATGTGGCATGAAGTGGGGTGGGAAGAGAAACAAGGGAGAGGCCGAGAAACAAGGGAGAGGCCGAGAAACAGGAAATGAGAGCAAAGGAACGACTTCTAGCCAGGAAAAGCCGTGTTCTACATTTTGTGTGGCTTTTTCCAAACATTTCTAAAGGCCCGATGTGCGTTATTAATGAAAACAAAGGCAACGTACCGCCTGGTGCGGTCTCTGCCACCTGCCACAATCTGTACGTGAGGAATGATGGGAAAGGTGGTCCAGCCGATGAGTCCACAGCCCACTTCTGATTGTCACAGGATGAGTCAGTGGGCCTGCCTCTTAGACATAAAACAGAATTGAGAAGAGGGCTCTGCCCTGTTCTCAGGGTTCCGAAGAAGAACATATGGGATAAGTGTGACAGTGTCTGAAAATTGTGGGCCACTCCTTAAGCAAAGTCATCTTAGAAGACGAAAGCTGTGAGAGCAGGAAGGCGAGGGATTCCCACATCTGAAGACGTGGGTGTGGCAGGAATCGGAACCCCGAAGGAAAATGGGACCTGGAGGCTGAGGGGCCGTTGCAGGGTGGGGTCTCTATTAGGGGAACGCAGCTCCGGACCCCACCCCCTGGTCTGATCAGGGTAAACAGCCCCTTTCACTGCACTACATCTGGATGAAACATTAAGAGACATGTTTGAAAAATGGTAGAATATCAACAAATGCAGTGTTTAAAGGGAAAACTTGCCTCTACTAGAAACACTGTGAAGTTTCCCTCTAGGTGCGGCAGGGAGTGAAAGAAGTGAGTTTAACCGTAAGAGTGAAGGATGCTGTAAGAAATTATGTCATCGTGGCAGTTCTTGTACTAACGGCTCTTTCTCAGAGCTGAGTGGCGGACTGACCATAAATATGTTCTGTAGCAAGTGCTTTTCTGCACGTGGAAAAGCATTCCAAGCTGCACTCCCTTCTTTTGGAAACTGCCACAGGCATGTTAATAGAATGACAAAAGATAGAAAAAGTGCAATACTCCATTCCAGAGAGATAAGGAAATTAGGGGAAGGTCAAGGTTAAAATCCAAAATCTGGGTAATGTGGTTAAAAGAAGGGAGTACATCAAATATTAGGGAAAAAAATACTTGCAGATTTTTTTTTTTAATGTTGACAGATAAGAAAGAATAGAAATGTTGGATTAAGGCAACTCCCCACATCTAGAGGAAAGGGAAAAGAAAGAAAGATACAGGTTTAAAAAACAGAATCACTTCATTGTATGCGCTGGGGATGGGAGGGGAAGAGCAAAACCAAAGAATAAAGAAGGTGGTTATCATTGGGAGTTAGGATACTGGAGTAAATTATGTGTGTGTCTGTACATGCATTTGTGTACAGGCATACATTTCCAATTCAGTTCATATAACTCATTCCCTGTATAGAAATTAAACCAAGGTGTGAACAGAAGGGGAAAGGTAGAAAAATAGTACACATAGCCTAGCAAAAATATGTGCATATCTTCACATTTTGTCCCTTACCCTCCACTTCCATGTGTATGCAGGGATATAAAAAGTCAGAAAATGTAAACATGGCAAAATTATTTCACCAGGAATGTATAATTCTGACCGTATAAAAGAATGTTTTGAAATTACAGAATCATAAAATTTCAGTGTTGAAAGTATCTTTCAAATCCCATCCTTTATGTTACTTCAATTCTGTTTAAAACCAAGATTACAGGGGCGCCTGGGTGGCACAGTTGTTATGTGTCTGCCTTCAGCTCAGGGCGTGATCCTGGTGTTCTGGGATCGAGCCCCACATCAGGCTCCTCCACTAGGAGCCTGCTTCTTCCTCTCCCACTCCCCCTGCTTGTGTTCCCTCTCTCGCTGGCTGTCTCTGTCAAACAAATAAATACAATCTTTAAAAATAAAAAATTAAAAAAAAGAACCAAGATAACATGGGTTAGAGATGACTCATTTCCCTAAATTCATATACTTCTTTTACTTATTCGTAATTATCTCAGATACCAAAAGATGAATGGATGAACAAGGCAGCTAGAGGTTGTTATTCTGAGTTCTAAAACTTGGTATTCTTTTACCTAACATCTGGTCCCAGAGAAGAACATACACAAGCACCCTCAATGCAAATAATAGATCTCATTCAATGTAAATGATAAGGCAGAACTTACAAGTAGAGATTTTAAGTTATTGTAAAAATGTTACCTACCTGCAAACTTTTTGTCACATCTTCTTGCTTATGCTTCACCGGTGGTAATACTCTGAAAAATTAGTGTCAATGATAGAAAAATCTTGTACGGTATTAAGAGTATTATCCGTACCACACCCCGATTTCTCTAAGGTAAAGACTCTCTTCAGTATCTGTGTCTATTTAAAGTTCTTAAGCCTTTGGATTAGTGATGTCAAAGATCGCATGGATGATTTAACACTAATATCATTTCCGGCGGGGATGGGGGAACATTGAGTCCATTTTCAGAAGTAAAAGCTGTGTTGAAAGATTAGACTTGATTCGAAGTGAAAATAAAAGTGATTTCCAAAGCTTTAAATAAATCTTAAACTATAGACTTGATTTTTCCTAGGGTCAGAAGTGAATGTGTATTGTTAGGTTTCAATGCCCACTTTTTTTTACGCGTTGGATTTTGGCAATAATGTTCAGCAAAGGGAATTTTCCTGTTTGAGTTTGAGAAAGGCATGTAAAAAGCCTTACTAGGAATGCAAACAGCTGGTGATATTATGTGATTACATAGTAAACAACATGTTTTGATTTGAGTGAGGAGCTGTCTGGAAATTAGAGGAAAATGACATTTTATAACTTTGTTTTGTTGCAATCAGTACAGTTTTTGGTCCTTCTAGCTTAAATATCTTTATTGCGCCCTTAGACGTATCTCTTCTTTTCCAAGCCCCTACGTAGTCATTTCTATTCAAGTCTCCTGCAGCGCCTCTATTACCACATCCCTCCCCATCCTGCAGCTCTGAACCACTGGCCACCCTCCCTCAGATCCATTCCACCTCACCTCCAGCAAAGTCTTAATTATAGCATACCTACATTTAAAAAGCCAAAGTGACACAAATTAGTGTCAATACAGTACCATGACATTTAAGGGCCCCACTGAGATTTTCATATATTTCAGACTTCTAACCCAGGCCGACACCTTGTCATGCCCCGTCCATTCTAGCTGCCTTTAGTAGATGGTTCACCGCGCCTCCCCCCTCCCCATTATTGCTGTGGAATCTTCCCAAAACGATTCCATGACACCCCACACACAGAGATACATATCCCATCCTCTCACCACAAAATTATCTTTCTCTTCTTGGGGCTTCTTTTAATGTAATAGAAAGAGTGCCTTTCTGATTCTCCATTTTTTCCACGCATTTAAACGATATTTCCTGTACTTTGAAGGATTAACATGTATTGGGTCCTTACCTGGGCCTGTATGGGATACACAGTGTGAGATACACTGGCCCCAGTAGGTATCCAGCAAGTGTTAATTCCCTCACTTATTCTTAAGGTACTTACACCTTTCTGCTTTCATTAAATATTGTTGGCTCCCCTAGACAGGTAAACCATTTGAGAACTGAAGCTGCATCTTAACCATTTTTTTAGCCTTCCTTTTACTCCTCACACTATTTTGTACATAGTAGGTGATTAGTGAAATGTTTGTTGAGCCAATTAAAATGATATACAAACTTTGAGTGACATATGTTAAAACACAAGCTGAAAACCTGCGTTTCCATTTGGGTACAGATATTGAAACAACAAGCAAAACTGAAATGTGTTGATAAACACCTTTTGAACATGGATTCTGGCAACATTCCTCAAGGAACTTTCTCTTAAATTAGAAGTTTTTACATACAGAAATGTATCAGATTTGGAGCATATTTACCTAATTTCGTTGTCCCTATCATATTTAATCATTTAAAAATTATTGAACCAATTATACTACTTTTCATTCTTTAAGTAGGATTGTATTAAATAAAAATTTAATTTTTCATAACTAGAGGGAAAATTCATAGCAAATTCGTTTTTTAAAATGGCACTTTGCAAGTTTTTAGATTGCAAATGTTGGAGATATAATGTAATAAACAGATAATTTGCATTTTTTAAATATAACAAATTGAGGCATTATCAGATTTGAACTACAGCTATCCTTGCCTTTTTTATTTTTATAATTAGAAATTATGCCCCCATGGAAATAATCTAATTCAGCTAAAGTATACATAGTTTACAGAATACCACTTCACCTTCATGCTATATACAAGACACTAGCCTCAGTACTAGAAGCATATGAAGATGAGCTTGGATAAAAGTAAGGAATAACTATAATATAAAGTACAACTACAATATTCTGGTTAAAGTTATATCTGTTAGGAAACATTAAGAAGACTGTGGAGAAAGACTTTGTGGAGGTTAAAAGTTTCTTCAAAAGATATTTTTATTTTTTAATAATATGAACTATGTCATGTGTGTAAAGTAATATAAAGCATATATATGTTAAGGCATGTTCCCGTGGCCTCTTCCTAGCTTAAGTAATTGAGTATTTCCAATACTCAAAGCCCCCCCTGTGGTCATCCCAGTCACATCCCTCTCCTATCCCTACAGGGATAATTACTGTCTTTTTATGACTTGGCGTTCATCATTTTATTGCAATTTTTTATAAATATTTTTTATTTTGATATAAAGTCGTCAAAATCATTATTTTCCCTAGTAGTGAAGTGCCATTATTTATTTAACTTACCCCCCACATGAGAATTTTCTCCAAATTTTTGCAATTCTATTAGATAATACTATCTTAGCTTCTTTCTTTAAAAAAAAATTTTTTTAGTCTCCTCTAAGTTGTTACCAAAACAAAGATTATGAATTTGTTTTTACTGTTCTAGAAACATACTGCCAGATTATTTTTCAAAATTATTCTACCAGCTTAACCACGACCACATCATATACGAGAATACCATTTTCCCCGGGTTCTGGCTAACTGGGTGGTGTTCCAGTTAGTTGGGTGGTGCTTCGAAATAAAAAAATAAATAAAAATAAAAACTTTAAATTAGCAAACAGAAATGGCTTGCATTTTAATTCTTTGATTAGTAGAAACTGAACTCTAGGACTGGGTGACGTTGGTGGGTAGAAAGCTTGGGCTGAGTGAAACTGCTCTTGCCACAGCTTGCCTGAGAAGATGAGGGTCTGGCTCCTACAGGAGACGAACGTTGCAACAGCTGCAAAAGACATTACAAATTCAGACTAAAATTCAACGACCTGTTATTTTGGGAAAGGGGTGCAAGGGAAAGAAAATAGGAAACGCTGTCTCATATTTCAAGTCCTGGAAAGAAGAGAAAAAAAGGGTCTGAAAAGTAGGAAATTCAGGAGTACTGGCGTGTTTACAGTTCTGATAAATGTGGAAGTCATGTAAATAGATCATTCTTTCTATCAGATTTGAAGATAAAATAGTTGGAGAACTGATAGAAAAGAATAGAAAAAAATTAAAACTTAGAAACTTGGGAATAAAAGAACATGAAAGGAAAATATAGGGGGAGGGAGAAGATCACCACTTACTTAGTATCGCTTTACTTCCCTTTGCAAACAGCAGAAAACCTGACTAATGGCTGCTGAAGATACATATTTTTTTTTTGTCCCAACCCCTCCTTCAACAAAACAAGAAGCCCAAAGGGAGGCAGCTTCAGCTGAAGACTGTGCAGCTGCTCTGGTGCCACAAGCCCCCAAAGCTCATTTTGTTTTCCTGCTCCCCTTCCTCCCAGTAGGAAGAAGGAAAAAGGCTAAAGGTAAAGGCCAAGTCTATTCCTTTCAGAAAGTTTTCTGGAAGCCTCACCTGTTACCATCTGCTTCTATTTCCTTGGCCAGAATTGGGTCACATGCCTTCGTGGAAACCAATCACAGGAGAGTAGACAAGGAGAAGGGGATTGCAGATGGAATGTGGGGCAGTCAGCTGACGGTGTCTGCCGTTTCACAATATAATTGTGCAGAATGTTAATAGTCGTAAGATGCAAACCGTCATGTTGCTGAGGTTCTCTGCGGACTTCTTGCTGGCAGGGTGTTTAGGCTTATAAGATATTGACACCGTCATTGTAAAAACATCAATTCATCAACTACCAAAAAAAAAAAAAAAAGATTTGATGATGTTTCTTTACATGTATTTTTTTCCACACAATGTGGTGGTTTTAAAAAGTCATTGAGGTGCACAAACCATATGTAGTTGATTTCAGATTAATCCATGTGTGATTTACCTAAGGCAGAATGTGAATCCCAGCGTTGCTTCACCCAGTTGCATAGTCTGGTTACGGCTCATCTTTCTACCCCATCGATTTACACCGAGAAATGAACATTAATTTTTAAAAGTTGAATAAACAAGCCATAATGAGAAAGGTAAATACCAACTGCATTTGTATTTCACACTCAAATATTACTGAGTCATTAGTGTAAGAGCTTGCACCTGTGAACCGAAAGTCCTCAACTGATTCTGGGTCTCATCACTTGAGGGAGTGACCCTTGACAGCTCGCCTCATTTTTCTTGGTTTCAGTTTTCCTCCCTGTACAACTGGGGCGGTACCTTCTTCACAAGGATGTGAAGAACTAACAAGGTCATACATACCTTCCCCTCTAAGGCTGTGAAACTATGCGATTTGGCAAGAATTGTGTCCGAACACTTCTCAGGTGTCCCACCAGTGCCTCAGTTACCACCCAAAACACAAGTCCTCACAACTTTTTGAAGGAAAAATGAAAGCAACTTCCAAATTGCCTAGCACATACCCACACATAGCAGGTGCCCTATAATTATTTATTTTCCTTATATATTAGCTTTGTTATTAGCTTCTTTAATACAAATAACTTATTTTTTGTTTACTATTAAAATAGAGCTACAAGAATAGTAGAGCTGTTTGTAAAGAAAAATCATCTAAAGGAATGTATGAGATTTCTACATATTAGTTGACTAAGATGTTTGCTCCCAGTTAACTCAATTAGCAAAGATTAGTAGTTTCCTAGATTTGGGATACATCTGTTTTAACTGACCTATCTTTCAAGTTAGAATACATATAAAGTTCAAATAATTTAAACTATATCTATGACTTAAAACAAGTTTATTCTTAAAAAAAATAGACTCTTAATTAAGAACTTTTCTTTCCTTCCTTCCCTTCTTCCTCTTTTCCTCCTCCTTCTCTCTTTCTCCCTTTTTAAGATAGGGACAAATTGTGGATAATTTATCCACAAAGACGTAGGTCTCCCAGTTCTGTATTTTTATCCAGTTTACAAATTAACCTTTTTGAACCTTTTACACAAAATTCAAATACAAATTCCATTCTTAATTTCAGCTAAAAATGGCCATGGCAAATGAAGGAACAGAACAAAAACCTTCCTCAAGACAACACTAAACATCACTACCTCGTTTTTAAACGGACATTTATTAACCCTTTACTATGTGCCACACCAGTGCTGGTCAAAGCATTTTGCATACAGTTTATTTACTCTTGCAAGAATTCTATGAGCTTCTACTATTGTTTTTACTTCCACAGGGTGGCCCTTGTCAAACTATTTTAAGTTGCAAGCCCCACAAGCACTCCTGGTCCCCTTTCCTTTTATCTTTCTCTGTACACCACTCAACACCATCGAATATACTATACATTTTGCTTCTTGCTTTATTGTCATTGCTTACTTCTATGTATCCCTCCGCAGCCTACCTCCACGAGATTGGGATTTCCAAAGTGCAGAGGATTTTTCTCTGGTGTTCGCGGCTGCAGCCCTGTCATGAGGTAGGCGCTCAATAAATACTTAAAAAGGAACACAATTCCCATAGCACAGATTAGGACTCTGAGGCACCTGGTGCTTTCATATTTTTTTTTTTTTTTACGATTTATTTATTTATTTGAGAGAGAGAGGAGAGCATGCACACGCACGAGCAGGGGGAGGGAGGGCAGAGAGGGAGAAACTGAAGCGGACTCCCGCAGAGCACGGAGCCTGAGGCAAGGCTCCATCTCAGGACCCTGAGATCAAACCTGAGCCAAAATCAAGAGTTGGTGGGTTAACCGACTGAGCCACCCAGGTGCCCCATCATTTTATCTTCAAAACAACAATTACAAGGATTTTGTACCATCTGTCATCAATTGTTATGCTATAAATCATGTCTATGTAGTTCATTAGCATGCAAGGGCTTGATACCTTCCGCAGACCCAGCGGCTAAAAATGGGTCTCCGGACTCAACTGGTTGTTGTAAAATCACCAGAGGATAGAGAGCTTCTTTGAAAATGAGAACGAAACCACGGCAAAAAACATTGAATACATGGCCATTGGCTATTGCTACTATATCGACACATTTGTATATTACTTGTATTTAAATAAAACACTGATTGCTTAACTAAAATATGGCGTCACACCTTCATATTTCTTTCACACCAATCACTGACTATTTGTTGTACGTAAGGAATTCTTTAGTCTTGGGAACTAAGCAGTGTAACATGGGGGAATAAATGTATGGCTGAACACTATCTATATTTTAACTACTGAGAGAGAAAAATTAGATGGAATCATAATATTTTCATCCTCACGTTATGCCTGGAACTTTTATGCCTAAGTATTAAGATGATAGGTGCTATAGAAAAGGTAAATAAATACAACAGAGGAAGTCTATTTAGTTATTTTAGAGCTGTTGTATTGAAATACTGCCTTGTTTACAATTTTCAACTCCACAAATCCTCATCAATTATTAAATATTTTCCTCATTGAATTAAGCAGGGCAACTGTATTTTCTCAGGAGAAAACATCAGGTGAAACATAAGGCTTACTTTTAACATATAAAAATGTTCCTATATGAATGAAATTCTATAGCTTTATTACACTACTCATCCCACCCCCACCCTAAGCAGAAAGTATACATTCCATTTATTACACAAAAGGACAAAGAATTTAAATCCGTTCTTTATTTCTTTGAAACTGGAAGCAGTTCTTTCTTATTGAATGACAGAATAAAATATTTCATAGAACTTAACCACTGTGTTCTAGGCATTGTGCTTGGTACTGTCCTGGCTGACCCCAGAAAGGCTACAATGAAGATAAGCATATAGGCAGAAGTCAGGGAGAGGAAGTGACTGTCACATCTTACAGTGCAAAATGGTACATGGTCCTTCACCATCACTTATTTTTCAATGGGATGGCTATATTAACATCTCCTTTATTCATTTACCAAAATTACCCATTAAAAAGTTTGGTTGAGTAGTGTTCTATAATGATACAATTTGCTATTCGCATGCTTCTTTGTTTCATTACGAGTTATGCTCATTGTTTATATGGCTTTTTGCCGCTAGAACTGTTATCCACATGCATGAGTTCACTGGGCAGCCGCCTAGACAAGAAACATATGGCTGGGTCTGCTGCGAAAATCTAGACGCGCACCACACGTAATCCTATCCTTCTTCATGCACGTGTATTGACTTGTGTCCATTCGTGCACATCGACATTTGGGACCTGTATTTCTTACTAATGAAAATATTTATAGAATCTAACCCCCCAAATACTTATAAATATCACTTTTATTTACTAACATGTAATCAAGCTACAAAGAAATATTATGCCATTTTATCTAGATGCATCAAAGTTAGAAAGGAGATAGGCAGTCCTCTATGGATTTGGCAATAAACCCTGGACTTCAGGTTTTTAGCTCCTATTTCTGAACCTAGTCTTGGATCAGGTTCCAAGGTTCACAGCAGACATATTCAAGCACATTTAAAGCTATATTCAAAGTGTATTTCTTATTCTTAGCATCACAAAGTCTAAGAATTATCTTCTTACAGCAAGCAAGCAAACTTAATTCTTTCAAATTTCAAATCTAAAGGGAGGCTTTAGTTTTAACTTAAACATGTTTGTTTGTTTGTTTAAAAAAAAACAATTGCTGTAATTATCTTGAAATTTTGTCAAGGTAGCATACTTTGAAAATTGTTAGGGCCAGATCTTAGAGTGAGTGTAAAGCAGGTACTTTAAAGGACATGAATTGCTAGCAAAGCACATCTAACTTAAAGGGGGGAAAGTTTAAATGGTCAGAGACCTTTGAATAAAAAAGCACATTAAACGAACATCTTAACCATGGAGTTATAAATATGTCAGAAACAGGCTTTGCTGCTGCTCCGGGAGTGGAATGATTTTGCCATGTTGTTGACCTTTTACTAAAACCAGTTAACCCTTTAGTAACCTTTATTTTCCCATCAGGAGCAATACCTGCTTGGAAAGGAAATGTGAGACCGCAAATCTAAAATAATATTATTTTGTTACTATTATTATCCCCAACAGAAAAGCCATTTCTTTCTGCAAGAATGCAGCACAAGTTTGCTAAACCTCTGATGTAGACTGTCATCAGAATCGCAGGGAGAAAACAGATGAAGAAAATTGGTGAGGAGCAGTGGGTTCGCTTTGTACTTTCAAGAACCAAATCTATCTGTATCAAATGTTTTCTTTTAAAAACATTCTTAATTTAATTCCTTTTCCCACACCGTTAATAAAGAACCAACACTGATCTTTACAATTTCATAGGACTTTTAATTTAGAGAAGTGCTCCCTATCAGTGCCTGCATTCTCTTGTTACAGTCCGCATGTAAAAAATCAATGTGCTAAGTGCTTGATGTGTTTTATCTCATTTAATCCTCACAATAGCCAGTGAGGTAGGTGATATCTTCTCTGTTTTTCAAAAAAGAAAACCGAGATCCGTGGAGTTAACCTGTTTCCAAGGTGACCCGGGTAGTAGGAAATGAAGCTGAGATTGGCTCCTATGTTAATGGACTTCAGGTAAGTACTCTTAATCACTGTGTATTCTGTACCCACAACTGGGGAAGGAAATGTCTTAGTGGACATTTAGATACTGAGTGTGGAAGACTTGCCAGGATCTCCCAGCCTGTGCATGTCAGGTTTGAGTTCCTGGATCTGAGCACATTGTTCTTCCCATGGGACTGAATTGTTATGAAGGTTTCTTTTTCTTTCTTTCTTTTTTTTTTTTTTTAAGATTTTTATTTATTTGACACAGAGACAGCCAGTGAGAGAGAGACAAGCAGGGGGAGTGGGAGAAGAAGAAGCAGGCTCCCAGCAGAGGAGCCCGATGTGGGGCCCGATGTGGGGCTCGATATGGGGCTCGATCCCAGGACCCTGGGATCACGCCCTGAGCCGAAGGCAGATGCTTAACGACTGAGCCACCCAGGCGCCCCTCTTATGAAGGTTTCTTATAACCCCATTATGGTTCATGAATGAGGCGCTTCAGAAAAAAACTCGTGAGCTCTTTCCTAATTGTTTACCTAGAGAGTTAAGTTTTGCATCTAGTTCAGAAGTTGCCCCTTGTAGATGGATAGGGGTGACTTCAAGAGCTTCTCTTGGGTACTGGTGAGCACCTTTGGTGGTACCATAGTTGTGGCAGTGATTTTCCCAACCGAAGTCCATGGAACAGTGTTCTGGAGGGTGCTAATAGGTGGTGCTACACTAAGAGTTCTGTGCTCTCAAACAGTTGGAAAAACCTGGTTATACAATGTTAAGCATCGTTCCTTGAGGAGGATGCTGTAGCAGCTGGTAACCTCTTCATCGACTCTAGAAGAGAGCCAACATGGTATACAAGGGTTTCCCAAATTATTTAATCCAACACATTTTTTCAAATACATTTTTTAATAATCTGAGAATATTTTCCCAAGAAATAGGAGCCCCCAAATACTCATTTGGGATATAAGCGCTGCCCAGTTACCTTAGGACATTTCCTTTCTTTTTTTTTAAAGATTTATTTATTTATTAGAGAGAGACAGCCAGCGAGAGAGGGAACACAAGCAGGGGGAGTGGGAGAGGAAGAAGCAAGCTCATAGCGGAGGAGCCTGATGTGGGGCTCGATCCCATAACGCCGGGATCACGCCCTGAGCCGAAGGCAGACGCTTAACCACTGTGCCACCCAGGCGCCCCACCTTAGGACATTTCCTGACCCATTGACTCTTCTATACCTGTCTCACCTCACACTTCCAAACCTCATCTTCCATCCTCACTGTCTGGTGATAGCCTTCCTTCCCATTTCCCTGAGAGAACAGAAACCCTCAAGAGCGGATTTTCCACATATATGCTTTCACACCCCAGTTACCCATCTTTTTACAGCTCCACCTTTCCTCATGATACCATGAATAAGCCACCAATTCTCCCCTCTAAAGCCAGCTCCTGCTCCCAGCATTACATCCCTGTCTTCCCACCCCATCATGGCTATTGCTCTAGGAATTTTCTCACTTCTGCATTGCCAGGTTTTCCTCCTCCACTGAATCGTGACCTTCAGCACACAACATCCGGTCATTTACCAAGTCTTAGAAAAAAAGTTTAAAAATCATTCTCCTGACCACACAGTGTCCTCCAGCTCCTGCCCCATATCTATTCTCAGGATAACAAAAGTCTGCTGAGAAGTGTCCTGTTTTTCCTGTACTCCATTTCTCTTCTCCCATACTCTTGAAACCAGTTCAGACTTCCATCCCCACCACTCTACTAAAACTACACTTGTGAGGGTCAACAAAAATTAAATCTAGGGTTTAAACCTAGTGGCAAGGGACTCCTGGGTGGCTCAGTTGGTTAAGCATCTGCCTTCCGCTCAGGTCATGATCCCAGGGTCCTGGGATCTCGTTCCTCATCAGGCTCCCTGCTCAGCAGGAAGTCTGCTTCTCTCTCTGTCTGCCGCTATCTATACAGTGATAGCTCTCAAATGTGTATCTTAAGGGGCCCCTAAGTCCAGATTGATATATTCTACTGTCTATGCTATAGCTAAACTCATATGCATATAGACACCTAAAATTAAGTTGTCTAAAACTAAGCTCCAGATTTTACCTGTCCCCACCCTAGCCCTACATCTATTCCTTACAGTCTTCTTCATGTCAGTCAACAGCAATTACTTCTTTATCGTCACTGTTAGGGTAAAAACCTTAGTATCATTCTTGACTCACTGTCTCAGAGTTGGCATATGGTCAGTCAGAAATTCCTATTGACTCTACTTTCAGATTAGATCCAGAATCAGTATTCTCTCACCACCTCCACTGGTACTACCCTTCATCTTTTACCTGGATTATTATTTTTTTTAAAGATTTTATTTATGTATTTATTTATTTGACAGACACACAGAGAAAGAGAGCACAAGCAGGTGGAGTGGCAGGCAGAGGGAGAAGAAGTCTCTCCTCTAAGCAAGGAGCCCAATGCGGGACTCAATCCCAGGACCCTGGGATCATGACCCTAGTCAAAGGCAGACACTTAACTGACTGAGCCACCCAGGCACCCCTTTTACCCGGATTATTGCAGAAGCCTCCAACACTGACTCCCTGCTTCTATCTTTCCCTCCTTACACACATGCCTCAGGACACTATCCAGAAGGAACCTCTTAAAACGTAAGTCAGATCTGATCTCATCACTCCTCGGCTCAGTGCCCCCACAATGGTGTACCACTCACTCTTTATAAGCAAAGCCTTCACAGAGACTTCTAAAAAGTATGTTGGGGTGACCTGCTCCCTTCTCCACATCCCATCTTTCACTCTTTTCCCTCACAGTTTTCTCCCCACTCTGGTCTCCTTGCTGTTCCTGAACACACCAGGCCATTCTGCCCCAGGGCTATGCACTTGCTACTTCCTTTGCCTCGTAGGGTCGGCCCTTAGATCTGCGCCTGTGCATATCCTGGCCTCTGGTTGTCTGCTCACCTAGTCCATGAGGCCTTCCCCCTTAAAACCTTTTTAAGAGGGGAAAATAGCAACTTCTTCTCTACCTTGTCCCATCTCCCTTCTCTGGCTTACTTTTCTCCATATGTTAACATCAACAGTAAACATTATTTATTTATTTTTTATTTTCTATCTCCCCCGGTTAGGTTGTAATCTCAGTAAGGACAGATCTTTTTTCCTCTTTTGTTAGCTAACTCTTCATTGCCTAGAAGAGTGCCTGGAATATAGTTGGCATTCGATAACTATTTACTGAATTCATCACTGAATGAATTAATTAATACCTCTCTAATAAATGGCAAAGTATTTTTCTACCCAAATATCATCATACATGAAAAGGCTAATACTCATATGTTGAACATCGGTGTCTTTAATAAGAAAGCTTTGTTTTCATGAATTAAAAAACAAAATTCCTATTAGCATTATTAATCAGTTATAATATAATAAAATAGTAGTGCTTGTTCCTGGTTACTAATTTTAGGATGTATAATAGGTGATGAGTTTATTTACAATTAGTGATATGAATATTAACTCAGTTAGGCATTTTGCAAGTGTGGATAGGGAATTAGTTTAGATCTGAGGGAAGACTAAAGACTAAAGATTAGTAGTTCTAAAAAATAGGTCTTGAGAGCATGAAAAAAGTGGTACTTTGGGGTATTTTCATATCACCACTTACATTTAAAATTATAATTCCAACTGGGTAAAAAAAAAATGTGATAAGGCATTTACAGTCAAACCTGCCCCAAACTAAGAAGAATCCTCAAATGGAGGAGAAAGTCAAAGGAAACAGTACGAAATTCTGACCAGGAAATGAATGAGGCTCATAAGGACACGAGTCAGGAAGCAGACCACAGAAGTAACCCATTCGGGTGAGTCTCGGAGTCACTGGGGCAATGACGTGAAGAATAAAGACAGCTCGTTATGTGCTAATAAAAGTAACCAACTCAAAATATGAGGACTAAAAAAATTATCTGTAATTAACTTGCAATGCTATAAAAACGCATGTTCAAAAGAAAAGGATGAGGTAATAAATACAAAGTGAAGAATGGTGGCACCCCTAGAGAATAAAAACAGGCAGTTCATAATGGAAGAGTGTTTCATTTTTGACAGTATTTTCCAAGAAAGAGGGTGGCCTGACTTTGGAATATAAATAGATGTCCTGGTACAGTCCTTTAATGGAGAGAAAAGCAGTCCACTGAGCTCCTACAATGTGATGAAAATAGCTTGCAAGACCACCCAACACATTTACTCTGATCCCAGACTTCCCAAGCCATTTTTAAAAATTTGGTTTCTCAATACAGGCTGGTTGGCAGGAATATTAAGCTAAGTTTCTCATCATTAATTATTTAAATGTCATCCTAATACAAATAATTCATGTGTGACTTAGGGGCCAGATGAGCTTGTTTTCCTTTCCAGGCAAAATTACGAACTAAATAAATTCTTCTAGAATGCTCCCTTATCGAACATTAGTCTTTTACTCCATCACATTCCCATAATTGTATTACCTCTCTAAGAGCCAAGGATTTTATTTGCCAGTACTTCTGTGCCACCTGATGAAATAACAGGACATTTTAAAGATGTTTGCTTTCATGGAAGGGTTTTAAGACTTAAAAGTTGATCAAACCAAAGCATAACGTTCTGGTAAAAGTGGAAAGATGTAATACTATAATAATAATTAGTAGCTATCATTTGTTAAATGTTTGTTATATACCTGTTACTCTTAACAAATATATTGGGCTTAATTTTCACATAGTCACAAAATTTGGGTGTTAAAGATGAAAGTACTTTTTTCCCAGGATAACTGAAACTACTTAAGAATTTCCAGTCTCTCTGATGGTAGAAATTTCTGTATTGCCAATTCAAGTTTACTTCATAATTTCCTGAACTCACTGTGGTCAATATAAGGTTTCAAATCAGTTTATGATTCTCCCTTATTTTCTATTTGAAACCAGGAGTTGAACTAAAACCCTGGTCAGAAAGGGGTTCAGGGAGGGATTAGTAAAAATATTGTCTCTGCTAGGGATGGGTCATCTGATCCTGGTGTTATCCTCTGTGCAATTTATAGCTGGTCCTGCCTGAACTTGCATACCTGGTCCATACACCATTAAATCCATACCCCTCCAGTGGCCTCAAGCTGTCAGACCATGCTTTCTTTATCTTCTTTGTTCCAAACGTGAAGTCTCCTTTGATTTACCTGTTCTCTCAGTGCAGCCTCCAATATCTTTCTCCACACCACACTGAGGTCAAAAGCTCGAAAGCTCAAAAGCTCAGAGACCTTTGTTAGTTAACAGCATTTGTGTCAGTGTTGGATTTAAACCTTTTCTAGAACATCTGCAGTGCTGTGGGCTTTACCTGGGGAAGCCAAGCTATTACCCTTTTGTTCTAGAATCTCCCTGAACCTGTTGCCCACCATCTTGGGTTTCTAGACATGACCCTTGTGTATTTACTTTCCTGCTTGCCTACTCTAGATTTTTAAACTTCTACTTTCAAACTTAAAATGAAATGATGACTTTTTTGTTGTTCTAAATTGGATCTGACCCCCTCCTGAAGCAATGATTATTATTTACTCAGTAAATAGAGTTTTGAAAACATTAAGAACTTAAGAATGATTGCAAAAATAAATTGCATGGGTTAATTTTCAAAAATATTATCTTCTTTCTTTTATCCTCCTAATAAATATTTGCATCCCTGGCGGAAAAATACTTTGCCAAGAGTATCACAGCTAAGTCCCTGTTCAAATTTTGTTCACCCACGACTTACTTCCCAGAGTTTCTGAGATTATGGAGTTACATGTGCATCATGGGTGAAGTTGTCACGTGTTTCTATTATAGGATTATCACTGCTCTCTCAAAGATTTCTCTTTGCTCACTTTCCTCTCCTACGTAGACTATACTACAGAAGGAGCTACCCTGAAGCTGGGCTAACTAAGGATAGGTCTTTGCTTAGGGTTGTAGGAAATGATGTATGGAAAACCACTCTAAACCTCTTGGGATGTCCACTGGTTCCCAGCAATAGTGACTGTCGTATCAACTGTGTCCTGGCAGTCTGGCTAAAGGATGATAGGTACTGACCAGTCCTTGGCTCTTGCATCATCATGGTGTTCTTTATTCTGCAGGGTCTCAGGTCCTCCCTAGTCTATTTAGCTTCTACAACACTAGATATGGGTACTCCTCACAGCTTGAACATGGGATCTTATTTCTTCTTCCAAATCAAACTCTTTAAATATACTGCCATCCCTACCTTTATGGCTTAAGCTGGTACCCCTGGAATCGACCTTCCCTCCATGAGTAGGAGATTTATTTCTTTGGCAGTTCAGAGTCAGAGCTGATGGTCCTAAATATGCCATTCCCTCTTTTTTGTCTCTGCTGACTATCAATATCTGTTCAGTGAAATTAATATCACCGTTTGGGGGCCCAGACTTTGGCTTTCTGCACACAGTTCTCTCATAGCCTCATGGTTCTGACTTGCTCCCATTCTTGTCTAGGGTTTGAATTAGTTCATGGTGCAGGTATGCTTTGTATGAGTGTTCCTTGGAATTTCAGGCAAGGCCCCACATGTAGCAGATTTAAAGTTTTACAGTCACTAACCTACGTGTATAAAATTCTAATAGTGTTTATTTCTCTACGAGTAAAATTAACTCAGTTCTATACCTCCCATTTTGGAGATGGCAAAAAGATAATCTAATAATTTAAGATGACTCAGTCATTTACAACTTACGTGTGGCCAAATCAAGTTAAATATTCAGTCGGTTTTATATTCACTCTCTCTCCTTGCATCTCTTTTGGGATATATGTTTTGGGAAGAATGCTGTTGCCTTTGCATTATCCTGTCATTGGGGAGGCATGTTTGGTCCAAGTGATGTCTTCTGAACTTGCTGGCCTCCAGTGAGCTGTAGCTCACCTGAGTGATCTTTGCTGCAGTGCCCTGGGGCATCTGTTACTGATGTCTGTGGCTTCCATTCTCAAAGTCTCCACGTTCTTGTTTTTCTCTTGTTTGTGCCACTGCCATGCATACAGGAACATTTTGCATAGAAAACTTCCTCAGCCTTTCTTTCCCACTCTTCAGATGCTATGTTGGAGACCTGCTCCAAAATCTTCCCAAGTTATATTTCGGGAAGCTAAACTGTAGTCCTTTCTTCTCTGAGAATCTCCCCCCAAATAGAGGGTTTCTGCTGTTATTTCTATTCATAATTTGTTTCCAAATTGGGACAGAATTCTGGGCACTTCTTGGAGGACTCTGTATGATCTAGTCATGTTTCCTCCAAATCAATTCATTCCAGCCATCTGATTCGTCTCTTACATCATTTGAAATGAGGGAACCTGTTCTGTAATCATCACAGAGAGTTTTCTACAGTATAATCTATGCTCCGCGTGAACCAAGCTCTGGATCTTTACGACCCACAAATCCTTTTCTTTCTCACTGAGTCCAGTTCTTACAAACCAAAAGTGCTTTTGACACTTGACACAATATTGACACAAAAGGGTCGCATAACTCAGCTTTTTTTTGCCCCTTCTCCTAAGAAAAAGGCAAAAGCCTAAGGAAGAAAAAATGGACCTTGCAAGCTTACCTTTTCATGAAATTATGTATATAATCTACTGGCTTCAAAATTATGTAAGAATGGCCAAAAGCCATAGGACAAAGTGGAGAGGAAGCCTGGAGTATGCCAGAGATCAGACTGGACCACCTCCTGGGGATAAGGGGCTCTCCCTAGCATGCAAATACTACGTCACTTGTTTATAAGAATGGGTCAGGAACTGGGGTGAGCAGGGCTGTCATAGCGGTCCTCTAGATCCATTTGGTTCAGCTAAGCAGAAGAGGTAGGGCTCAACACGGAGTCACACACTGAGCCCTAATTGCAGAACATAGGTAACCTCTGGGCTAGTTCAGGAAGAGAAAGGTTTCTGCTGGGAGGGCCCCCTGCTGTAGCCATCCGGACTGCATGACCTCCAGCAAAAAGCCCAAGTGCTATAGCATCATGAAAAGATAGTCTATGAAAGAAAAATATGTAAAAGAGCAGCCAATTTTCCCAGCAGATAAATAGCATGCACCAAGCTGTCAATATTTTAAACACTTATACAATATCCCTAGCGGAAAGTGTCAGCCGAAGATTAAATATCCAGCCAAACTATCCTTCAGATGTAAAGACTAAATGCTGTCCAGTTGAAATTGACAGATCAAGTAATGGGAATATTAGTATTTGTAGCCATACTATTAATCATTAGAAAAGACATTAGAGATGAAGAGGAAGTGGGGGAGAGGAAGCAGGAAGCATGCTAATTTTATCATTGCTCATAATAGAAAGTTAATAGATATTGTCTAAAGAAATGGAAGACCAGGGGCGCCTGGGTGGCACATCGGTTAAGCGTCTGTCTTTGGCTCAGGGCATGATCCCGGCGTTATGGGATCGAGCCCCACATCAGGCTCTTCTGCTATGAGCCTGCTTCTTCCTCTCCCACTCCCCCTGCTTGTGTTCTCTCTCTCGCTGGCTGTCTCTCTCTCTCTGTCGAATAAATAAATAAAATCTTTAAAAAAAAAAAGAAAGAAATGGAAGACCAGGGATACTATATTGTTGTACTTATAAAGGTTTCAGTAGTATAGGAATACAAAATTTCTAAAAAATAGGAGAACTGCACAAACACATAGATACAAAGCATATTGGCCATAGAGTTAAAGGCTTAAGTAAAAAACCTCTGAAATTGAAAGCACAATATTATGTTTAATTTCTCTCCTTTGCCCATGAAATTGCAAGCACACAGAAATGGAAATATGAGATGACAGATAGATGATAGATGATAGATAGATAGATAGATAGATAGATAGATAGATAGATAGATGATAGATGATAGATGATAGATAGGGATAGCCATCTCCTTCACTCACATTTCTGGCCTCTGGATTATGTCTTTATTTATCTTTCTATCTGTCTGTCTATCTGTCTGTCTACCTACCTACCTATTTACCTACATATCTATCAATCACTTCTGTATCTCTAGCTTCTTTAATGCCTGGGGTAGAAGACACCCAATAAGTATTAACTGACTGAATAAATATGAGAACTAAGAACTAAGGTATCTCTCTTATTAATAAATAAAGATAGAGTTCACTCTCTATAAAAGAAGAACAATTTCAGACTAATCTCAAAGACAACCCAAAGCTATATTACATATGAGATACTGAAAAATTCTGATTTAAAAAAATGTAAATAAAAGAATGGGCAACTTTTATGACATATAAAAAAGAAGGTAGAGGTAATGATCTTCCTATCAGATATAGTGGGTTTTGGGTCAATAAACAATAAATAAAATCAAGGTTTTTATAATTCACAGTGGAGATACAGGTACGAATATTTGTGCTCCCCCCAAAACAAGAGCAAAATAGTAATTAGGCAGATATTTCCAAAGATACAGTAAGAAATAGGCAGAAACATACTAGCAGTGAAAGTCCTTAGTTCTCCTTTCTCACAGATCAAAAATTAGTGTCTATAAGACTTGAATATTATAAATGGGATAGACCTGATACATACTTACATATGTGTGTGTCAAATATTGTATCTTGAAAATAGCAAATATATATTCAAGTGCCCAATTTGCATTCACAATAATTGGTCATGTATTATGCTACACAGAAAACCTTCATGAATTTTGAAAAGTAGAAATAATACAAATATTCTAATTCTAGCACAATAAAATCAGAAACTAACATCAAAATCTAGAAAATACTGTATTTTTTCAATGACTTTTTATTTTTTTAATTTTTTTGTTTTTAAGACTTATTTGTTTATTTATTTGACAGAGAGAGCGCGCGCGTACAAGTAGGCAGAGCAGCAGGCAGAGGGAGAGGGAGAATCAGACTCCTGAGCAGGGAGCCCGATGTGGCACTCGATCCCAGGATGCATGGTTGGGAGGTTCTGGTTCTGTGTGTCCTGAGCCATGTGTTTTCTAGAGCTGGGGTCATCTCTGAGACATGGCCACTCATATTTCTAGTGCTTGAGCTGGCTACACCACAGCGGGTGGGGACTGAAGCAAGTGGAGCTTCTCCGAGCTTCTCTCTCCATCTTTTTCTATGGGGCCTGGTGGCATTAGGGTTGTCAGATCCCATACAAGGCAGCTCGATGTTCTAAGGGCCAGGCCAGTGCCTTTATGACCTGCCCTCAGAAGTCACATAGCATCTGTCCTGTATGAGTGGAAGGAGTCACAAAGACCCACCCAAATTCAAAGGGAAGGAACACAGACTCTACCTGTTGATGTGGGAGGTTGTGGAGAAGGGAATGATAAATTTCCGGAAGAACATTTGAGAGTGGAAATACATTGTGGCCATTTTTTGAAAAATACCATCTGCCACAATTATCTTTCAGAGCTTTAGCCATAACATTGCATGTTGCCGTAGTTATTCATTTGCATCACTGTCCGAAAATGCTTGAGTTTATTAATCCGTTCTTCTGTTCATGGACATTTGAGTTCATTTTTTATTTTTAAAGGTTTTATTTACTTATTTGACAAGGAGAGAGAGGGTGAGAGAGAGAGCATAAGCAGGGGGAGTGGCAGGCAGAGGGAGAGGGAGAAGCAGACTCCCCACTGAGTAGGAAGCCTGATGTGAGGCTCGATCCCAAGACCCTGGGACCATGACATGAGCCGAACGCTGACGTTTAACCAGCTGAGCCACTCTGGTGCCCCGTTTGGGTTCTTTCTTAAAGTTTTTTGCTCTTGTGAACGTCTTTGCTATAGGTATTCTTGCATAAGTCTTATGATACATGTGTGCATGTCTCTTGGGAATACACCTAGGAGTGGACTGTTGTGTCACAGAGTACCCAGATATTCCCCTGTGGAGTACAATAGCAAATACTCTTCTACAAGAGTTGAATCAATTTAGAATCACTCACCAGAAACACATTAGTTCCAGTTACTTCACATCCTCTCCACTCCATACCTCCCCTTTTGCAAATGATGTATCATAAGAAAGTATGCTAAGAGAGTAGATCTTAAAAGTTCTCATCATAAGGAAAAAAAATTGTAACTATGTGTGGTGCTGGATGTTGACTAGACTTATTGTGGTGATCATTTTGTAATATTTGCATATACTTAATCATTATATTGTACACCTGAAACTAATATAATGTTCTAGGTCATTTATATCTCAATTAAAAAAAGGAAATGTTTTACATAAAAAAAAGAGCTCCCAATGATTCATCACATTTTAGAGGTCACCAATTGCAAAAGACTTGCCTAACAAAACTTTGTTGGTACAATCTAACGTTGGTGATTATGTACTATGTTTTTAATAAATTCTTATTGATCAAAGCAAAAGAAATGTATTGCCTATTTTACTGAGTATGAATTTTTATTTGTGTTTCTCACTGCTATATTCCCAGTGCCTAGAAAAGTGTGCCTGGAAAAAGTATCTGTTGAATGAATGAATGAATGAATGAATGAATGAATGAATGAATGAAGTGTTGCACTCTGTAACAAATAATTGAACTTGACTTATTTGGAGGTTTGGAAGTTTGAGCTTATCCCACTCTTTCAAAATTAAAGGCATTTTATTTCAACAGAAATACTCATGGGGCGCCTGGGTGGTTCAGTCAGTTAGGTATCTGCCTTCAGCTGAGGTCCTGATCTCAGGGTCCTGGGATCCAGCCCAGCATCCACTCCCTGCTCAGCGGGGAGCCTGCTTCTCCCTCCCCCCTCTGCCACTTCCCCCCCATTCATGTGCTCTCAATCTCTCTCTCTCTCTTAAATAAATAAAATCTTTTTTTTCGTAGGAAATACTCATAAAACAAAACCATAATAAAAGCTTAGAAGGAAATTTTTTCAATAGTATTTTGCTTTTCAAGTCTGTTGTCTCCTAAAAACGTCAGTAATTTAGAATCCAAAGACAAAAATGCGACTGCTGAGTCCCCCGTGTTTTTCTCACTATTTTCTCCTATGTCTCCTCTTTCCTGAAGCGATAACACCTCAGCTTTCCCCACCAGTTTTAGTAGTAGAAGGGTTCCAGCACAAAAAAGGAGCTACAGGAGAGAAAGATACATTGAATACTATTTCAAAACATTTTGCCGCTACTGCGTTACGCTGTCCTGAAGCAACACTGGTGGTCCGTAAGGGGTAATCACAGAGGTGGAGCACAGGAGGCTCCTCAGAGTTAAATCACTTGCCTACGGTCACACAGCTAGTGAGAGTCAGGGTTTGAAAATACTTCTGATTTTAAAGCCCATACATTTTTCCTTTTCCTGTTCTCAAAATAAAAATAGCTGATTAAGATTTTCCCCAATCCTAAAAGATTATTTATTCTATGCTAGAAAATTAAAAAAAAAATACAGCAAAATAGAAAAGAAAAATTTGAAACCATCTTGAAATTCCACTTTAGAAATCTGACAGGGAATGTTCAGTATTTTGGTTAGCCCCTTTGTCTGGGTGTATATATGCCGGTATATACTTATCATAAATGGGACCATACATGTTGCTTTTTGACTTTTCTTTTTGCATTCAACAATGAATCACAAGGGACTTTATCAATGAATAAATGTGTGCATTTTTATTGACTTCATAGTGTGTTATGTATGTTTAATATTTTATCAATCAATTGATATTTGGTTTATTCATCACATTCTGAAAATGTATAAAATCGTGTAACAAATACTCTTGTACATGAATCTTTGTTTTTTCCCAATTACCTCTTTGTGACAAATTTCTACAGTGGAACTGGCAGAGCTCATATGGTCAAACACTGGCTTACCTGATCCCATGGCCAAGAGACCCATAGCGGGGCTGAAGGCATCTGTAAAATGAAATTATTCTAAGGATCATGAGCGGCTCTACATGGTGGACACAGATCCTAGTACAGGGCAAAAGAAAGGGAGCCCAAAGTGGTAACTGGAGATATTCAACTTACAGCCGTATTTTGCCTGAGCCCTTAGGCTTCCTGTGGATCCATTACAGCAGCCCACACCGCACCACAGACCTGCTACTCATCCTCATCCCTGCCTCTAAATACAGGACAGAGAACGTCGACTTGCTGGGATAGGCCAACTGTTTGCATCAGAGAAAGCTGTTAAGCATAGGAATCAAATGGTATGGGATTTTGCTTTTCTTGGGTCTTGGCTAATCGTGACCAGGGAAGACAGTGAGTCTAGAGACATTCTGCTGTCTCAGACGGCACTCATCAGGCCAACTCAGAATCCACACCTCTCCCTGCCATAGTTACAGCCCCTCAGTTTCTTGTGCCTCCCCTCTCCATTCTTAGGTTCATTACTGTGTGTATTGCTGCTGCTTCCACTGCACTTTGTTGGTTTGTTTTTACTCAGTTTTAAAATGTTATGACATTTAAAATCATGTTTCTCTTTAAAATCTCCTTCAGAGTGACTTTGGTGGAAACAAGCGGAGCAGAGATTGCGCATGTTCGGGCATGACTGAACGATGAGGGGGCCATGGAGGTATGTTCAGGATGTCAGGGGAGGGCCCTGTGGGTGGTCCGGGAGGTCCCGTGTGAGGGCAGCGACCTGTAAAGGCTGCGGGGGCTGGAGTATGAGTGAAGACACATGTGTGGCTGCAGGATGTTTGGCTGGATTCCTTCCCAGCTCCCCTGTGGGGGATTTGCAGACGGGGGTTAAGATGGAGATCTGGGAGTTGCTCTGAGTTCTTGGAGCAACCTAACACTAGGACAGGGAAGCCAGAGTGACCTTCCAGCGTTTCAGATGTGCGCCATTCACGCTCCAACATTAGGTAAGTAGAAGGCCACTGGGATCCCTCAGACTCCTGCTTTCCTGTTAGACTCTGCTCTTCCTGAACTTCTGAACTTGGATTACAAAGCAGTAGGCAGACTTCTTGAGAAAAAAGGAGTTCAAAACAAGTGAGTCCCAGACAGAAATAAATCTGGGGGCAATCATGAAAGGGAGACATGTAGAGAAGGAGTTGGTTGTAAAGAGAGATTATTAGATTATCAGAATAAATAGAAGGTTATGTGTAGATATAGAGTGTTTGGTGTGAAGTAGATGAAAAATGAGGGAGAAGCTTGAAATTATCAATTACAGTTAATTCTTCATGGTCAGGGACTTTGACACGTGTGCAGTTTGCAATGAATGTTCACTAAAGAATAAACGGAAAACTGCTATTAGTGAAAAACCAAATGTGTAAAAAAGTCGTTCACCAATCTAGATTTATTTATTTATTTAGTTAGTTAGTTAGTTGAGAAAGAGAGAGAGTGAGCATGAGTGGAGGGAAGGGCAGAGGGAGAGGGAGAGAGAGAACCTTAAGCAGGCTCCATGCTCACCACAGACGTCATCACCTCATGACGCTGAGATCATGACCTGAGCTGAAATGGAGAGTCAGACGCTTCACGAACGGAGCCACCCAGGTACCCCACCGGTCTAAATTTTAATTCGCCAAATTTTTATTAAAATTTTTAGAGTTAAAAGAGCTATTTGAGATGACTAATTGATTCAACAAGCATGAGTACCTACTGTGTGCTAGTCAGAGGGATTGAAGAATGAGTTATCCCAGTTATCTATGCCTAAGTATGAGGAAACAGGCTTAAGTTTCCTACACCTCAAGTACCAGAGCTGAGGCAGAGCTGAGACCAGAACCCAGATATCCTGAATCTTAGTCCTTTGTGTGTCCAGCATGGCCATGTTCCTTTTAGGGGTCAAGTTTACTAGCGACCACATGGTGTCCATATGTGTTCTTGAAACCTGAGATCTTAGGAGGTAAATACCCAGGACTGCAGATTCCAAGAAGGTGCTTACCTTTCAGTCTAACTGAAATAAATTACACAAATGAATGAGTGCAGCCTTTTAGAAAGGGTATTTTTTTTTTCCCAAAAATGTAACATCACACCAAGGTGGATTATAAGAGTGTGTTATGGGTAAGAGAACAATACCTTCCTAAATTCTCATCAGGAAATCCCAAATCTTAAAAGTATACTGAAAATCAAAAAGAGAGGTATGTAATAATGCCAAAACTTCTGATGCTAAGTGCCATTCTGAGTCACAGAAACTTTATTTATTTAGTTTAGTTTAAAGCATTTTTAAAGTTTTTTTTTTTTTAATTAATCTCTACACCCAATGTGGGGCTTCAACTCACAACCCCAAGATCAAGAGTTGCATACTCTTCTGACTGAGCCGGCCAGGTGCCCCCTTGAGTCACAGAAACGTGTGTACAATAATAAAGAACACTGAAATGTGAGAGCTGGACAATGCACATATTCCATTATTTCTTTAGCCCATTCTGGAGCAACTGAGAAATCTGAGAGGCATATGAAACCCCAAGGTAGAAAAGTTGCTGTAAGCCTGAAAGTTATTCAATGTCTTTTACTCCTATTCAGTAATCACCAGATATTCTCTCATTTTGACTTTATTTCTCAAGGTGACATTTCTATACTATTCCAACTAGTCAAAGTGAGTACTACTGTCTACCTGGCAGTTACATTTTTCAGAGTAAATTAATATATTGGCATTCTGGTTTCTCAATGCTTTGTTATTTGGTTGATGTGAATTAGCTCCCCAGAGAGACCTGGAAATCCAACTTAAAAACGTAAGGAATATAATGTCTTCTTTTGTGTAGGACTATGACGTGATGGTATGCGTTCCCACACTCTTTCTATGTGCAATATGTCTCTTCTGTATCCTGAAGGAAACATTCTGGACCCATGGAGACCTCATCAATACACTAACATCTAATGTAATTAAATATGAACATATTCTAAAATAAGGATAAATAACTGTCAGTACCTTTAACTCTCCTACTCACTTGAGGTTTCATTTTCAAAGCCAGTTGTATTAGCTTTCTTACTTCATACCCATCTTATTTATGCCTCCTTGTAACTAGACGCTCCCTAAATCTAAACAAGTGGGATACATTCTTGTATATTCTTGGTTTGGGAAAGAAAGGAACTAAGAAACTTATCTATAGTGAAGTTTCTGTTTTTATGGAAGGACTCAGTGTAATCTGTGTCCACATCTAGGCATTTCCAGAGGACAGAAAGCATAGAACGAATAAAGTATCTTTGTAAGTGCCAAATGAGCCTGAGGAAGATTAAACAAATGATGAGGGGACACTTAAGGTTTTGGCTCCTTCCCTGCAGCCCCACCTTCAGAAATAAGGATACAGGGTTCACTCCTTAGAAGTGGATGTACTGGAAAGGGAAGGAACTTCCAGAGGTTGGGGGAGACAAAGGGTGGGGACACACTGGAGATGGAGAGTGGGGTGGGGTAATTCTGAGTAATTGACTCAAGAGAACTTTTGACCCAGGATGTTTGAATTTGAGTCTGATGTGGGTCTGCTCTAATTGACTTAAAGTGCAAGCACACATCTCACTGTTTTGTAGATATTTAACAAGTTCTGACAGGCATGAGGAAGAGGGAATAGCTCCTTCTTGCCCTCTTCATCAAGGCATTCACTAGAGCAGAGCAAAGGAGCAGCCATGATGGAACCAGGAGGGGCAATTATAATCATAACTAGGAGGCCATGCTGTTCGTGTGGGAAATGTCTGTAGGATGAAGCGTGGGTGTCAGTTTGAAACCTTCTAGAGTGTTTTGGATGCGTCCTGCTGGGCGCCATTAAACTGGACTAGTAGGATTTAGGAAAGGGGGTTGAATTAGAGTTTTTGCAAATTTGTTAATCTGTGCTGAGCTGTATTTTAAAAATTGTTGCTGTAGCCTGTAGTGTGTATAGCATAGCATCCCCCCCCCCCCAATTCACATACACCTGGAACCTCAGAGAGTAACCTTACTTGGAAATAGCATCTTTGCAGATGTAACTCGTTAAGATTCTAAAATGAACATCTCAGATTTAGGGTGGGCCCTAAGTCCAATAACTGGTGTCTTCATAAGAGAAAGGAGAGGAAGATTTAGGCACACATAAAGACACAGGGGAAGAAGGCCATGTGGAGATGAAGAGGATTGGAGTGATGCAGCTACAAACCAAGGAACACCAAAAGCTGACAGAAGCCACTAGAAGCTGGAAGACAGGCATGGAATGGATTCTGCCTCGGAGACTCGAAAACAGCTCCATTTCGGACTGCTGGCCTCCAGATTGTGAAAGAATAAATTTCTATTGTTTTAAGCTACCATATTTGTAGCAATTTGTTATAACATCCCTAGGAAACTAGCACATTACTCATATTCCTCAATTTTAGATCCAGCCAAGGGTGGTCCATGGAAATATGGGTTGTATGTTTATTTATTTAGCTATTGAATAGAGATTAATTTTCATTCCTCCTCACCTCTTCCCTCCTCACTCCCAAATACTCCATATACATAAGCAAACCACACACCAAAAAGTACTCAAAGAAGAAGACTCAAGGGTCAGGAGCAGTCATAAGAAATATTCAAAATAGTTCCTTTCATTCCCTCATTAATCTAGAGATGGGATATTCCATGTACTCTATTTTAAACCAATATGTTTTTATTTCTATCATTTTAGCAAGTTCTTTTATAAGAAAATATTATATATAGTTATATATATATATATATATATATATATATATATATATATATATATATATATATTATTGTTCATTTTAATAAAGTATACAAATTTCATGGTGGCGTGAACCCTGGACAGGTGGCAGCAGCAGACATTACTTCCATTTCCAAAAGATAGGTTTCTACCGCAGAATCACAAACCAACAAAACCCGTAAACTCAACAAAGTTATGAACATTGGACTTCCCTTGGAAAGGATGTAAGTTACATGCTCAGGTCAGCTGTTCCTCCCCGCCACCCCACCCCCCAAATAATATTCTCCTTCTCCCTGTGGCATGTCCCATGTCCTCCCCTCCTTCGTCAAACACAGTGGATGAATGACACTACAAAAAACCCTCTTATCTGACAACACAGGTTGATCAACACTGAAGAGGCCTTGACCAACATCTCTTTTATCTTTCACCTTTCACTTGGGTTCTTTCAGATGTGGTTCTTAAATTAAGCCAGATGCTTAATTTTGGGGTTCCCTATGCTTTCCTCCAGCAGTCAATCCCAACAACTTGGAGGCTTGCTCATTTTCCTCTGTGTGTGTGAAATAATACAGCTCTGAAGTAGGAGAATATGATGCTGTTTATTTGCTCCTCCCTTTCATTTCTCTCCTGCATTACTCTCTTACCTCTTGGGACTCTGCTTGCTTATTTTCACTCTACTCCTTGGTATTTGCAAAGTTTGTATTTTCCTACCCCTGGCAAAGATCTGTGGGTTAGCAGTGACATTGGCTAGAGGTCCTTAAGACTATCACTGCTCCACTAAAGTTGGAAAATGGCAGGATATACTGAATAAAATAATAATTACAAAGTTAGGGTGTGTATTTTTAAAAAGCATGTGTAAGAGAAAGGATTAGAAAGGAAAACAGACCGTATTTAAAAAAAACAGGTGACTAACATATCATAATTAAAAAAAAAGGCAAAAAATAATAAAAAGAACCAAAGAAAGTAAGTGAGTTGCTAGAGTCCTATGAGTTTATGTTCAGACGAGAAAGTGGGTAAGTGGCTCGGTGACTTGAAGCTAGGATTTGGTGGAAGAATAGAGATACAAGTAAATGGAAGTAAGTGAAATAAGGATGGGGTTGGGGCACCTGGGTGGCGCAGTCGTTAAGCGTCTGCCTTCGGCTCAGGGCGTGATCCCGGCGTTATGGGATCGAGCCCCTCATCAGGCTCCTCCGCTAGGAGCCTGCTTCTTCCTCTCCCACTCCCCCTGCTTGTGTTCCCTCTCTCGCTGGCTGTCTCTCTCTGTCAAATAAATAAATAAAATCTTTAAAAATAAATAAATATCTGTATTTATTCATATACTTAGGTTTTTACTTCAATTTACTCATATTTTAATTTTATTGTATATCCTTTTTTTTAATATATATATTCCCAATAGAGGGTGATAACACATGAAAATAGGTAGAACAACTCGTTATGCTTAAGCTCTCTGGATCTATGGCAACAAGAGAATGTGCTATATTGTTTTTTAAAATGTGAGTTTGAGGGGTGCCTGAATGGCAAAGTCCATTAAGCATCCCACTTCTCAGGGTTGTGAGATCGAGCCCTGCACTGGGCTCTGCACTCAGAGGGGAGTCTGCTTGAGGTTTTCTTTCTCCCTCTCCCTCTGCCCCTGCCACCTGCACTCTCTCTATATATAAAATAAATAAATAAGTCTTAAAAAAAATAAAACAAAATGTTAGTTTGAGATGGTTCATTTCAATAGTTCCTTTAACTAGTGAACAAATGTGTTCTTTTAAGGCCTAAAAGACACAGTGAGGTTGATGGCCCAGTCTAGATGCGATTGGGAGACTAACGCTTTTGTGTTCAAGTAACAGAAAATCCAGCTAAAGAGTGGCTTACACATGTAATACATCTGGTAGTTGGCAGTTGCTGAGATGGCCGGCCGCTATAAAATGGGATCATCCTGGCAGCCTGACTCTTTTCATCTTTCAGCTTTGCTGTCCTTCTGTACTTGTTGCCTCATGGTTGCAAGATAGCTGCCACATCTCCAGGTATTATGTCTTTTCATCAGTATGACAAGCAGGAGAAGAAATGCTCCTGTTTGCTCCTTTTGAGGTTAAAAGAGAAATGCCAGGTTTCCATGATGTCTCATTGACCAGAACTAGGTCATATCCCACTTCTGGACCTAACCACTAATGGAAGAAAATGAAATTATTATAAATGACCTAGACCAATCATGACTCATTTTTGGGGGCTAAATCAGGATCCTACATTGCCTGAAATCAGATCTCTGCCCATTGCAAAATCATGTTTCTCTTAACAGGAAGGAAAAAGATAATGACCCTTGGGTGGGCAACTAACAGGAAGACTTGTGACAGCTAAGAGACCTTTATGGGCAAAATCTAGAGGTGTTTAATTAGTGGCTTTTATCTAGGAAGTGTCAATTGGAGAGGATATTGAACTAACATATGAATTTTTTTTTTAAAAAACTAAAAGACCCTTAAAAGATCACAAATACAAAGCTTCATCTGAGAATGATTGGGAGAATGAAAGCCCCCCAGTAAAATCATGAGTAAGACTGTAATTAACAAGTAATTGCTAGCAAAAGATACTGAAGGCTGGATTGATCATGCCTACTTAAGTAGCTCAATCCTGTTAGAAAACCAGTAAAAAGTCCTCCTTATAGGGGCGCCTGGGTGGCTCAGTTGGTTAAATGTCTGACTCCTGATTTGGGCTCAGGTCATGATCTCAGGGTCCTGGGATCAAGCCGTGTGTCAGGCTCTGCACTCAGTGCAGAGTCTGCTTGTCCATCTCGGTCCCCCTCCTTGCTCTCTGTCTCTGTCTCTTTCATAAATAAATAAATAAATAAATAAATAAATAAATAAATAAATAAATAAAATCTTTTTAAAAAGTCCTCATTGTATCACTTTTCATATATTTCCCCCCTCTACATTTCTTTTCATGATTTATTTTATCTTTACCCTATTTCTGCACTGATTTTCCCCTACTTTTCTTTGTCTACTAATTACCTTCAGTTTTGTTTCATTTTTCTGACTCTGAGTCACCATGTACTTTGTTCTAATATTAAATACACAGCACTGCACATTTGATACTTACAACAGTTCATTGGTATTCTTCCATACCTTCTTTAACCTCTTCCAGATCTACGCCCAAACAGTTGGCTCTTCTCCCACTGAAGCACGGTTATCTCACTGATTTACATCATCCAGGCTTCCCTGCCCAGCTCACACTGTGATTCTATCCCTTTTTTCTCTTCACAGATATTTGCTGCCGACATCGTGCTTTTGTAATTATGCAGAAGCAAGCATAATTTGTAGGCAAACAAGACCATCTTTTTTTCTTTCACCAAACTAGAACTAGGTATTGATCCTTCTCTCTGCCACCCTTAAGCTTTTCCATTCTCATAAATTCCAGTCTCTTCTTCCACATTCATACACTCGGATCCTGGGCCTTATTTATTCTTTCTCTTTATTCTTCACCTCTTCATCTGGCCAGCTAGCTATCGCGTAGAGGTGCTCAAGCAAAGAATGCATTCAAGCATAACTGAATTGGCTCCCCTGCCCACAGCATTTCCTGTGGGGAGAAGCAAGGCTTGGAACATCTGGTGCAACTCCCTCCTTTGCTTACAGAAGCCAGAAGGGGGAGGACAGAAGGCTAGAGGCTTTGGGCATTTTGGAACCAGTATAGGGTCAAGCGGGAATAGCTCCTTTTCCCAGAGGCTGTTTCTAACTGGAGTTAGGGAAATAAACAAAAGAAACTGGAACCTCACAGATTCTAAAGTAGAAGGCTATTTCTTTATCTCCTCTCCTACTTGTCCACATCAGCAAAAGCAGATGGGTAGCATTCGATGTGAAATAAAAAGTGAGCAAATTTCTGCGAGTCTGAGGTATATAATATACCAACCAGGTCAATTTGGTAATGAAAATGAATTTCTCATTTCTCTAAAAGGAACTGTTATTAATGGAGTAGCTAACATATGCCAGGTACTATGATTTTATACTTAATCTCATGTTTAATTTAATCCTTCATTGAATTTAATCCTCCAGTGCACTCCATTGTTCCTGACATCTACATAATAAAATCATAACAGATCTTTCCTTTATTATCATCAAAACAGTGCTATCTCATTAAAAGGGAGCAAACACAGGGTATTTGTTAATTTACTTTATCTATTTATATAGTTTGTAAAAGTATTCATTAAAGAATGCCAGATACAAAGGACGCATTTAATGAATCATCTATGAAGTTACCATGAGCAAGTTTTTAAAATATGACATGAAAGGGAAAGAACGCTTCAACAAATTGGAAACCTGTTAGAATCCAAACATTTCCAAAGTCGGTTAGAATGGTCATATCAAAAATAAAGTGCACATTTCATTTTTTTTTAAAGATTTTATTTATGTATTTGACAGAGATAGAGACAGCCAGCGAGAGAGGGAACACAAGCAGGGGGAGTGGGAGAGGAAGAAGCAGGCTCCCAGCGGAGCAGGGAGCCCGATGCAGGGCTCAATCCCAGGACCCTGGGATCATGCCCTGAGCCGAAGGCAGAGGCTTAACGACTGCGCCACCCAGGCGCCCCCGCATTTCATTTCATATACAAATAGGTGACTTTATCATGGAGGAACTGGCCTTCAGCAGATGAGCTGCAGGTGTATTTGCCTGACAACACAGCAAGGCTTAGAAAGGGCGGCTGTTCCAATTCTCTGCATCCTTTGTCATCGCTGCTGTAAGTGGCATCTGTGAGACTCTGAATGCCCCTGCGTGCGAGACACTCTACTCACAGGTGGTCCGATACGAACAGCTTTAGCAAGAGGATGGCAATTTTAGGCGCTACGCAGCTTGTTGCTGTCCTCTGACCCCTGCCTGGACTCTGGCTCTGCACCTTCTCTTGCTCCCGCTGTAACAACGTTCTGCTGGCACAGGCACGCTTGGCTCTCCGTGTTGACCGTGTACATCTATCCCCGACTCTGAGTTTTAGTTCCTGCCCCGTCCTCGTGCCAACCTGGGCACAACAACTTGTGAAATAGTGCCACTGGTGATATCTGACACAGAGACCATGTGCCTCGCCATGAAAAGATCAAAGCTCTCTCCAGGGCTGACCTCGCGCTGGCTGCAAAGGCTGGGCTAGCTCAGCAAACACCGTTGTGTGCTTTCTCGAGGTCGGGCTGGCGACTGACAATGAGATGCGCTGTTAGGAAAGGAAATGACCAGTGACAAAGACTCAGCACGTTCGGAGGCTGCCGAAGACTGTTGGTGGCTTGCTTTCAGATAAATCACCTTTAAACGATTTACCAAGCTGAAGAAGCGCAGATATTTTGGTGAACCGAACCCAGAAGGTACCTAGAAGACAGTCCGAGGCCGCCAGGATTAACCAAATAAGAAAAGGTTTTGGGCACTAAGGGTCGAGGTCCTTAAAATATGAAAATATTAGGAATTAAAATTCCTAATTCTGCAGTATTGTAACTTCCTGGCATTTACTTACTGAGTACAGAGCACCCACCAACCGGGGCCGGGGACAGAAACGCTTCTCACTGATCACATTTTGATAACTTCATAGAAAGAGTCCTAGAAGATGTTATGCTCACTTTGGAGAAATAAGTTTGTGTTTAGGGATTCTTTCTTTCTTTTTACACCAATTTTATCCATGAATTCAAATTCTGGACCAAAGTATTATTAAGAAAATAGTATTACCTGTGAAAAGATTGTAATAGCACAAGACTGACTTTTTTGTGTGTCTGTAAGAGTTCTGTTTAGGTAACATAATAATAATAATAATTACCATTACTATTATTCTTATTGCCGTTATCATGTACCTACGCTATGACTGCCACTCTGGAGATGTTTCACAGATATTACCTCATTCAGTGTTTACCCAATACCGTAGGTATTTTATTTCTGTTTAATGGGTGAGGACACTGACTCAAAAATACCAACTTGTTTGCCTGAGCGCCCACAGCTACTCAGGAGCAGAGGCAGGATTCTAATGGAGATAGGTCTTACTCCATCTGCAAACGGAGAACGCAGTAACTTAAGACACAGAGTAATCGTGAGGATTAAGTGCCACAGCTCTGTACAAGGCAGTCCTCCGTGAGCTTGCAAACTGCTCCGCACCTGGGAGGTGCTGCTAACACTGTGCGCGGGCTTTGGAAGACGCTGTGCCGTCTCCTCGGACAGCTTCTCCCAGTACTGAGGTGCGCTCCTCTACACAGGGCAGCCGCAAACCGGGCCAGTGAGGGAAGAGGGGCTACAACTTGACAAGAAGACGTCCCGGACCACTGAGACTCGGGAACAAAGGACACTGCTTTGCCTGGCTTTGACAGGGAAGAGACACAGTGACCATGAAGATTGTCTGAGGGGTGAGAAAATCACTTGGGAGAAGGCTGCTTGCTTCAACTTTAGGTTCACTAATTAGTTTTGCAGAGAAACAGCTGTGTTACACTGCCCACGGGGTCAACAGCTGTACGGCTCTCGCTCCACCTTTCTGAGAGTCGAGTTGTTTAAAAGCAAATAAATAGTGGTGATTTTGTTCTTCCTAGAAAGTGAGCACCAGACCCATTGGTGGGGTCTTTTCCATTCACCCTCATACACTGCGTATAATTTTTTTTCATATGTACGTTTACGGCCACGGATACTGCAAACCACAATCATTAATATTTATAATGACGAACTCTCAAATCCCTTCTACAAGTGATATTATGCCCCGTGTGATCTGCTCAAGAAGACAGGAAAGCATACAGTATAAAGAAATCTTTCCACTGAAAAGAATCAAGATGTTAAAACTCTGCTCTCTGCTTTCAACTTCAGTCTCTGGAAATATGTTTAATTAATATTTATATATTAATTAGTGTTAAATAATAGTTTTTAATTTCTAAAGGCTTTTATATATACTTAATGCACTTAACAACCCTGGGAGTTGGGCATTGTTATCCTTATAAGGTTTCAATTTCTTTGAGAATCAGTGCCAGGAAAATACGATATGTCCTCAGAGGAACTGATATTCACTCTCCCTAATAAAAACCAAGTACATGTAACCTCATTTTTCCCTTCATGCCCTGGCTTCTAGGAATCTCAGATTCTAATGTGATGAATGTTTATGGCTATTGTGTCAATCTTTATAGTTGGCATGTTTTCTCTCTTTCCTTTGTTCTGCTTTTCTATTTCTTTTTCATCAGCTCAGGTGATTATTGCCGACACACTTTTCATAATCTACTTCAAATGTTTTAAGAGGGTATAAATGAGAAAAGAAAGAAATGAATGAATGGATAATTTGGCTGTTTTGTCTTAATTTAAGAGATAGGTGAAGCTACCTGAGCAAAGTTATACAGCTCATTAGTGGCAGAGTTGGGGGTTTCAACCCAGGTCTCCTGATTCCAAATCCTATGTTGTTTCCAGAATAATCCATCTCTGTAGAATAAGATGAGCTAAGATTTTACTCAATTAAAGCTCTGCCTCAAGGAGTGAAATGATTACATTTTCTGTCCAAGCTTGTGCAAATCCATACAGTTGTCCCCACTGTCTTCCTGAGAATCCTTAACTCTTGAGAGAGAAGGAAAAAGGAAGGAAGCCTGCTCTTGACGTTCCCAGGTGTTCAGCACGTTCACTTTGGAGATTGTTCTTATTAAAAAGTGAGGGTGTGGGACTGTGGGACTGTGGGACATCAGTATGGCTACTAGACATACTTCCCCCCACTTCATCCTAAGTAGGAGGAAGACCTGCTTTTTTCCAAATGGTTCCTACATCTCTATTGAGATACTGCGGCAGCTGCCACCGGGTCCCCCTGCAGCGCAGCGTGAATGTTTCTCTTTGTTGCAAAGAAGATGCAAAAAGTCAATGCATTATTTATAGTAGTTATTTTCATCATTACATATTCACAATAATTGGAAGGTGGAAGTAGAGGATAATATAATAGAATGGGAAGAAAATTATCTGCAGTAACTTTAGAAATGTTTATAGGAAATGTTCAGCTGCTAAAAAAGTCCCCCCAAACAAACACTGGATCTTAAAATACCATGTAAGCCACCCACATCTGCAAAGCCTTATTTCTGCTATTTATTTGTCCAAAGCAATAGAGTTAGTGTAAAATCGAACCTTGAAGGAGAATTCTGAATTCCCTCCATGTGAGAGGGCTTGTAATGAAGTTATTTACTCTCAGAGTGAGTGTAACTTCTGACAGTTAGCCCATCATCCTGATGAGGCCAAGACAGCATGTTCTGCTCTGACATAACTCCAATCTATTTCATAACCAAGAACTATACCATTGACCCCAGCCAACTGCCTATCAAATATATGTTCTCAGTTACAAGGAAAATTGAGCAAATATAGATAGATCGATCTAAATTTATCACCCTCATGAAACACACACACACACACACACACACATTCATGTACTTGCAGCACTACCTTTATTTACGAAGAATATTGTACCTATAAGATAGAAACAATGTATTTTCTATGACAAAGCACTAAACCTTAGGCTGCCCATGTGTGATATGAGATGTTTACACTGGGATATGGCACAAAAGGATCTTTATCACTTAGGAGGCTTTCAGCTAAAAGTAACAGAACCATGACTTGAAATGTCTTAAACACTAATAAAAATGTATTATCTCACATGATGAGAGGGTTGGAGGCTTCTTAGGAGGTGGCTCCAAAACCAGTCACTTTAGTGGCTCAATAACATGATTGTAGCTGAGGTTTTTTCCATCTTTGGCTCTGTTTTGCTCCTGTTGACTTAGCCTCAGTCCAGTTCCCTTCATGGTCACACAAGGTAGGCACAGTTCCAGATAGTGTATGCGTGCATAACAAGGTCAAGTGGAAAAAGAGATTCCTTTTTCCCCATGAGTCTTTTTTTTATTAGTAATAAAATCTTTTTTTGAATCCATCCAACAGATTTCCCTTAATGTTTCATTGGCCAGAATTGCATCACACACCCTTCCCTATACCACAGGCTGAGGGGAATGAGATGACCATAGCTGACTAAATGAAGTTCAGAAGAGACAGGGCTATATGAATGCAATTTGAGGTCTGATGAATGGGGGCTTAGTTGGTTAAGTGTCTGACTGGCTCAGGTCATGATCCCAGGGTCGTGGGATCAAGCCCCGGGTTAGGCTCCCTGCTCAGCAGAGAGCCTGCTTCTCCCTCTCCCTTGACTCATGCTTGCACACACACACACACACACACACACACACACACACTCTCTCTCACTCTCTCTCTCAAATAAATAAATAAAATCTTAAAAAAAAAAAAGACTGGGCTATGTGAACACAATTTTAGGTCTGTTGAATGGAGGAAACAGGGAAATTGATGTTGGGCTAGCAATAAAAAATGTCTCCACAGGTCCACCCTTTACTCAACTAACATCTAAATATATACCCTTCATACCATTCACACTTGATAAAAGTACTCACATCTATATAAAATATGTCCAACTCCTCCCTAAAGGGAGACTGCCCAAAGTCTCATCAGTCAGTACGCCCAAGTCTACATCCAGGATTTCTGGGCTTTAATTGTTAACTTCTTCCATCATGGTCTATGGACGTAGGGCTAAAAACAAATTTTCATCACTAGCATAGCCATATGCTATATAAATTTATAGGATAAATTTTCCCCTTACCAATCCCCATGCCTTCCACCTGCCCTATCAACTTTGATAGATAGGAAATGACTGACAACAGTCACTGGTTCATAGCACTTGCATTCTGTTGGACAACAATGGCAAGGACTTCCTATCCAGATAGTAGAGAGAGGCACCCAATTCTATAGCCCAGTTGTGCTCTCAGGAGCCGTCTTTCTTTCCTTTTTTGTGGCAGAGATGGTTAGCTGTTCTCCAATACCTGTTTCTCCTTCCTCGTGGGCACACAGTGAGGCCACCCTTCTCAGCCTTCCTTGCACTTAGCTGTAGCCATGTGGACTGAATTCTAGCCCATAGAATATTAACAGAAGTGCCACATATCACTACCAGCCTGCACTCATAAGACCACCAGCACTGATGTTTATGTGCTCCTTTTTCTCCCTCCTTCTAGCTCACTGAAATGGAGATTCTCAATGAGATTAGCTTAAAAGATCATGTTTAATATGGTAGAACCAGCCTGGATCCTTAAATTCCTGCATGGATAAAGGCTGTACCATCTACCTCTTCACTTGCTCAGTTCTCTTACATGAATAAGAAATACGATTTCTATGGTGTTTGAGACATCTGCCCATTTTGCGTCGATTTGTCATGGCACTCGCCCTACCCAGACCAATGTAATTCTCCTTTATGGCAACACTGGAGATGACCGTTGGAAGACATGCTCTTTCCTGGGCCTGCAGAGCCTTAGTATTCTGCGTCCTATTGGTGGGCACTTAGGAACTCCGGGGATTGCCTGTCACAGGCTATTGTTTATTAACCCTGGGCTTTCTTTGGTAATACAATTCCTGTAAGAACTCAGTAGGCTTCAGGTGCTTCCAGTCAACTCCACGGGATAATAACACAGCCAACGAGCTTTTCTAGAAATAGACTGTGAGTCTGAGAATTCCTGACTCCATGCCAGGGACTTCAACATGATGCCGGTCCTCCTAGACCTCAGATGAATGACCTCTGCCCTGAGGCAATTTAAAACAATAACCCTGGGTGGGAAGGCAATACCCCTAATCCAATCTTGGCCATCTGGATTTTTCTTCTTGTCGGGCAGAAACAACTTTATGAAAATTGTTTAAGATGGGCCTGGAAGAGTAAGCTTGTTTGTTGGCTCAAATGTGTCTGCTGCTGCTCTCTTAAAGATGGTCCATCGTTAGTCTTCACTTGTTTTCCCATGTAGCCTCCCTGGAAGGCATCCGCTGATGTTCCTACCACTACCCTGATAGCAAAGGCTGAGCAGGTCCATCCACGACCTGCGCTCAACAGGTGCCTTGCTTCACAACCACATACACAGAGTCACTAACTTCCCAGTGTTTTTACGACCAAGTACAGCACCTCCTCCATTTATCCAATTCCTCATTTTAGCATCCCATTTCTGAAGCAAGTATCTGTATCAGTAGGGTTTTTAGTTGTCAAAATAAGAAACCCGATGTATCTGATTTAAGGAGACACTGAATTTACTGAAAGGATGTTGGGTATGAAACACCAGGACCGGAGGACATGCAGTCAGGAGCAACGGCACAAGTCACATGCAGAACTGGCTGGGGGAGAACACGACTGTCACTGGCACTGAGCCCAGTGTCCTGTGGTTCACACTGTGGATGCACAGATGCACCAGCATGGAACATAGGGGCCGCCATTGCCACGGCTGCTCCTGCTGCTCTAGGAAACGCATCCTGCCCCCAGAGCCCCTGCCAGAGGGGTAGTTCTCTGCCATTCTGCATGCCAGATCCCAGCATCGAGCCTGAGAAGTTGCATCCCATTGGTAGAGTCTCAGTCTCATGTGTGTTTTTGACCTTCAAGGGAGGCTTGAAAAATGAGGAACTGGCATTAGTTTTTACCTCTAACTTATAAAATGGAAACTCCCCCAAGTAGAGAAGTGGCTCAGATACAGGGAAGCCAGAAAGAATGACAAGTTTTTTGTTTTGTTTTTCCCGAGAGAGACAGTGTGCACAAGCAGGGGAGGGGCAGAGGCAGAGGGAGAGAAAATCTGCAGCAGGCTCCATGCCCAGTGTGGAGTCCCATACGGGGCTCGATCTCATGATCCTGAGATCACTACCTGAGCTGAAACGAAGAATTAGACGTTTAACTGACTGACCACCCAGGTGCTCCACAAGTATTTCTTAGTTCTTTTAAGCAATTTGAAAACGTGCTATCAAAGCTTATATTTTCTAACAGTAAGTTAAAACTTAACGATTCATATTAATTTATTCAACAAATTTTTTTTTCTCTTTCCCATGTGTCAGACACAATGGTTATGGTTTTCTGAACTTTCTATGCCTTTGAGAGTGAGGGTCTCCTTTTCCTGGATTTCATCTCTGACTGATGCTGCCAGGGGCATCACCAAGATGAGACCTAGTCTAGGCCATACCCTACTCCTTCAAAAGCTTAGGTCATCCCTCTCATTGGGAGGTTTCCACCAGGAGGAAAGTACCTGGAAACTATGTAATTTCTGAGTTATAATTTCTTTAGAGACATCATAACTTCTCAGTAAGGTTCACATAGGAACCCTAAACAAAGGTCACAGAAGGCTCATCACTCATCCTACCTGTCCTAGGATGTATCTGAAGCTCGGCCTGAGCCAGCCCTCAAAGCACTTGTCCCCAGTGTTCCCTTAAAATCTGATGCCCACTAATTCATTGCACCTTACAACCTATCATCTTAGTAAAAAAGGAAACTCCTCGGGCTATCTTCCAATTTTTTATACTGATGATTTTCTGTGTTTCCTCTCCCCTGGTCAGCCTCCTACTATTCAACTGTCTGGTAATATTTTACGTCTTCCAGAAATTCTATTTCATGATGAAGAAAAATTCTACTATCTTAATCATCTTCACAGAAGACTCATTACATCTTCTTGATGTGATTTAAACCTGGTTTTCTCCCAAGGATACAATTTCCCTTCACCCTTTCAGCTAAAACTAATCATTTCTCCTTTTCGGCATTAGACTTTGGTACATATGGAGGGGGAAGGTATCCCCAGTATGGCTCCAAAGCATTGTTCTCCCACCATTGCATAAATACCCGTTGTCCTGTGGAGGTTAAACTATTTAGCTTGGGTAGCCTTTATGCTTCCCCAAAGATGACCTTCTACAAATAGATAAAATCTTTCATCTGACTTACATTCCTTGTCCTCACCCCTCATCAAGCCATTGTTCTGGATGACTTGTCTGTCCACGTGGACAAGCCCAACAATCTAACCTCACGGTGCTTTGCCCCCCTCACCTCAATGACTGGCAATCTCATTGCACTCCATACCCATGATTGCTCAGGGTATGTTCTCATCCCCGGGGACTGCATCAGCACTAAAACCTTCGACTCAGATTTCCTGTTTTGCAATCATGATCCCTTGTAGCATTTGCACCGATGACATCCACTGCACTGAGTCTTTGACTGCACTGAGACATTCACTTGCTTAATCTCCCAACTTTTCTCCCATTTTGTCAATCTCTTTGGGTTTTCATTTCCTTCCATATCGAATCTACACTTAGAGGCCGGATAACTTATTCTTTTTCCATACTTCCTATTTTCTTGCCTGATTATACTTACACCTTTTCCTTCCTTTCAACTCTTTAAGAGAACTCTGGCTTTACCCCAGTCTATCTACTTTGTCAGCAGCTCCACCTAGGTCCACCCATGAGGTGCTTACCAGATATTAAATTAATTAAATTAGTTGCACTTGCTGCATTGGATGTTACCATTGCTTCAGACCATTATACAGCTGAACATTTTAGCTGCCTTTGGGTTACTGGGAATCTGTCACAATTAGGTTCTTACTACAGCCAGTTCTAAAGAATCTTCCTTGATCTTCCTCGAACAGTACATTAACACCAATGGTCAGCTACCAGAAACCTGATTTATTTGAAGCAAATTAAATGTATTTATGAGTAGTTCTTTTCAATATGTTTAGTAACCTTTCTGTTCTAGAATGTGGGAAAAAGGGATAACGCATACCAGTTGATTCTCCCATACCATCAGGGACACCTAGAGCTCACAGTCTGGAAGTTGAATCTTGAACTCTCCATAAGATGGTCTTCTGGGAGGGAAAGTGAATAAGAAATTTCGGGCAAAACTGTATGCAAACTCAGGAGATGTAAAAGTGTGTAGTGTGTTTGAGGAAGAGCTGAGGAAAGCAAGTCGCATTTTCTAAGTGCCTATTTTTGCCAGCCTTGCGTAAGGCATTTTAATACATTACCTAGCAAGCAGTTCAGTGAACTTGAAAATAGAAAAAACATGGGAGAAAGAGGTGATGGAAGGCGGTGAGATGAGCTTGGAAAGTTACCATATTGTGGGGTTCTGAATGACTTTACATGAAATTTAAACTTTTGGTTTTACCTATAGGTTATGGAAAGCCTTTAGGATTTTGAATGAGGAATAACATGATCACATATATATTTCTGTCACAGAAGACAGTAAGTAGGAAGAATCCAAGATGTTTAATGAGCCACATCAGTCTACTTCACTACTCTTTCTTCAGCATCTAGTATTGTGCTAGACATTCAATGTAGAGTTGCTGTGTGCATAAATAAATGAATGAGACTTAAAGTAGACAGAATGATGAAGAGGCCTTTGCAAATAGTTCAAGTGAGGAAAGTCTGATCTAAGGCCATGATGGTGCAGGTGGAGAAGAGAAGCCAGAAAGACTTGGGCGAAATTGGATTTGTGATTTAAGAGGAAGAGAAAAATTCAAGATAACTAAAAGATTTGATGCCAGGTAATTCACTTTGGTCTTGTAATAATAATTTCTACCTCAGAGGATTTCACATCATCAAATGTTAATGAGCTAATGTATGCAATATGTTATATTAATGAATGAAATACACTTGGGGATTGCGTTTGACTGCGAGCAACAGAAACCTCTAAAACTAGGTTTAAATACATGAGGGCTTTTATTTTCTCACATGAAAAACGTTAGAGTCAGGTGGTCCAGCATTGGTATGACATTGCTCTAATGCCATCAGGGAGTCTGTTGCTTCCAGCCTTCAGTTGTCATTGTTCTTAAAGCATGAGCTATAGGCTGAATGTTTGTGTCTCTCCAAAATTAATTTGTTGAAATCTAATGCCCAAAATGATGCTATTAGGAGCTAGGGCCCTTTGAGAGCTAATTAGGTCACAAGGGCAGAACACTCACGAATGGGATTAGTGCCCTTATAAAGGAGACCCCGGGGAGCTCCCTCATCCCTTCCACCAGATGAGCATACAAAAAGTTGGCTATCTAAGACCTGGAAGGGGGCTCTCTGCAGAACCCAGACATGCTGGAACTCTGATCTTGGGTTTCCAGCCTCCAGCACTGTAAGCAATAAATCTCTGCTCTTTGTAAGTACCCTCATCTGTGGTACTTGGGTATAGCAGACTGAATGGACTAACAGTACGGGTTTCACCTCACGGCCATCAACCAGTGTTAGATACATATTCCATGAAGGCAAAAGGAGAGGACCAAAGGGCAAAGGTTGTGTGCTGGCTGATTCAGCCCCCTTGCATGGTGTCCTCAAAATCTCCACCCAGTGGGCTAATGGGCATCACATCGTTCTCCGGTGCAAACAGGCTGGAAAGGAGATTTTTCATCACATGTATTGCAAGGCAGAAAAAAAATCAGTGTTTTACTAAAGGAAAAATTGCTGAACAAATATGAGTAGGTAGCTATTAGCAGTGTCTGCCATAGCTTATAAAAAAGGGAGATGATCTTACACCTTGATTGTTTTGAACATCTCTGTCTTAGGAAAACCAGGAGATTTTCTTGTGCTTCTTTGTGATACTCACAAGAACAGATGGTTCAACTGGATATTAAATTTCAAGAAATTGAATGAGGATGTCACAGAAGAAAGATCATCTCCCTATAAAAGTGTTTCTTTCATTTATGGATAGAGGCGGGTTCATCTCCTTGGTTCTTGAAGATGTGGTTTTTCTATTCCTCTATCTACTTCAATCTATAGCTGAAACTGAGCCCAAGACATGCTCTTTGTCCAGGGGAGTACTTCCATTTGACTGTCTCCAGTCCCAGAGTCTTCTTGCAACACCTTGTTTCACTAGTAACCCAGTGGAAGTAATGGCATCCCAGTTTTGCCCCAACCCCAGTTTTACTAACATTTTATAATCTGTTACTCTTTATTTATCCAGTTTCTTTTTACCTTTTAAAAATATAACCCCTGCCTTATCCTTAAAAAACGAGATTATAGATATTGTATATAGGCAGTTGCTGGTCAGTGAGTATTTGTTGAGTGCCTACTGTATCCCATGTGCCGTAGACTTCTCTAGCCCTTTGAGCTTTCCTTCTCTTGAGCACAGCCCAAAGCTAGGCAGACAGCCTGGATCATTGGACCTGTCAGTTAGTCTCTCCTGCCATTTTAGATTCCATGACCCACAAGCCATTGATCATGAAAAAGAGAGACAGACAAGGCCTCATGCATGTATTGAGAGCCCATTTGGACAGAAGATAGTATAGCCGTAGAGGTTGAGAGATATGACTATTAGCAGAAATGAATATGACCATGAGGTGACTCATGTATACATTCGACATGATTGGTTGCATCTGTCCTGCAGGAAAGACTGCTGCTTCTCTGCAAATAGTATTATGTCAGGGAAGGTGCTCTTACTTATATATAACTGCCCTTTTTTGAGCACCAGTGTCACATCTTCCCCATCCTCCTTTCAGTATGAAGCAAAATGTAAAAATAAAATGATTTACATGAATGTAACCACACAATCTTGCCTGGAGATGTACTGAAAAATTAGGCTATATGTCAGGGGAAAGATTTTTACCCATTTAGTCAGTAATTTAACTTCTCCCTGACCTCCATTTAAAGACATATTGATGCCATGGTTCTTCTGCCAGCCAGTTAAATTCTACTTTCCCAGTGGTTTATGAAACTGAGGTTGCTTAATCAAGATCAACACTGCGGAGTAGCATGATCCGTGTGGCTAAAAACCTGACAGCTTTATCCCCCTTGTTTGTTTCACTGAGTGCATGGAGTTTTTAACTCATAATTACTTTAATATGTCCTGAGAAGCAAGACTGCAGGTATACAACCATTCTTTTCCAAACAGTCCCCCAAATCAGCATCTGGTAATGATGAATGATTACATAATTAACTTGTACTTAAAAGGAGAAAATTTCTTACCCATGTTAGAGAAAGAAATGGCTTACAGAGGAGGTATTCTGTTGAAGTTCAGAGCATGAAGGACTATCATAGTTGTAACAAATTGGGAAGAAAACAATGAAGATAACTTTACAAATCTGTGTGTGCCTATGTAAGACATTCTGGCACATTCTTTGACTGTTACAAGAGTTTTGATTAACTGGGTTGTGGAGTTATCATGCAATGTATAGATTTCCCTATGGAAAATAATTCCAACTAACAAATCAAACCTAAACTAATAGTCAGGGTTCGGTGTTCTTGATTGGACAAAAAGCCTTAACAAATTGCAAAGAAGATGCCAAAAGACAGATTGAGTTGGTTTGCAGAATTTAGGGAAATGCTTGGTCTGACAGTTAATCAATTGAAATACCTGCAATTGAAAGATTGTGTTACTAATTCTCTTCACCATCTATCTTTCTTTTTCTCATCTCTTCTAAACAAAGGCCCAGAAATTACTGCCTTTGCCAATGAAGTGACCCATTTAGCATGTAGCTTTTCTGAAACAGGGATGGCTAACTAGCAAATTCTTAAAAAGGCTCGATCCTGTTTCTGAAAATCATCATCTGATATTCTTTTGTAAATTTCTTCCCAATCATGACATAGGAAAGATGAAACATACATGACTTATTTAACTCTAACAATTTAAAATAAATTAAGAAATCTAGATGGATATAGGCTATTTGAGAAGAACACTTAAGGTTTTGACTTATTTCATCAAGAATAGGCTTTGTGACACCCAGGAATCAGTAGATTTGGGTCACTGCCCTGTCTCACCTATAGGAATGATTAATTATAAATTATAAATGGAAAATTATAAAACATAACTATTACTCAGGAACTATGCCTCCTGAGCTTAGTGCTTCCCCCCCACACACAAAGAGATAGCTGAGGATAAATAAGTGACATTCATAAAGAAAGGATGATATATAAGGTCCATCTGATTTTGTATGCACTCTGCCCAAATTTTAAAAGATGATCTACCTATTTGATTTTTTAATGTCCTTTGATTACATTACAACCATAAGTCCTAAAAATATCTTAAAGATGCATCTAGGATTAAAAAGAAAGATAAAGTAGATGGTAATAGCAAAGACAGAACAAGGGAGTTAACAGTGGGGAATGAGACATAAGAAATAACAAGCAAATACATGAGTGGGTCTTGGTTTGATCGGATGGCTTACACTGCATAGGTGAATCTTTGAGATAGCCTGGGAACCGTGAATATGAACTAGGTATCAGATGATATGAAGGGATTATCATGATTTCTATGAGAATTGATAATGGCATGTTATGTATGTGGCATGGTCAGAAATGGATAGCAAAAAATTCACAGTAGAAATGGCATAATGTCTAGAGTTGGTTTAAAATAGTTTAGAAGACAAACAACAAGGGTGGGAGGGTAGAAATGAAAAGAAATGGACAAATGCCATAATTGTTCAAGCTGACTGATGAATACAAAGACTGTTTTTACATTGCCCTTTCTGCTTTTATTTATGTTTGAAAATTTTGCACAAGAAAAATTATGATCTCAAGTCATTGGCCTTAGAAATGAGCAGACACACAAATTGAAAACTCCCCTTTCTTGAATAGTGATTAGTCTGCATAGACATTCTTCACAGGGATTACTTTCGGAGCTACCCACATCAAGTTAGAGTCACTTTTGTCTCTGGATGATTTTGTTTGCACGGTGTGCAGAGAATCAGAGGCCAAGCTGATTGCCACACTGTTCCCATCGGGTTGAAATCAGCTCAAGCAGTCCACCAACACCACATAACGTATATGATGGTCAGCCCCACGCTACAATACCCCAGGGGAGGTGCCAGGATTTACTTTGCTTTCTGTTACATCACGGGGATGTGGAGAAGGAACATCTTTCCGTTACCTTTTGTGGGGGTTGGTGAGAGGGCAGAACGCCTGGGATCACGAGCCCCTCCCTGTCTTTACCAGCCATCGAGGGAACCCAGAATCTCCTCCAGCTGCTATGGACAGTGCACAGGAGAAGGAAGAGCGATGTCATTTTTGCTGTGAGGAACGCCCAGGGAGAGAAGTGTTCTTGGCATTCTTATACTGGAACAAGGGATACATTTCCTTATAAAAACCACAATAGTGCTTTCTCAAAGATGAACAAACACGATGTGGAGAAACGTGAGGAATGGACAGTTGTCAGAGAAGCTTGAGAACTGCTTGGTGACATCCATTCAGCATTTTTTTCCCCACATAAAGTAATGTGTGTGTAATACCTACACATATCACAAGCCTCCTTAGAAGCACGGGGGGGGGGGCACACGGAAGGCAGTTACTCCTAAACTGTTTTGACGACTAACTCTTTTTTCCAGGAACGTCATGTGAGACTAGTATTTCTTGGAACACACTTTGGAAAATGCCGTCCTTGACCAAACTGTTTTCAACTCAAGCCTCAAGTGGATAATGGGCTGTTAACTTCAGTTTCTTTCTTTCTGAGCCCGTCATTGTCATATTAAAGTTCTTCTGTACAATGATTTATTGAATCACACTGATTTATTGAGTGTCTACTATGTGTGCGCTCTCCTTGGCGCTGGAAATAAAAGATGAATAAGATATATGGGCCCCACCCTCCAGAAATTCGTACTCTACCAGAGGAAGCAGACGCACTGCCAATGAGCAGGTTAAATGTTCACAATCTATATGAACATGGCACTTGGGAATGGTGGCACAAAGGGAGACAACATGTCCCGAGGGCAGTAGAATGTCTTCTGAACTAAGCTATAGTTGTCACTCCTTGACTCCTATCTGATATCCATTCCCCACCTCCTAAGAGTTGCCTTATTTCTGGTTGGAAAATTCTCACGTTTCCTGGGAAGCTGACTCCACCACTGCTAGTCTAGTCCGCACCCCCATCCCTCTGAAGAAGGACAGGTTCAGGAGCAGCAAATGGCCCGAGCCAGTTCACTTAGAACAAATCTCAGAAATTATGCCTGGATTGTCATGACCCTGAATCTTTGCCTCCTGATACACTCCAGCCATTTCTGCTACTCTGAGAGAAACCAGCCCGGAACAACGTAGGCTAGAGACGAGGGCAGAGCGAAGAGAATCACAAGGACATGAGCCAAATGACTTTTGAATCAAGTGCCTTAAAGCCTACCCTACCTCGATACTTTTCAGTTCTCTGAATCACACATTTCCTTTATTTTTTAGGCCAATCTGTCTTAAGTTTTCTGTGTCTTGCACTTGAAATATCCTTGGTGATATAATGCTGGGCCCATGCCTTTGCGCTGTCATTCCCTCCAACTAAAATAGCCATCTTTCCACTGACCCAGGTCCTCCTCCAGTTCTATCAGCACCTTGGAGCCCTCCTGGGTCAGCTGAGCTTGTAGTGCTCTCCCCCTCCTTTACCACTTATTTGCACCATGTTCATTTAGCACCGAGACACTTCTGTTAACATACACACATGCACACATGCATACACACACTCATGTATATGTCTCATCTCCTAACCTATAGATTTTGAAAATAAAGATGATAACTGATTATGTTACATGGAATAAAGTACTCTATGAACATTTGTTGGATAAACATGAAACTGTTACATTATACCCCCTTTGCTGCAGTTTTAGCACAATGCCTATAACATATACCGGAATCTAAGAGCCATTCACATTTCGCTTCTCAGCTGTCGCACCATCTTGGCATCACCTTTGATTCCTCCCAAGTAGGAGTGATCACTCCCCTTTCTGTGGGCCCAGAGTAACATCACAGCTATTACATTGTTGCTTTCATTTATTTCTGAAGCTTTCTCCGGCTACATTGTGGAGACAGAGACCACACTTTTCCGTTTCTTATTTCCCCAATACCTTATCAGGTACATAGTAGTTACTCAATAGATCTTGTTAAATAGAAGGGTGAATTCGTTTCTTTCTAGTTCTTACACTCATACCTAAAATATCTATCCAATTTCAACTGCTAAAATAATTCTTCCATTTTGTTCAAATATATCACAGACATATATAGCAGGTTAAGTGGTGAAATGGGCTGAAGCAGTACATTTCTTTCATTCATCCGAAGACAAAGCATATTAGTTCAAGAATGATCTTATCAAAAAAACTTCTATTTCAAAATTTAGTGCTTCAATAATAATTATCTCTGCGTCTGGGTGACAACCTATACTAACACCATTTTCCTCCCTGTGATAAAATGAATTGTTTTAAATCAAAGAATCTGTACATAAAGTAGAAGAGAAGCAGGTATTACCAAATCCTTTTAAAGCACCATGACCCTCTGATAAATATTGAGTGCACCCAGTGTGATAGCTGGAATATCAAATGCCTTGAGTGATTTGCTCTAGGAGCGAACATTTCATTAAACGAGTACACTAGCAAAAAAGCCCAGCCTTCTGGCAAGCCTTTATCTTTTCCCCACTCCCAGGTCTTACACTCAGACCTAAAATATCTACACAATTCCGACTGATATAATTCCTCCAGTTTGTTCAGATATATCACAGCCATATATAGCAGACTAAGTGGTGAAATGGGCCGAAGCGGTACGTTTCTTTCATTCACTCAAAGACAAAGCATAAGACTTGTCATAGATTTGCACCCATCTGACCCTACTCTCCATGCCTCTCTGTCTTTAATGTAGCCCTCACATCTCTGCCACTTTGCTATTACCAAATACATTTCTCTTCTAAATTCTGCCATCTTCACAAGCCATGATACTCCTTACCATGTTCTCTGACCAACACTCAGAAGAGACTTCTGTGTTCTTTTCTGAATCACAAAACAATTTTTCCTAGTTGTGAGAATACTGTCATGCCCACCAAGCTATGCACCAATTCCCCATTTCAGGATAATTTTAAACAAAGAAAAAAATTCCACCAATAATATATTTGGAAAACCTGTCAAAGATTTTAAGAGCATTTATCCTGTTCTTTATTCATTTATTAGCAAATAAAGTGATGGCAGCAGATATAAAGATAGGACATGCTATTCAAGGTGTGATCCATGGACCACTAGCCTCAGCATCACCTGGGAGCTTCACAGAAACCCAGACTCTCAGGCCCTTAGTTCTCTGAATCACAATCTACTTTGAACATGATCCCCAGGTGACTCACGTATAATGATGTTTGGAAAGCCCTAAATATAAGCATAAAAAGGCTTTTAAACATCAAAATATTTTTAGCAGTATTGCTGACAGATTTTTTTTCTTATGTTGTACTTTCTATTCTTTCTGCCAAGAAAATTCTTAATAAATGTTATTTCAAAAGATAATTAAGATATAGTCTCAGTTAGCCTAGAGCTCACAAACTTGTAGGGATGACAAACTTCCATGAAAACCCAGAAATGGGTGTGGCTAACTCAATATGGTAAACCAGGAGAGGATTTAGTTTTCTCAAACTATTAAAAAAAAAAAGACTATAATATTCCCGCTTGACTTCCTCCCAAGGATGCTGCAATATTTAACGCTGTTATTTATGGAACACAGCAAACGCATTGAGAAAGAACTGTGTAAGCAACATTCTTGCAAATAATGTTTTGATGAGAATTTCCTCCAGCAAATATTTTCTCCATTATAAATGTTCAAAAGTATGCAGAGATAAACCGTAATTACTGGAGACTTTGTAATTATGCATGCAAGCTTAGTGCAATCCACAGTAAGCTAGAGGTTGCATTCACAGAAGGCTGCAACTATCTCCTGGAGCCAAGAGACACAGTACTCAGTAGTACGACAACCAACAGAATTCTGTTGGCCAGTAGGTCCAACCAAAATAAAAATCTTTTTTATTGGTTCTGTTTTCAAACAATATTTAACTTTACAATCAGTTTTTATGTTAAAAAAAACCTGCAGTATTTGTCCAAGAGGATAATTTTTTACTATACTAAATGTACTGCAGATTGGTCGTTTTACTATTGAAGTACACAGTTGTCACTAATTTTACATGGTGATTTGATGTAAACACTTCACCATCATAAAGAGTATGCATTAAGTGCCTCTTTAGTTAGGTATTAGTGGTGTAGATAAATACCGTCCTACCCACTGGGGACGTATCTACTCTGTAGTGGTTATCTTTACTATTCCAGTCGAGGTCGGGCAAGATGGAGTCAAGTTTCCCAATAGAGACTTTGCATATGCCGATACTTTCTTTCAGCTACGTTGAGAAAAATAACGTATATATAGTTGTAGACTCTATTAAATTAAATTAAATTTTGTTACAAACCACGTTTGTTATAAACTATAACAAAATAAATATTTCTTCCCCTTCCATCAAGAGTATACTAAGAAATTCCTTACTGAGTTCCTTCTCTCTCATCGCCAAATGCTCTTAAATCATCTCAGAATTTATAGCAATAAACTTAGAAACCACTGAGGCCTCAAAAACAACAAATGAGACCAAGGACAGAGCGAGGCTGGCACATACAGCAAACCAGTTCACCAGTCAACATATCAATCAGTCAACAATATTTATTTCCGACTTGATCAACAACAACTTGGAGCGTTGTTTCAACTTCATTGGCAGGTTATTATGCATTGTAAGTTGACAGGCTTAGTTCAGGGCCAAAGAAGTTTGGGCTGTTGGATGGAAGAGTGGGAAGAGGCAGCAAGGGTCAAGTAACAGCCTTGGAACTTTCAGCTCTGAATGGTGCTAACACTGGCCAGACAATGATTTTGACTCATAAGACCTCTTAACTTTGCTGTAGGTCATCTGGAGTTCTGTAATCAGAATAGTGATGAGCTAAGATTGTTGCTAAGGCTAATAATTAATGAAGTACTTTAAAACTGTGGGGTTTTTATACACACTAGTTGAAACTGTATCCTCTAGATGTGCAGTCATATAGTAATCACCAGATTCTTCCGGAAAAAGAACAAACACAAGTAACTCAGAAACACAATCTTAATGATCATTTGTTCAAAAAGCTTTTCCTTTGGATACACATATGAAACTGTAATGATTTAAGATTGGTAACAGTTTCCTTTGCTGGTCTATGCTCATTTTAATCTGTGGCAATTATAACATATTTCACTTAAAACTTAGGCTCAATTCTTCTTACTTAGCCACCTTTCCCTTCCTCTATGTTACAAAGGGCCATGAAGTCCTAAACAAAGCCCTATTTTCAGATATGATAAAATGGATGGGTGGGCCCCAGGCCAGAGTCCTTCCACCCTACCCCAACGTCTTAGAACACTAAGCAGTAGTCTTGGATCCTGACACAGCTTGGGGCAAAGGGGCTGGAAATTCTAGAGAAGGTGATGGTGGAGGGTGCATTTGGAGACAAAAGCATCCTGAGGCTCAGAGACACCTTACCCAGATGACACTGGAAGGTGAGGAGATCGGCTCTATAACATCCCATGGTGAGGTGTCAGGCACAGGAGTTATCTTTTTTGCTTTCCTCCAATGCTTCCATTCCCTTCCATGATTTTTTAAAAAGTGACTTTAGTTGGTTATTTAAACTAGATTTTACCTAAATTAAAAATAAAAGTTAAGACATATAGTGCTTACAATTTGCCAGCCATGGTCTAAGTGCTTTGTTTATATATTAACTCATTTAGTAAATACTAATCCTATAAAGTTTTTTCCTTTTTCTTTTACAGATGGGGACACTGAGGCACAGAGAAGTGAAATCAGTTGCTCAAGGACAAAGCTAGAAAGTGGCAGAGCTGGAATCTGAACCCAGGAATTCAACCAACTGGCCTCGTGCTCTTAATTCTTGCTCTCTCCTGCTTCATTGTGTGGCTCTATTGAATGAGATGCCATACAGAAAATATAAAACATGGGACCTGTGCACAGATGATGCTCAACAAATGTTAGCTCCCCTCATGTAAAAACGCTGATGTAGATATTTACTTCCAGAGAGGACAGACACCATTATTGCTCAGAGGGTAAAATTATAGGCGCAGCAGTTGGTCTCCGTGGGTTCAAATTCCTGCCATTCCTTACAAGCCATGTGGCCACGCTCAGTAAAGTCTGTGTGCCTTCGTGTCCTCATTTATAAAATGTGATAACGAGGGTAGTGATCTCCCAGGATTGCTACGGGGTTGAATGAGATATCACGTAAAGTTCTTCTACAGTTCTTGGGGCATAGTAGCCACTCATGAAATTTTGTTGTTGTTATCAAGGAACCCATGTGGAGTAACTTAACACCCAGCATTCCATTGGGAACATGGTAGACAGTAACTAAATATTTAATGAATGACTGAATGGACATAGAACTTAATTAATTCACCCAAGTTTGATTTTCCCCAGGGATGACTGGGGGCCAGAGAGGTTGTATAATATTTTCCTGCTCCCTGAAGGATGCCAGGATGACTCAGCAAACCCTCGTCCTGGCATTTGACAGTGATATGCTAAGCTGCTTGGGCACTGACTTTGACATGATCCCAACTCTGACACATTTCATGGTTTGAAACACTGACAAACCCAAGCCAGGTCAGTCCCAAGGTGCTGAGAGTTGCTGCAGATTGGGGTGTAGCCAGAAGAAAAAAACAGTTATTTAGCATTTGCTCACTAAATGCATTACATATGGCCTTCCAATGATGACCAAGGCTTTACTAAATAACAATTACTCTGTGTTTTTTTTTTCAATGACCACCTAAAACGCAATGTTTGCAATGCTACTCCTTCGAGACATCTTAAGCTCTGAGAATATCATTAGAATAACAAAAATACAAAGAGAAAAAGCACGTGAGTATAGTTTTGGTGTTTTGTGCATTTAATTCTTAGATAATTAGTGTATTACTAAGTACATTCATTAGTATATTCCACTCATGCTGCCATTTATTCATCTAACAAATACTTATTAACTACCTATATGTGTCGGGCACTGTTCTGGGAGTTGAGGATATACCAGTGAACAAACCCAACCTAAATTATATCACTCAACCAGGCTGTACAACAGAATATTTACATTAGAATTATAATACATCAATGTAATAATACTTTTCTGAAAATATCATGAAGCTGGTAATCAAATTCAATAACCACTTTCCATATTACTTCCCTGTTGAGAGGTGTTCAGCTTAAAAGCAAAAAGTGACTTTCCTACATAAATACATTTGAAAATGCTTCGGTGCCTCATGAATAGCCAAGTATGAAGAATGACACTCAGGGTTCCCAAACCTATTTGGTCACAGAGACCTCTTTCTAGTGGCTCGTTTTGTTGGACAATTGTTTCACCAAACTAATTTGGAAAAAATATTTGCTAAGCCTCCTCTATAACTTATTTTCAGGGCATAGAGGAATTATAGACAATGGTAGGCATAAGAAAAATCGAAGAACCAATTTTTCATCTTGCTTGGTAAGATGAACAACAGGACAATAAAAATTCACCCTAGATCAATAGCTTTCCTTCCTAAACAATGTCTATATCTGACACGTGCTCTTCACAGTGGTAAAGTGTGCCAAACATTTTAATTTTGGCAAATCCAATCTAACCTAGTAGGTGAAAAAGATATTTTAGTAAAGTTTAAATTTGAAGTTTATCTTTTGAAGATGCGATTGTTTTTTGTTTTTTAAAGATTTTATTTATTTAATTTGGAGAGAGAGAGAGAGAAAACACAAGTGGGTGAGGGCCAGACGGAGAGGGAGAGGGACAAACAGACTCCACACTGAGTCTAGGGCCTGACGTGGGGCTCAATCTCACCACCCTGAGATGATGACCTCAGCCAAATTCAAGAGATGGCCACTTAACCGACTTAGCCACCCAGGCGCCCCATAGTTTTTTGTTTTTGTTTTTTTTAAAGTAGCCTCCATGCCCACCATGGAGCCCAAGTGGGGTTTGAACTCACTACCCTGACTGAGATCAAGACCTGAGCTGAGATTAAGAGTCCGAGGCTTAACTGACTGAGCCACCCAGGTACCCCAAGCAATAGTTTTTTTGTTTTTTGTTTTAATTGAAAAACTTTTATAGACACGATTCAAGGATATATCATGTCTCTCCCTTGCTTTCTTGTACTGCATATACCTAAAGTTAATCTTTCTTTGATGTTTAGGCGTCATCATTACGGACATCAGTTCTGTGCTTTAATGTGGTGATATCTTTAAGAGGTAGTCTTAAGAGGCTTTTTTGCCAGGAGTGGGACTGGGTTCTGAGTATCATGCCTCTGTTTTTTTCCGGCTACTTGATTTCTGTCAGTTGTTACTTTTTATGTATGTGAATATCTTCTTGGCTTCTAATCTATTTCTTTAATTAATATTTTATCATCTGAAGGAGAGAATGAAAGAAGTCCCTAGTCTTCAAAATAATAATTATAACAGCTGCTACTTATTAAGTGTCTTTTATGTTTCGGGTAGATGTTTATATGCGTTATCTTATTAAATCTGCATAGAGACCTTATGTCATAGATACTATTATATGCATTTTACTGGTAAAGACAATCAGGCTACTGATAGTTTATAAGTGTGAGAGCTGGGATTCAGTGTTCAAATGACCAAGTCAATACTTTCCGCCCTCCAGAAGAAAGTGTATGTGCTTTGTGACAACTGTTTTCCTTGCTGTTCAAAGACCTTTTTCACCGCTTATGTTTGAATTCCCAGATGTGTTTTTAGGGTCTGGGGTTACTCTGTGTGTGACCTCTGGAAACACAGGGTACTAACACACATTACTTTACACTCAATATGCTTTTAAAGCCAGAAGCTAGGAGTATCTTAAAGCGAACCAAAATAACTAAAAAGCCAGGTCAGCAATCATTTTAGCAATAAATGTCCGCTTCATTATGAGAACTCTCTCTCTCTAATGAATTTCCTTTTCAAAGGATTTTACGTGAGGCATGTGACAAGCAGTATATTCTGTCTCTGCATTAGCAAGGAGATGGAAAGAGCTTGGCATGTGTGGCATACAGGGGGCTGATTTACCATTTCCTATCTGCCTAAGCCACATCTGAAATTCTTTTATTGTTGCTTAATCACAAGACAGGATTTTTCTCCTTCCTGTCCACTCTTACTGCCACAGAACGCCAGTGCCCAAAGCTCTGGAAAATCTTTTTGTTGTTGTTGTTGTTGTTGTTGAGTTAAATTCATTTTCTTTCCACTTATGTATAGCCAACTAGTACCAAGGCATTCTGACGCACTCCTGGAAAGTGCTCATTTCCCTTCTTGCTTCTCCGTCTCCAAGGCTTGTCTCAAAAAAGGGCCAGATTCTTCCCTGGTTAAGGAGAGTCACAGGCTTCAGCACCCAGGAGTCAGCTCTTGCTCCAAGGAGGTAAGTGGTCTTGGATTTTTCCTGGGATTGCTCTGCAGAAATTCTCCCTGGGTGGCCACAAGGCTCTAGTATACAGGCCTAGTTAGAAGGCAGGTCAGCAGGCACAGGGCTCCCGACTCACACATGTGGGTCCTTCCTTAAAGCCTTCGAGACAAAACTTCCTAGAGTGTCAGATCGGCCAATTCGGGGGAGATATTTAGTACACACAAGCTGTAGAATTTTACACCCCTCCCCCTAATTATTTTTACCTTCACCAGCTCCACTTTAAAAACAGGAATGATTTAAATTCCCTTCTTCAAGTTTTTTATGATGACAATTTTTAAAAGAAATTGTTGAAAAATGAAATTTCCTCCTTTCATTTCAAATCATCTATGTTGACTGGATCTCATTGCTTTTTAGTTCATTGTCCTATTTAGAACCTCAGCAGACACACTCAAACTTATAACTAAGCCTCAGAAACAAAAGGCAGCAAACTGATGAGCACTTGGGAAATGTGTCCTTCCCAGAAGAGTAGAAGGAGTGCCGTGAACGTTAACTACATTGTAATCCTTTTTAAAAAAGAAAATAGCAACAAATTACCAACACTAGACCTACAATAAAAGCAAACTGAGCAATCGGTTAGTGAGTATCCTTCCCCCTTTCCCAAATACTGCTTGTAACTGGTTGTTCCCGGTTAATGCCTTTTGCACACTACATTATTTTAAAAAGCCATAATATGTTAAATCCAAGGAATAGAAGTAACAGTTTAACCTAGTCTGGGTGAGCTTCCCTTTCAAATATTACTACAGACCCTAGTTTTATTTATTTATTTATTTATTTATTTATTTATTTATTTATTTATTTATTTATGAGAGAGAGAGAGGGAGGGTGGGAGTGCATGCATGTGTGCACCTGCAAGGGGCAGGGAAGGGCGGGAGGAGAGGGGGAGAGAGAGAATCTTAAGCAGACTCCACGCTCAGTGTAGAACCTGATGTGGGATTCCAGCCCAGGACCCTGATATCATGATCTCAGCCAAAATCAGGAGTCGGACACTTAACCGCCTGAGCCACCCAGGCGTCCCGACCCTCGCTTTACTTTTAAAAAATCACTTTATGGAAATCTAAAAACATCCATTGGATCTGCTGAAAGATACTATGAATTTGTGATGGGTCGAGGCTCTATGATTTATGAATGTCTATTACGCTCTGGCTGCACATAGTGTGAGATGTGATTACAAGGTAATGAAATGGGTTTTAGTATGTGGCGTGGGAAACCACTTTCATTACTTTGTATTTCTATAGTTTGCCACACTCATAAAATGGGTCTAAGCTGCCAATTCAATGGCAAAGCTTATCTGCATTTGGATGTCTTTACATTAAAAAGGAGGCACTGTTGAGATGATTTTTATACCAGGGACACTTCGGGCAGCTAGTGAAATCTGTGGACTTCTCCATATATTTTTTAAAATAATTAAAATACATAGATTTTCAAAGAAAACCGATTATGTTGACATAGAATTTATTCCTCTCACTGCTTGCTGTCACCTCTCAAATTGTTACCACAGACCCACGCACGACATAGACAAGCTTCTAGGTTAGAATCAGATTGAAAACTCTCATTGTTTTAAGGAACTTTCCTTCTTAAAGAGCTAGTAAAGATGTGGAAGAAGCCAAGATTCTAGCATAGCCCTTGTTTCCAACCCCACCTACTTCCTCCCTTGCCCCACATACCCTCAGGATTCCTATTCTTTCCCTTTCTTCTGGTCCCTTCTGCCAAGAGGAAAAAAATCCTGATGATTGCTTATGTGTTCTTACTAAATAATTTCAAAGATTACTTGTATTTGTAACATAAATGTGTGTCTGTGTTCTTTCGTTTGGTTTCTTTGACTTTTTATCATCTTCTGAGGACAGTGGTTTTCATTAAGTGGATGGTGATCTTTTGTTTTGCTGAACCTTTTAATGAGTTTGCATATATGTGTGTTATAAGGGAAAGATTTAACTTCTCTTTTCTCCTGAAAGGAATATAATTTGGAGAACTGGGGGTAATCTTGGAAAAAAGGGATGAAAGAAGGAAGGAAAAGACAAGACAAGATGTGAGAAAAGTGCATGATACAGGATATAACGCCTTCTGCCTGCAAATCTCCAATAAAAAATTTTTGAGGAGGTGATGAAAAGAGGTAAAAGAGGAATCTTTGCAGAGTGGAGCGTGCATGAATTCAGGAACCAGAACAGAGGGAATGGAGCAGAGTTTTATGGAAAATTTTGCCGATCACTTCTTGAACAATTAATGGAGATGACATCAAATATATATGTTGTGCTCCAAGGGCTGAAAGGGGTCTAGATGACATCTGTTTCACATTTAAAGATGCACAAAGAGAGGAAAAAACAACAGAAAGACACTCTGATGTTTTCATTTTGAGGTAGCTGTCATTCCTAGATGACACTCTTTTCTCCTACTTTCATTGAAAAATGACCTGATTCCTTTATTCCTTTTTCATAGCCACAGCTGGAGCTAGAGGAGCCTCTCACCTGTAATTATGTGCTTGCCTCAGCTCCCTCTCAACTGTCTCTTTCAGGACTTCCTTCTTCTGAGGAGCTTGTTGTTGACTCCATAGGTAAAGTAGCTAGTGGATGGGGAGAAGAGGCGGTTTAGGGAGTAGAGTTTTGTGGTCGGCCCTTTGGCCACTTAGAAATTGTGTGATCTTAACTTTTCCAAGCACCAGTTTGTTTATTGGCAACAATACCTCATAAGATTGTACTAAAATGTTGTTTAAAATACTTATTACCAAGTCTAAAGAAAACCATTTATAAACAGCAGAACTTAATTTAGCTTGTTTTAAAAAGTAGAAAAGAAATTTATTAAAGATGGTTTACAAAAATCTTTGCGAGGGCCAGAGAATCAGCAACAGTGGCCTCACTGCCAAGAAAAATATTCCTTATGGTAAAGGAATTCATATCCTTGCTGGTCAGGGGCACTGCGGGGCTGAGCGAGGGACCTGCTGCTAGGAACCCCATCACTCTGGTCTCTGGGCCATGCCTCACCACATGTGCCTGGGAAAGGGAGTCCTTGCACCGCCTCCTGCCTCCTTGTTCTCCTCTAAACTCAGTCTGCTTTGGATGAGTCTGGTTGGCCTAACATGGGTGTCTGAGGTGGGAAATTCAACCCTTGCTTGGTGGGGAGGCTGCTTCTCCCACTCCCTCTGCCTGCAGTTCCCCCTGCTTGTGCGTGCTCTCTCTCTCTCCCTCTGCAAATACATAAATAAATAAATAAAAATCTTTAAAATGCTTCTTGATTTTGTAACAGAAATGTACATTTGTGTTCTTTAGCTTGGTTTCTTCATGTTTTGGCAGAGCCTTCTGAGGATGGTGAGTTATGAAGTTTTCTCCATTTTATGGTTCTGCACCACCGCCTCCCCCCCCCCCCCACTTCTTTCAGCCTGAGCGCGGTACTAGTGCCCCTGGTAACCAGCCTGCGGTACTACACTATCCTTTGTACTTTCCACACCCTTGAAAGTACAAGTACTTAATGAAATTCTCCCCAAGTATACAACTCGACTGTGCCATCTCTTTCCTACCTGGACTCTGACCAAGATCCTGAAAAGGCATTGGTTAAAAGATACTACAGATTTACATAGCAAAATATTTGTTTAGAATTTTTTTAAAAACTTGTGTGTTTCCTACATCTTTTTTATTCAGTTAGTTTAACTTAAAATGTGTACACATGAAGGGACAGCGTGCTCAACAGAAGTTTGGCAAAGGTGAGCGTTTACTTTCAATAGTCAATTAATTTGGTGAACATTTATTTGGTTTCTTCGCTGTTTCAGGCCCTGAGCAAAAATCTCTAATGGTAAAGTGAACATGACCTGCACTCAGCTGTAAGTCTTATAGAGATAAGGTCTCAGAAAGGTGGAGTTTTTTTTTTTTTTTTCAGCAACATTCAAGTATATAATAGTTATTGAAATAAAAATAATGACTAGAATTATTCATGTGGTCATGATAAATAATTGATAACAAGAAGAGAAAATACTGTCCATATTTTCTAGTTTCTTTTGATGGCTATTTTGAATTCTATAAAGTGATTTTGCAGGCATCTTTACAAAACTGTAATTTTTAAACATAAGAATATCAAGAAAGAACCATCCAATTTTCTCTGGGCAACTCAATTTTCGTGAGAGTAACGCAGAGGTTAATTGGTATGTGAAGTTAAAATTCCAAGAGTGTATAAGGATCACTCAGTTAAAAACTAATTCTCTCTCCAATTGTTTACACACACACATTCACAGAATAAATCGTACAATTTTAATTTTATTTTATCTAGTGATATTATTTTTGGCTCCATGTATATAAAGATCTAAAACATGGGTGCTCCTCCCGGCTCACTGTGAGATGAGAGTATGGTAAAGGAATACAGAAATGTTTCCATCCAAAGCATCATTTTATGCACTTGTCAAGCAAGTAGAATGTAATAGTGATGAAGTTTTAAAATCCTTCATAATCACTCTTATTGTATCACGCAGATGTGAGTGTAATAGGCGTTTTAGGAAATATTTTCATATCCTGTACTTTTTTTTTTTTTGGCCTCTGAGGCTCCCCACCCATTTTGTCAATGGCAGTTGTCCTTCCAGAAAGAGGGCGGGTACCATCTGGAACAAAGAGAGCATTGATCAGTTTTGAGTTCTAAAGCCAACTTTTAAAAAAAATTCCAGCAAGAGAGTTGAGCCTTTTAGAGAGTGAAAAGAGTTTTCTAAAATGCCAAAAAGAAAAAAAAGCAAGAGAGAGGAAGGGAAATGAAAGAAAGGAGAAAAAGTGAAAGGAAAAAAAATCCCTCCTGTTCTCATATCAAAAGCAAAGACAGGGAGTTTTGTCTATAAAACCCAAGTAGAGAAAAAACGAGAAGAGAAAGTGGAAAAGGCTCCTGGTCAGAGAGGCGGACACTGAGAAAGACTCAGGCAGGGAACGGCGGGTGTCCTGGCTTACCCCTAACTAAAACCTTGAACGTGGCGATGGCAAGGAGAGTTGAGTGTGGCGTTTGAAGGCTGTTAAAAGAAAAAAAAAAAAAAAAAAAAAAAAAAAAAAAAAATATATATATATATATATATATATATCCCAGCATTGTGGGACTTGTTTTTCTCTTCCCTGGATACTGCCTGGGAAGATTCAAGGCCACCCCAGAGAAGGGCTTGGTCCAAGATGGCACCCTCCAGACCAGCAGGACTCTAAGTGTGGTCCTGAGGCATTCCTGGCCTGCAGTCCTTTGTTATGGCTTCCAGTCCATCCTGAGGTAAGTTCTGAAAATGGGGAGTATGCATTTAGAAAACTTTTACAGGAACTTGATAGACCAGTGTCATGGATTGAATGTTTATCCCCCCTCCCATGCCCACCGCATTCATAATTTGAAACCCTACCCCTCAAGGTGATGATAGTAGGAGATGGGGCCTATGGGAGGTCATTAGACTTAGACAAGAACTTGGGGGTAGAGGGCTTATGGATGGGATTAGTGCCCTAAAGTCATGAGAGAGAAGAGAGACAGAATGCTTGCCTCCTCTCTGTTTCCCACCATGTGAAGACACCACCAGAAATTGTCAGTCTGCAACTTAGAGGAGTGCTTTCACCAGAACCTGACCACACTGGCACCAAAATCTTGCACTTCCAGCCTCCTTAACTGTAAGAAATACATTTATGCTGTTTATAAGCCACATAGTCTGTGGTATTTTTGTTACAGGAGCCCAGAATGACCAAAAAACTAAATTTATGCCTGCTGAATCAAATATGTTTTAAAAACTGGGGCTTGTGTACCTCTTTAATATTAATTTTTTTAGTAATTGATTTTTATTGTATTTTACAAAAATATTGGTCTGAAAGAGACAGTGGGGGGAACCCATTATAATTTGAGAAGCATTATTCTACTGAGTGAGGAGTCAAGTAGAGGGTTGGAAGTCAGACCCTCCACTTCTCCTCCAACTCTCCCCACACTCTTGAGTCTCATATACCATGGAAGGAATCCAGAAAGAAATAAGTGTGTTTAACCAGTAGGAGACCCAGAAAGTACCTGGATGGAGAATCCAGGAGTGCCAGCTGTGGAGACAAGAACAGAGTGACCCTACTGCAAAGGCTGAAGGGTAGATGCCTAAGTCAGAGCTGGAGGAAGGACTTGGTGATCCTCAAACAGGCCCACAGTGCCAGGAAGAGCCAAGGTGTCTTCCTGGAACCAGTGTGGGAACAACCCGTGAGTCACCAGACCCAGACTTCAGCACTGTGGGCCCTCTGGAAGCTCAGACAGGAGATTCATGTAACACCCAATGAGGACCTGATGGTTATCCATTTGTGGGATCTCTGGGCATGGCTCCAGGACAACTTCTATCCCAGTAACTCGTGGTTTTAAAAGTCCCCCATCCAGGAACCATCTTGGGATTGGAGGTGGAGAAGAACAGAAGGATCAAGGATTTACTCCAAAGTGACTGCCCCAAAGAGCTTATATACTGTCATTCAACAGTCCTGTCTTCTCCATTACCAGCAGTGTGATAGCTTGAGAGCATAATTAAATTATATATAGAAAATAAACAAACTGTATTTCTTTCTCACCTAAGTGGTAGTACACAAATTATTGACTCTGCCCTACACCCAGTAAAATGTGAAAATGAAAATCATGCCCAGTATATAGTACATTCTTAATAAAGTCTTGCTGAAATATTGAAGAGAACTCTTAAGAATGTTACATTTAAAAAATTGCCACATAAGCAGAATCAGGATGTACAGGATCTACCAGAGAGGCACTCTCCTCTTACAGCGTGGCTCAAGGACATCAATTCCACCACCCAATGTTTTAGGTGAAATAAATGAATTATATAAGAAAGTCATGGCCATGTTGATTGATAATAAAGTCCTGAGTAAGCGATCAGACAGTAAGTTCTCCAAATTAAGAGAATGTGCCTCAGGGGAGTGGGATCATACTTAATCCATTCTTAAAGAATTGCTAAGCTTTAGGGTGCCTGGTGGCTCAGTTGGTTAAGTGTCCAACTCTTGGTTTGGGGTCAGGTCATGATCTCATGGGTTGTGAGATCGAGCCTGAGTCCAGCATTCAGCTCCATGCTCAGCAGGGAGTCTGCTTTGAGATTCTTTTCCTCTGCCCCTGCCCATACTCACACTCACTCTCTCCCTCCCTTCTCTCTTTCAAATAAATAAATTTCAAAAAAAAAAAAAAAAAAGAATTGCTAAGCTTCTCAAAAGGATGGGATACAACAAGAGGGGGGTGACTTGCCCTTTGAGTCTACATAGAAACTTCACTGTAGCAACCCCCAAACCTCTCTCAGGTATTGACTGTGACTTTTGGTGACATCCAGTAGGTAATGATCACTAGTCATTCTTTCAATAGACGTTATAGCGGCCTAGTAACTATGCCAGGTGCTGGCAATTTAAAGATATTTCAAGATAATTTACAGGTTTAAAGAGATTCTTCCCACTCTTAAGGAGCTCACACTCCAGTGGAAGAAACAGAAGTGTAAATGGAGACACAACAGTGTCATCTGTATCATGAGCAAGAGTGAAGGGAGCTATATAGCAAAGCAGAGGAAGGGAAATATTTCTTCATATCCTAGTCAGTGAAAAGTTCCCTAAGAAGGCAGTGATCTTTTGGGCTGAGTCTTGCAGAATTCAGAATGCAACAAGAGTGGTTGGCAGAATCAGACAGGCCAGGGGATGGAAGTGATGAGGAGAGAACAAACTATGTGTACGTTTACAAAGCAATAGAGGTGACATGCTTGAAGGACTTGGGATGGTTCTGTAACAGGAGCCAAGAGTAATTTCAGGGGTGTGTGACAGGTGGTGATGAGAAAAGTGCAGGATCATAATGAATGTCATAGATGGGTTTTAAGGCAGAAAAACCTGACTGGATTTTGTTTTAGGAATGATATTCTAGAAGTTACATGGCAGGTGGAGTGGAGTGGGAAAAAGCTGAAGATATAAGAACATATGACCAGTTTACAAAAGACCAGGTGAGAAATGATAGCCTAGATCGTCTGATTGCTCAAATCCAACGCACTTTGACCTCTGTAAGAAAAGTGGGATCTTGGGGTGCCTGGGTGGCTCAGTAGTTAAGCATCTGCCTTTGGCTCAGGGCATGATCCCAGCGTTCTGGGATCGAGCCCCGTATCAGGCTCCTCCACTGGGAGCCTGCTTCTTCCTCTCCCACTCCCCCTGCTTGTGTCCCCTCTCTCACTAGCTCTATCTCTCTCTGTCAAATAAATAAATAAAATCTTAAAAAAAAAGAAAAGAAAAGTGGTATCTCTTCACATGCAAACTGGACATGGAAATCATCAAGACTGGCTCATAGCATGTCTGTGACATCAGTTCAATCTCATAGAGCATTTCTGCTTCTCCCTGTGCTTATACACCCCTCCCCTTGACGGAACAGCTCATTCCCTCTGTTTTCCTTTTTTCCAATTCCTGGAAGATGTTTTGCATATTAGTCTTTTTTCTACCAAGACAATTTTTGCCGGACTGCCTGTTAATCTGGTTCCCTCATAATTCTGGGGCCCAAAGCATAGGTAAATAAGATTGAGACTTCATTCCTATAGCACTAGAAATTCCATGCCCCCTAGGGTGCTACTTTTTTTATTTAATGCAGACATACTTGCATGATCTATTTGTTTTTTAACACTTGTCTCCTTTTACTACCTCCAAATCCTGGTGAGGAAAGCACTTTTCAATGCCAAGATGGCTTCTCTTACTATACTATTTTTAATGATCAAGAGAAGTGTGAGTCTTTCAGCCCAAATACAGAACTTAGTTTGGAGCAGTTGAGCAGGACACAAGTATAGAGAAACATTCTAACACTGCTATACCCTGCATTGTTTGTAAACCTGTTTTCCCACTGGCCTTTGGTGGTCTGGCTCTTCATTACTGCTCATTGGATTACAGATGATGTCCATATACCTTTGGAACCCCAGAAGGTTGCTCAGGGCAAAGATCTGGAGATGGTTGACTCCTGGGTCATTGCATGTAGATTGCAGGTACCAACCTATTGTTTGGGAGGGATTGTCCTCATGGTTCCTCAACCTTCTACAACCCCACATCCAAATGTGCATTTCCTCTGAAGGTCTGTTGCCTGTGAACCTCCTCTAGTTGTCTGTGTTAGTCACATCCTTCTATTGCAAGGTACCATAGAACTCTGAATGTGCCTGCAGAGGTGAAATCCTTTGCCTCTTCTTTGCCTTCTTCCTTTCTCATCTCCAGCTTGGAATGAATTTGGCTAGATCTTCTCAAATTGCATTTTGCACTCCTGGTTGAGCAAATGTAAAATTCATGTCTACATATTCTTACGAAGCTCTTGCTCATGCTCCTGGGACGACTCCTATGATTTCCTTTTGATATTGTTCTTTCCCCCATACTTTGATTTTGCACATCGCTGGATCTAATGCTGTGTCTGAGTCCTTATGACAGGCTTGCACCTCATTCCACTCTTGGGGGAAGCAGATGAATGCCGAGATGTAATTCAAAAGGACCCAGGAGTCGGGAAATCCAGACTGCTCTGGCTCCACTCAGATGGTTCCAATCGCTAGTATGACAGTCTTTGCCAAGGAGGGCATTAATTTTAACCATAGAAACCTGGCAAGTAAGACAATTCAGCTTGACATTGCAATTCAGCAGTGGGAACTATTAGTTTTGGATCTCATTTTAAGTGGTCTCAGAATACCGGTTACAAACAGAAAGGGTTTCCTGAAGCCAAGTCATATGGTGGCCCTGTGTTTCCTTATCTGCTTTCAGCCAGGCAACCTGGGACCAGAGCATGTGTTTCCCCATTGCAACTGTCTAATCACATGAGAGGCAGTCATCCAACTCTGGTGTTCTTGAATTTTATTTTATTTTATTTTATTTTATTTTATTTTATTTTATTTTATTTTATTTTATTTTATTATTTTATTTTATTTTATTTTATTTTATTTTCGTTTTTGCTTTCTTATTTCATTATCCCCAAACCATGACATGTACATTACTGGGGAAAAAAGAAAATGTAAGTCATCTGAAAGATCCTAAAAGTCTCTTATATTTCCACCCTCTGAAAGTAACTGCTTTTAACAAATTGGTGTCTATCTTTCTAGAAGGGGGAGGTATGGGAAGACAGATGCAGAGGGAGGGAGAATTTTGCTTGCATTTCCTATTTCCTTGGAATGGCTCCACAGCGAAATCACCAAAGCCTTGCTTTGGCCAGGCCAGTATCCACTCTATCTTTGCTGCACAAAGATGGCTTGCTCCTCCATCCTGGACAGGATTGTCCTATCTTCTTCAACCCTACAAATCTGTACCCCCTTTAAGGGACTGTGCCTGCAGGGATGCTCCTGACCCCTCTATCTATGTTAGCCACCTCCTTTTGGTTGCAAGGTGTAGAGACTTATTTCCTTAATAAAAATCAATGTTCATTTATGTGCACTTGTGTGCCAGACTTGGGATTGTCAACCTGTCTACGACTCAGCACTTCCAAGGACTCATTTTCCCTTCTATTTTTCTAACATGAAATTCTTGGCTTCACTCAGAATGTATGCTCTGCTCTCCTTTTTCTATGGATAGGTCAATCCCTTCCATACTCCACATTCAAATTATGGCAGGAAATAACCTGCTAGATGCTGCTGCCTCTTTTGAACAGAATGCTCTGTGTTAAGTGACCTCATTAATCACTGGCTACACTCGGCACGGGCGTGTCTGCTCTGGTCCATTTATTGGCAGCCCTTCTTCCAGAAGTGGACTAATGCTTCTTTCACAAAAGTGGAAAATAGGAAAGGTCTGGATGGGTGTGGCAGGCAGCATGACTAGCGTATCGATAATGATATTGCCAACAAAAGGAGTAGCAGGGGAAATTAGGAAGAGATTTGACTGGAAGCGATTTAGGAGGTAGAAAGGACAGGATAGAACTTAGTGATTGATTATTAAACACTTAGATTTCTGGTTTACATGAATCGATGAGATGGGGTTCTATTAAGAGATAAAGAATATAAAAGAGATCTTTGGTTTAGGAACTTAGTTCTAGGTATATTTAGTTTGAAGAATGAGTGAGGGTATCTAGGAGATAATATCTCTTTGCAAATACTAATGCAAATCGAGAGCCGAAGGTAGAAATAGGGCTGGAGATAAGTGACTCAGGAATCATTGTACATAGATTGCAGATTTTAATCTATTGCTTGAGAACGTCTGCTCTCTCCACCCTGGAAAAAGACCAGGTGGGAAAAAAAAAATGCTGGCAAATTGAGTTTTGAAGGGAACACTACTTCTTTTTAGAGATATTTCCCCTCATCAGATTTAAAAATTAATAGCACATATAGTAAAAATCAAGCATAAATTTCCCAACAAAAACTTTATTTTTTTAGATTTATTTATTTATTTATTTATTTATTTATTTATTTATTAGACAGAGAGAGACAGCCAGTGAGAGAGGGAACACAAGCAGGGGGAATGGGAGAGGAAGAAGCAGGCTCCCAGCAGAGAAGCCTGATGTGGGGCTCGATCCCAGAATGCTGGGATCACGCCCTGAGCTGAAGGCAGACGCTTAACGACTGCCCCAGGCGCCCCCAACAAAAACTTTTTTAAGACCCTTATAATTCATAATAATTCCTGATAGGATGTCAGACAACCTGGCTATTAGGATCAAATAACTACAGATAGTGCCGATACCCTACAGCTGCCAGTGAGATGTATAATGGTGAAAAATAGGAAATGTTATGATTCTACGTCATGTGAAAATCTGTATTCAGCTTGGTGGGGTAGAGCAGGAAGTGACTCTTGTTGGCAAAGAAGGTTTTACAATGTCCTTTCCCTTGCCCCAGGTTGCAGGAAATTAATTACGGCAGGGAAATGCAGCTGCCAAGGAGAAGGCAGACCTAGCCTAGCACTCAGGTTCCAGGGACAGAGAGCTACAGTATCACCCTGCTCTTCCCATTGACCAAAAGGAGGTGGCCGGCGATCTGTAAAACAGCTTTACCGATAGTCAATCCCCAGAGACTCTCTTGAACAATGCATAAATGGAGCCTCAGAAGAAGCAAAGCTTGAATGGCTGGATGCAGAAAGACCTTCAAAAGGAGACATGGAGACATGCCATTATTGTTTCTTAAAAGCTTACGAGAGAAACTCCAGAAAAGCATAGAGCTATCGTGGGAAGTAAATGATTTTGCAGTTCCTCCTTCCCTTTCCACCAGCACTTCCATCAGCACTGCTGGAGAAGGGGCTTTGAAATGGTCCAACTCTGGCTTTAAATCCTAGTTTTATCATCTACAAAATGACTGTTATTCTTTCCACAGAACTTTGTTAACAAATACAAAAATACCTGTAAGAACTCTTCTGGGTTCCCTTATAAAATTGCTTTTCTCAATGCATTTCCCCTTAGGTTTGAAAATCTGTCAACCACAAAATCTTTGCTACTAAAATAATTTAGTTTTAGGAATCTTACCCTAACATTTGAGGTTAATTCACAGGTTTTGAGGGGGTAAACTGAATGACATTCATTTTCCTCTGAATCTTAAGCGATTTTCAGGTTTAAGAACATGTTAAGTTTCTATTTTCTGTATGAATCTGGCGATTACTTGGATGATTCAGAAACCCAAGTTGCTATGTGGCATCTGGAGGGACTTCAGGAATTCATGGTTGGGTGGATGATTGCACCACCACTGCTGCATGTTTGGGATATTTGGGTTACTTTGGGCTGTGTAGCATCTTGCTAGTAACTTCTTTCGAGTTTATTACTGCTTTGCAAACTTCAAGCAGTCCGCCCAGCCCTTTGACTGTTGAGCTTTTTATAAAGCCAGAACCAGTCTAAAATAAATCATAAGGCATATGCTGATGTCAGAAAATGACTATAGAGTTATCTTCCCATTTACCCTTTATTGTTATATTTAGACAGTGAACTTCCTTTGACTTTGACATAGCTGCCCTAGAATTTTTTTGTCCTTAGTTCTATTTTGCGGTGTAAATATTCTAAAAGTCATCTCCCTGGTGGGCATCTACACTAGCTAGAGGGTAAATTCCTCAGAGGCACAGACTGACAGCAAATTCCCTCAGAATGGAAAGAAATCACTAAATACATTTTGTTGAATTAAGCAAACTTAATGAATTTGTAATTAAAACAACTGGCAGAGTGTGACTGCATCAGAAAATGTTGTTAGATGAAATACTGTGTGACCAAATCTGGGGTGAAACGAGAAGTACCTCATTCTCCCACGGCAACTGGGATCTACTGCTGAGATTTACTAGGTTTTCAGAAAAGCTAACACAGGGATCGAAGTTTGAGAGAGGTACAGCCAGGAATATGGGCACTAAGGTGTGTGACCTTCTTCATACTCAAGCATGTAAAGAAAAAAATTATCTAAAATATTGACTGGTTCTGACTCAGCAAAAATGTCCTTGGACCCATACACACACATAAAGCTTTGGTAACCATGTACGATTAAGGATTAACTTTCTTTGGCCTTCCTGTGCAACTTTCTTGACCCCCACATGGTCAGAGAGATAGGACTTGGCTCTCTCTATATGTCCTTTATAACAAAACTGAACAGTCAACTAAAACAAAAGCATCTGGACACTGAAACTCATTGCTGGGCAAAGAAAGTGAGGACGTGTTTAGCTGAGTTTGAAAGTCTGTATCAAAGGTGAAGGGCTAGGGTCGGTTGTAAGAGGATGAATCTTTCCTCCAGATTGTAGAGGTTTTAAGATGACAACAGTGGGAGAGAACTGTCAAATATGAACCTGTCATTGGGAATTAACAGCCTCCAAATATGATAAACTGGGCTTCCGGTTGTCTTACAGGTAATATCTGATCCTGAGATGACAGGAGATGCAAGTTGATTCGTGTGACATCTGAATTAAATAGTCACACTGAAGAAATCATTTTCTCTCTCTCTGTCTTTTCTTTCTGTTCTTTGTTATGATCCATTTCATTAACTAGAACTTCAAGTATACCATGATAGTGAACCATGATAAAATCTAAGAAGCTAATTGTCAAGAAAGAATGTCTCATCTGATTTCATTACCCACTATAGCCTTCCTATTTTAGAAGACATTTACAAATTTACAATAGGGGGTTTACACAACATATTTAATGACATTATAATACTTATATTTCAAGTGTTTTTAGAAGAAGTGATGGCTTTGTACTGCTCTGGTTATCTTGGTTATAAAAACATTGACTTTACTTAGATGTTATGGACATTTCAAATATTTTTAAATAGTATTCAACAATTGACTCATTCAGTTTCAAACAATTACCTCAGGCTTTCATTCCCTACATTCCAGGCAACCACTGTTGAGTGGCCCATTTGTCTCTGGCTACTCTGGTATTTTCCTTCTCTATTCTTCCTCTCTCTTTGTGTTCCCATTCACCCACAGGAAATTGGGTAATCTATACAAATTATCTCTTTCCTTCATCCACTAATCCCAGGGATCTGAGCTGCACTGCTAATTTTCTAACAAGGAAAATATAAAGTGTTGATTCTAGAATGGGAATGAATGAGTTTGCGGTAAGAAGTGGTGGTTTAAACTATACTTTGTTTTTCTTGTGAAGCAGCAGGCTCACTATGCATAGGATTACTGAAAACAAAACAAAGTACAACACAACACATTGGCAATTCATTTGACCCTGTGCTTTAGAACAAAACCCAGAACAGTTTAGAATCTAAAGCCAGTCTTCAAGAGTTTCTAAACATTTGGCATCTGCCTCTTTACCAATAATAAAATACTAATTAACACTTTTGTTCTGCTTTACAAACCTTATGTAAGTATACACAGCACACAGTATTATGGGACAGGGAAATATCATTTTGATTCCTTAGGACCAGCCATGGAGTGAGTAGTAGAAAGAGGACTCTGTCCACCCTGACATCAAGTGACAGCCTGTTCACTTTTTGTCCCACTAGGACATATGCTTATTTAACTGTTACTTTCTTAAATCACAAGGATCTTAATTCAGGGCAAATTATTGTACTATCTGAGTTTATGGCAAAAGTCGTAAATACAATTCCTGCTATACTACTCTGCTACAAGTGATTAAATAAATTGTCAGTATCTTTGTAAGAAGTATTTCACAGATATTGACTCATCATTGAATTAAGCACTTCTCCCCTGGTTATATTGAGATATAATTAACATGTAACATGGTGTTAGTTTAATGTGTACGAAATAATAATTTGATTTATGTATATATTGTGAAATGATTACCACAATAGTTTAATTAATATCCATCCCCTCACACAGTTACAATTTTTTTTTTGCAATGAGAACTTTTAAGATCTATTCTATTAGCAACTTTTAAAAGTATACAATACGATATTGTTAACTCTAGTCACAGTGCTGTATATTATGTCAGTGGGACTTATTTATCTTCTAACTGGTAGTTTGTACCTTTTGACCCTTTACCTATTTCCCCCACCCATCCTCTCTTGAATTAGACATTTTTAAAGCGTAATCCCAATGAACCAAAGACAGGAGGAAGAATTTACAGAATGAAGAAAAAGGAAAAAAAAAAAAAAGGCAGTTATTACTATAAATTCAAAGAAATTAATTCTATTGTAGACATTATAAATGCTCATATTCAAGACCCTAGTTGGTTAGGTCAAAAGGTATGAAACATGAAAATATACCTTTTTTTTTTTTTTTTTACAGTGATAATGTGAACCTACAAGTTTCAGTTACTAGAAGCAAACACATTAAAGAGATGTTCTCTTTTCAGGAAAATCGGTCTGAAGTGTATCTTTGAAAACTCAATGGAGAAATGACTCAAACCTTGTAACATAATCTTGCAAATAGACAATTCAGAGTGCTACATAATGGTACTTCAAGGATTTGAGCTCTTGGTGGCCAATCTATCACCAATTATATGTAATTAGCAAAGAAAGAAAAATAGAGTACTACAAAAGTGAACACGATTTTCAAAAACAGATACATATTTTGTCTGAGAATTTGCTAACATTAACAGCTTTGGTAGCGATATTAAAAAGATTATCTCTCCTTTTGTTTAAAGGCAGACTTCCTAAATTCAAAACATCTTTTTGGCTTCTACTTTCCTATCAAAATGGGTTGTCAGAAAAAACATTTGAATTAATAATTCCAAATGCAATGGGGCAGTCCTGTTACAATTCAGGAAAAGGGTCATATAGAAAAAGCATAGGAGAGCCCTTGCTTTATTTTGCTTTGGGAATGAGAATTGTGGTTACATTCTAGTTTGGCTATGTTTGCAGTGGCCTAAGTGCTGTGGAAGAAAGATGAGAAATTTCCCAAGTATTTCATGAAAAAGCACTAAATACTGATAAGAGATCCTATCTCAATTCAATTAAACACAATCTTGAGTGACACAACCATGCACTGGGCTTTGTGGCAAAATAGTATAAAAAGAGTCTCAACACTTAAGGAACTTACAATCTTATCACATAGACAAACATATTAAAAATATGTTTCACAGCCAAGGATAATGACACAAACCCCATTTGTATTCAATAGATATTGGAGTCTCTTCTTCACACTGTTCAAGTTACTCTCTGTGAAATACAGTGAGAGCCACTTAATTTCCTTCCTGCAACATCTGAATTTCCTAGGCTAAATTTGAGGGCCAAACACCCAGTCCTTTTAATTTCTTTTTCCATTTAAAAAGCTGTCATTTTAATTAAACAATATTTAATGTCTACCATAAGCTTCTGAGCACTGGGATTGATTTTTAGCCTTTTCTGAATCCTACTGAATACTTTGTACATTAGTTAATGCAATAAATGTTCAATAAACTTCTGTACAAGAAAAAATAATTGCATAAAGGACTGAAGAATTGAGAGACAATATTAGTATCTTACACACACACACACACACATACACATCATACACACACTGTAGGCATTAAATGTGCAACTTAAAAAATTGGGACTGAGGTTAAAAATGCCAGCATCACCTCTTACTGTTTGTGTGATCTTGGGCAAATTACTTCACTTAAATGAATCTTAACTTCCTTATTTTCAAAACAGCAATATAAGAGTACATATTTGACAAGATTTTGTGTAGATTAGATTAAATAATGTAAATAAACTGCCCAGCATAAGTTCTTGTACATAATGAGTGCTCCCCAATTATTAACTAATGCATTCTTATTTGTCACAGCATACGCTTAAAAAGATTTGAGACAACTAACACTAAGAAACAGATATAACAAAACAAGCAAGCAAAAAAAAAAAAAAAAACATTAGAATCAGACTATAGTATTGACATACTTAATTTTTTTTCCAATTCTTTGACCAAATAAGTCAAATTGGTTTGTAGCTCTTTAAAAAATGCCCCAAACCAGGTAATATTTTATGTAAGAGAAAGAGAGGTTTTTGTTGCATGTGTAAAAATTGTGTTAAAATTTTGGGGAACATGACAATATTATAAAATAAAGAATGAAAAATACTCAAACACCAACACAACAGAGTTTAGAAAGACTACCTTCAGGTCCTTAATAACTAACAAATCTGAAGAGTGGTTGACTTTGGTTTTTATCAAGTCATAGAAACTAATACATTCTCTAGGTATCCAGGTACGTGGTCCTAAAATATGCGGACTTAGTAACTGACAATTTTTTCTTTATTATTATGGTGAATGAAGAAACTTCTCAAGAAGTGTTTGGCTCAACAGAATCATGTTTCTCTCCACCCAAGTGCTTACCACCAACACCTATTCAAAGATTCTAAAACTTGGTGTCTTTTAAAATCTATTTTAGGAGACTGGCCCATTAATCTCTAGATTAGCTACACTACAAAATAATATCGATTAGTTTCCAAGTTAAAGTGTTTTTAACTGTGAGGCTATTCTTTGCTCTGTCTACATCTCTTCCAAGGTCATCAAACCTTGCTGTCTGTATACCTTCCATCCAAGTTATGATCCAACCGTTTCTTGAGCATTTTCACTGTAGGAAGTATCTATAGCTTCAGTCTTCCTTCTCCATCCCCCATCCTTCCTTGTTGAAAATGGTCGCTACTCCAGACACAGGACCTGGTGATCCAGTTGCTTTCTTGGGCTCTCATAATAAATTATTTTTTCTGTTGGGTCTCCAGACTTGCAATCCAGTGTTCATTTGGGACCCCACTATGTGTCTCTGTCACCTCAAAGACCTGACTGTCTGCTAGCTCACTGGCATAGAGAGCCTATTTTGACTTGGCTTTTGCATCGTTCTCCAAACACCAAAGTTGGCTGGTAACTCTGTCAAGCTAAGATTGGGAGAAGAAAGGTCACGCCTTTTGCATGGGCCCATAGCCTGCCCAGTGTGTGACTTCTTGTTGGGCTCTGCGAGCTCACAACACAGCTCAGCGATGATGGCCGCTTTCCACCCGGGTTCATGATTGTGCTCCTTTGCCTATTTTTGCCTTTCCTGTGCTCTGGGCTTTTGGAAATCCTGGGCTGGCTATTGTCTGAAGCATGATTTAACTTACAGTGCTGCCAGATGCTGTGTCTCAGCTGCTCAGTGGCATTTCTGAGCTCCTGCATTTAGCTCGGAGCTAAGTCAGCTCCTTAAGCCCAGTGTTTGCGTCTTTAGCCAGTCGCCAAATTTTACACAGGAGCTGACTTATCATGACTCATTCTTCAATACCAACATGTGTAAATAGCTAATGACCAAATCAGTTAGAGGGAGTCGGGAAAATCATTTCAGAGGAGAAACACTTCATACTGAGCAATTGTCTCATCTAGGGTTCTAGTTGGTAGGATACCGAAATTGATGAGAGGGAATTCCAAGTAGAAGAACCACATGAGGAGAGATAGACAGACAGATACATAGATATAGATATAGATAGATAGACAGATAGAGTGTGTGTGTGTGTGTGTGTGTGTGTGTGTGTGTGTGTGTGTTTTAAGGAAAGCAGGCAAAACAGTTTGCTTAGAGGCTTCCATTTGAATTTATGGAGTTTAATAAAAATTTCATGTGGGAAATTTGAATGTAAGAACAAAGAATTTGACAGTATGTTATTTATCCAAAGGGGGATCCATTGAAAGTTTTTAAGAGGAAACAGTTATTAAAGGCCCAGGCATTTCATAGGTGCTGGAGAACAAGGAATAATAAGACCAATATATGATTATTTTCTCTCGAGGAGCTCAAATTCTAGTAAGGGGGGGGCAGATACACAAATAAATGATTTTTATGATCAATTAAAGTTCTTTCATCCAATGCAGCCTGGTCCGGAAGTTGGTTTATTAACCAAATAAAAATGTGGTTATATTTAAAAATACCTTTTAATATTTTAATTTAAAACACAATATTTTATACCTTTTCATTGATCTTTTCATATAAGCCAAGGCCTTTGCTTTGTATTATTTTTCTCACATAAACCACATACATAATGCATGATGTATAGTTTAATGTTTGTACTTCTTAAAGTAGAGTGAAAAACTAAAGAAATTTGCAAAGTAACAATTGTAGATCCTCCTAGAGTTTTGTAAATTAGTCTTTTAGTTATCTTGCCCACACTTAATTCAACAGTACTATTTTTCAGCAACTCAACTTTATCTAGTCTTTTAAAAAATTCACGTGTGTTTTCACAGAAAGAACTCTTTTTGCTCTTTTCAGGTAGTATTGCATTAGTTATCCTGAAAATTAGAATAAAAATTGGTCAAAAACAAACACGAGACTTTTTCATGTAACACCAGCTTCTACCAGTAACATGGTATTTGAGAAGGAATTTTCTTTTAGGAAATGGGACTAGTTACAAAGAGATAAAAACTGTTGTGTGAAATTGCATTGAGGGTTTGGGCACAGCAGCATGTAAGAGAAAGAGATATATAAAGCTAAGAGTTATTTAATTTAGCTGAATCTGTGTAAATACATGTTTCCCCTAACGGGATAGCTACAAGAAAAGGAGTGGGGGCCACTGTTGAGACAGATTATGTGAACGGCACCCTTGAGAATTGGGTGGCATGGTAGCCCTGACTGAGCCTTACCAGATGCCCTGGGTGAAGGACCAGGGTCGATAAGGATAGTGTATTTGCATTCTTCATTTATTTGTACTTTCTCGGGGAAGTGTACATCAAGAGACACAACGAAGAGAAAGATGTGAAAAGGAGCTATCAACCTATTGAAATCAGAGCAATCATATAATCCTTTCAAACTCTGAATGTGAAAAGGGATGCTATCAATAGTTACACGGGAATAATGAACATAAGCCGACCAGGACTCTTCCAGCAACCAGAATGTATGTCTACCCCACTCAAAATCCTCTGTGGCAAGAAGTCTTACCCAATATTGACAGGAAGTAGAGTTTCAAAAATAAATATGATCGAGGGGCGCCTGGGTGGCTCAGTCGTTAAGCGTCTGCCTTTGGCTCAGGGCGTGTTCCCGGGGTCCTGGGATCGAGCCCCACATCAGGTTCCTCTGCTGAGAGCCTGCTTCTTCCTCTCCCTCTCCCTCTGCTTGTGTTCCCTCTCTCACTGGCTGTCTCTCTCTCTGTGTCAAATAAATAAATAAAATCTTTAAAAAAAAAAATAAATAAATATGATCGATTGACAATGAATCCCCTCTCAGCTCTTTCACGTCTGAAGTAGTTTTCTATGGAAATTTATGGTTTTATATCAATTATCTAATTAACAGCCAGAATATCTGACAAAATATCTTGAGAATTATTTTATTTATCACATATATTTCTTCCATATTTTCCAGGAGAGAATATGCAAGAAATAGCCAGGGATTTCTAAAAGTAAAAACTATGTCATAAATTCCTGAGAACTTATTTATTTATTTTTCTTGGTATCCAAATATTAAATGTTGGAAAATGGAATTTTTTTTGTGTGAGGAAAAATTGCCCTACACACACCACTAGTATTCTCAAAGTGTAAAATGCCTTCCACAAAACAAAGACAACTGGAAAATTACCAGCTGTTGACAGAAACACTGAAACCATGTTGTGGAAGAAACATGGAAGATGCTGTAAGATCTTGTTTCTCGTTACAATGTATCTATACACTAGACATTCTTTCCAGTGATAAAACCAATACCCAGAATTCTAAATGACTTCTTTAGAATTTTATCTGGTACATCATTTATAGCGATGTGCTGGAATGTATAACCCCAACTCTTCCACATATTCAATATAAATAATCCAACAAGCTGCTCAAATTCCTTCCATGATTCTGGTTATAAGTCGACACTGATCTATGCAGATTGGAATGAAGCTGTGGGCTAACATGGTAGGTCGAGATTAGAGAAGCCTCCAAAACCAGGCTTTACTTGCTGCAAAGGTGAGGGGTAAAACTGTGGCCTGAAAAAACTGTCAGCCTAGAATCCCCAAATGGTTGGTGCTCTTCACCGTAACTGAAAAAAATTAGAATTCCTTTTCGAGGCAATACAGAGTGGTTAGGTCAGCCTCGGTTTCTTGAGGCCATTTGTTACGAGAACGAAAACCAGAAATCCTCTGAGGCACAGAAAGTGGAAGAAAGCAATAAGGCAAATGGAAAGGGAGTGCTAAAAAATAAGAGTTTCTTACTCAATGCAGTTTTGTTTTGATTTGACTTATTGTAACCTCAGAGATGTGGTGGTCTGGGAATATCAAAGGTAGATATTTCAAAGAGAATAAGAGATGAGTCATTCTTCTTAGGTGAAAGTGACACCAACTGCCCCCACCCTCCGGGTTCACATGATTTCAGTTGTGTTTTTTTTTCCCATTTTCTGTGCTCTGCGATATCCACGCGATGTCTCTTGCCATGAAACTCACGTAAAGACTTGAAACCCTGGCTCCTTGGGCTAATAGATAATGCACACAAAAAGTCATTTTTCCCTCTGTGCAGAGCTAATTGACTCACCAAGGGAACAAAACTTTAGGGTAGGCTCCATTAACAGCATGGCCTACCCAGATGACCTAACAAGTCTGACCTAAAACATCATGATGTTATTCGTGTGATATTAGCTGCATAAATATAATTTTAATAGGAAAGGCCTCAATAAATACATGATATTCCTAAAAAGCTTTGGTTTTTCCCCCAAATGAAAATAGTGATGATGAAGAATGTAAATAAAACAGAAAATGTGAAAAATTTCTCTCCCTTCCATATCGCAGGAGTAATAACTATAGATGTATATCCTTCTTCTGGATATGTAAACTTATGAGACTTGTCATTTTAACCTATACTGGATCATACAAAACATGCTGCTTCCCTAGCCACAGCAGTGGGGGGGGGGGAGTAAGAGGCATTCAGATTGGAAAGGAAGAAGGAAACCTATCACTATTTGCAGATGACATGATACTATGTATAAAAAAACCTAAAGACTCCACCAAAAAACTATTAGAACTAATACATGACTTCGGTAAAGTTAAACGATATAAAATTAACAGAGAAAGTAGTTGCATTTCTATACAAATAAGCTATCAGAAAGAGAAATTAAGAAACAATTTCATTTACAATTGCATTAAAAAGGATAAAATACCTAGGAATAAATTTAACCAAGGAGATGAAAGAATGTAAACTGCACAGTGGAAAAAAGAATGGAGTTTCTTCAAAAAATTAGAAATAGAACCACCCTATAATCCAGCAATTCCACTTCTGGGTGTTTATCTGAAGAAAATGAAAACATCCATTTGGAGAAACATATGCATGCTTACATTCACTGCAGCATTATTTATAATGGGCAGAGCGTGGAAGAAATCTAAGTGTCTGCCGATACATGAATGGATAAAGATGTCGTCTGTATATACAATGGAATATTACTCAGCCATCAAAAAATGAAATCTTGCTATTTGTGACAACATGGATGGACCTAGAGGGTGTTACGCTAAGTGAAGTAGGTCAGACAGAGAAAGACAAATACTGTATGATTTTACTAATATGCAGAATCTAAAAAACAAAACGAATGAACAAAAGAGAAGAGAAACCAACTCACAGACGTAGGAGACAAGCTGTTAGTTTCCAGAGCAGGGAGGGGTTTGGGGGTGGGTGGAAATAGGTGGAGGGGATTAAGAGGTATAAACTTCCAGTTATAAAATAAATAACACATGCGATGTAATATTCAGCATAGAGAATATAGTCAATAATATTGTAATAATTTATATGGTGACAGATGGTAACTAGACTAATTGTGGGGATCATTTTATAATGTATAAAAATATCAAATCACTATGATATACAACTGAAATAGGATATTGTATGTCAATTATACTTTAATTAAAAAAAATGCTGCTCCACAGTATGCTTTATGTTTAGTTTAGTTACGTCAGTTTCCTTCAGTGTCACTTCTATGACACTAGTAATTTACTTAAACCTAATTTCCTTGATATATCGACTTTAGAGGGCATCATTGATTCTTGAATATAAAAATGAAGAAATTAGCATAATTATGCTTCCTTCCACATTTGTATTCCTCTATTTTTTGTTTCTTGTATTATTTTTACATTCTTACGGTTTGTAACACTAGCATTCCATTTTGTAACAGCTTGTTAGGCCCAATTTATATGACTTGGTCTTACACTCGAACTGAGTCAATATTAAATTTGAAAAGAGGCGGTTTTACCAGCTGATACTATTAACTCAGGGGAGCATGATGTTGGGAAACTGGCAGTGCCCATTTGGGTTTGTTGTTTCAGAATTTCCTGCCCAAAGTCTACTCTGTGTGAGGGCCCATCACCCCTTAGCTTTAGGAACTCACATCTTGAAATGGACAGATCACATGGGTAGGTCACTAAGGTCTACTGGTCACAGGTCATAGATTTGGTGATTCATCTCTGCTCAGTTAATTCTGCTTGCTGCTTCCGTTCATCCTGTTACCTCACCACACCTCAAGGCTATTCTCCAGTGTTGGAATTAGTAGGGTAAGGGGAGACGGATAATACATGTCTACAGAGGTATTCCAGTTACTGTCTTATGTCTCTCACCATTGCAATATAGATTTGACCTACACCTTCTTCCTTCCCCGCCTCTGATCCCAATGCAGTTACGATGAAGAAAAAAGCTGTTGGTTAGCCTCTTGGGACACTCTAATTGTCTTTCAGAGAAATTCATACTTTACAATCTGGAGGGCGGCAAAGTTAACTTTTGGCCTTCTCTTTGGATTTGGGGCAAATTCTCTTTATTTTTAGGCTTTAAAAAATAGTTAATGGTTTTGGGGACACCTGGGTGGCTCAGTCGTTTAAGTGTCTGCCTTCAGCTCAGGTCATGATCCCAGCATCTTGGGCTCGAGTCCCGCATGGGGCTCCTTGCTCAGTGGGGAGCCTGCATCTCCCTTTGCCTGTTGTTCCCCCTGCTTCTACTCTCTCTCTCTCTCTCTGACAAATAAATAAATAAATAAAATCTTAAAAAAATAGTTTATGGTTTTAGTTTTTAGATGTTTTGGTAAGTTTCATAGGAAGGAGCAAGAATCTGAATTCCACTATCTTTTATAAGAGTACATGAGTCTGTTTCTGGAATCTTTATTCCTGTATCCTGATCTAGTCATCAGAACCTGCATCATGACCACAATTCCGTAACTCCTGGAACTTCGTGTTGTGTTTTGCTATCTGCAGGGCTATTTCCACTATTCTACTTTTTCAAAATAGCTTAGTTAGTTAGAGCAAGAAGTTTTTCTTCCAAAAGAGCTTTGTAATCAACTGATGATTATGAAACAGACTAATTTTGATTCTAAGTGTATTAAATTTTAAGATAAACTTGGAAAGATTTGACATTCACTTGAATAGAAAATTTGGCTAAAAAAATAATGTGTAAATTTTTACAAGATGTGAAATTTACTGAAACAAACTAAAAGGGAAAATATCTTACTTCATGAGAACAGTGATCATGTTGGTCTTGTTCCTTAAAATAATCCAAGAATCTAGCACAGTGCCTGGCATAGACCAGGAACTGAACACTAGTAGAATGAATCAATGATTGAATTTAATGAAAACGAATTCCTTTTTTTAGAAATAGCATTCTTGGTCTGTAAGATTTAGAAAAGAAACAGCTAATCCTAGTTATTTAATAAACAAAAAAAAAGTACTTTGAATCAAATAATCTAAGAAAAGAAAGAAACAAGCACACATTACTCCACCCTTTTTCTTTCTGAAAACATCTGGATTTTTTTTTTTTTTTTATGTGTGGTGCTTTGCAAATTTGAAGTGGCTTAATTTGGCTGTCTGGGATGTTCTTGGTGGAAGACGGGGAGGAAGGTTGACTTATTTTTATGAGTGAACAAAAGTATTATAAATAGCTCAGTTCCCTTATATCACAGTTTCAACAACATACAATTGGATTCTTCCATTATAAAGCATTACTTTGTATGCAGTTGATGGAACCACACATGCTACAAATAATATATGGAAGTTTATGGGTAGAACTATCAAAATCTACTGAGAACTCCTCCCTAATTCTTCAGGCTCCTGTGACAGCTTATGTATCTGAGCATAGTTAATAGGCTTTTTATTCATTTACTCTGGATTTGCTGGGAACTCCTCTAGATCTTCCCTAATACAACAAGACAGTTTCCAAATGATGGTGAGGGACACTGCTATGTTAAGGGCTGAAGATCCTGACCTCGAACTGTTTCTGGGATCCAGTAAGGCCTTCTCAGATACCTGACATGGGGGGGATAGAAATGGAAGACAGACTTCCTTATGGTCTGAAAAGTTCAGGGCAGTCATTTCCCACCACTTTTGGGTTGGGCAATCGACTCTGAGCTACATCAATATCAAGCTAAGTTAGTCTTAGTCAACTTTCTCTGTTTCCTTCCAGCTTTGGAGCTTTGCTTCTGTGTTGCTGCCATGGCTGCAGTGGGTCCAGCTGAGAATAACTGTTTCGTGGGCCTCCATAGCCACCTGAGTGTGACCTGTGGTCACCAATTCTATATTATGCGTAGCCACACATTTCTCTTGTTTTAGCTTTCCTATGTTCACCACTCGTGGAGTAGGGCATACAAAACCTCAAGTGTCTTGTCTCTTATGCAAACCCATTTATTTAACCAGAAAGAGGACCTTAGGTAATAAACAGCTAAAAAGTTAGCCACCCTTCCTATTGCCCCTCCTCATGTATATTTTCTTCCAAAAGCAAAATCTTCCCCAGTAACTTTGCCCTTTCACCCTAGATAAGGCATCCCTCATAGGTGTGTTATTGTGTTCCCATAAATACTCTCAACCTACCTGATGCAATTCCCAATAATTTAGAATGTATATGCACTAATGACTTAATGATAAGATGATATAATCAACATTTCTATTGACCATCCATAAAAGCAGAAATGTAAAAGAGGTTTGACCATTTATTAATTTAAAAAAAATTATTTAAATTTAATTTAGGGGCACCTGGGTGGCTCAGATGGTTAAGTATCTGCCTTCAGCTCAGGTCATGATCTCAGGGTCCTGGGATGGAGCCTTGCGTAGGGCTCCCTGCTCAGCGGGGAGTCTGCTTCTCTTTCTCCCTCTGTCCCCCACATGCTCTCTCTCTCTCTCTCTCAAATAAATAAATAAAATCTTTTAAAAAAATAAATTCAATTTAGTTAACATATACTGTATTATTAGTTTCAAGGGTAGAATTTAGTGATTCATCAGTTTCATATAACAGTCAGTGCTCCTTAATGTCCATCACCCAATTAACCCATCCTCCCACCCACCTCCCCTACAACAACCCTCAGTTTGTTTCCTATAGTTAAGAGTCCCTTATGGTTTGCCTCCTTCTCTGTTTTTAACCTTATGTTTTAAAAGATTTTATTTATTTATTTATTTATTTATTTATTTATTTATTTATTTATTCATTCATTTGAAAGAGAAAATGAAGCGGTGGGTGGGGAGAGGGAGAGAGAGAGGGAGAAGCAGAATCCCCGCTGGGTAAGGAGCCTGATGCAGTGCTCTGTTCCAGGACCCAGAGATCATGACCTGAGCTGAAGTCAAATGCTTAAGTGACTGAGCCACTTACCCGCCCCTGTTTTACCTTATTTTATTTTTTTCTTCCCCTCCCTATGTTCATCTGTTTTGTTTCTTAAAATTCCACAGATGAGGTGAAATCATAGACCATTTATTCACTTCAAAAAGAATCAATTGCTGGCCCTGGGCTACCTACTAAGAATAAAGGAAGGAACGACACAAAGATGATTCTTAGACCCTAGAATCCTTGATCCCCAGATTTCTGACAATGGGGCTACTGAGATCTATAAAATTCAGGATCCTCTAACTTTCTTTATGGGAAAAACCAACACACTATTAAGCTAATCAACCAGGCAACCTTATCATCCCACACAATATGATTAACTGATGTTACATAATGGAGATTAAAAAAAGGGCAATGTTCTTTCTTCCATTTCCCTAGCATTTGAGCTCTTTCCAAGTTTCATTATACATAAGACCCATAGCACTTTGGAGCATATAACTGCACAGAACTGTTTTAAATCTGTGTTAGATAATTGGGAACACAATGCATGAAAAGTTCTGCTAGAGTGGAAGTGCTTTGCCTTTTTGAGATTCTGGCATTTTTTCTCTCTCAATCTATCTTATAACCCGTTCTTTATAAATAGTATAATGAATAAATATTATGAGTAACATGTTGAATTTAAGATGAATATTGTTGTAATTTTACCAAGCATGCCAAGATGTCAGTTTAACTTTATCAGGAAAACCATTTCAAGAATTGGCAGGTGATTGGAATATGCATTATTACACGCTCAAGTGAATGGGAAAAGAAGAGAAGCGCATAAAACAGGGACGGCAGAGCATTTTGATGTTGCCTCCAACTTTATCTTTTATTTGAACAAAATACCCAGAAAAACTGGGGCTTTTAATCAGCCAAAAGCATTCTTACTCTTAAATGGCTTTCTCCTTGATTGCATACAAATTAGAGAATATCAATGACATAACATAACAGAATTAAGCAGAAACTAAAACATAGCACTACAACCATATTCAGAAACAGAAATGTTTTGACTGTGGCATCTCCAGGAAGAATTTGAATGTCAACATGGATTATGTATGTACTCTTCTCTCCCTACACCTGATCCCTTGATATCCCTATCCTGTTCCAAAGCTTCAGTTACCATGTCCACAAAAGAGACACCCAGGGCCGGAATAACTAGCCTTAATTTCTTCTCCACAACCAGACTCTTGATTTCACACTACCTAAAGCACGTTAGTTGATTTTTTGCTATCAAAGCCTTGTTGCTAACAAGGATACAGTTGTTTTCTATAAAACATTCCTTGCAGATGAATCTCTAAATCTCCATGAGATTTATTTCTTATCTCTTCTCTATTGTGTATTGTGCGAAGTCCTGGTCTACATTGTGATTATTCCTAATAGGTAATTGCTTATTTGTACCGTATTCAACAGTGATGGTGATAATCAGTCATTCATTCTACAAACATTTATTGAATATGTGCCATTTAGCAGGCTAATTTGAGACCTGGGAGATAAAAAAGCAATGAAATCCAGCCCATATGCTTGAGAATTTTGTTGTCTATTTGAAGAGGTCTGACATATAAACAGGTCAAGTTACAATAGAATGAGAATAATTATAGAAGAAAGGTACAAACAATGTGCTCTGTGGATATAGGGAGAAACTAATTTTCTCAGGCAGTGTTAGGAGAGAAAAACTGGTTTTTGATGCTGTTCCTGAAGGATGAAAAGGTATCCAGGCTTAGAAAAACAAGCGGGGGAGGGGGCGGGGACATTTGAAGCAGAGCGAACAGCATGTGCGACAGCCATGGAAAGACAACCTTCTATGATGGCAATGGTGATAAGTTCGACGTGGCTGGAGCTTGGAGTCCAAGGAATGGCTGTTGGAAAAAAATTGTATTTCAGTCACATTTAAAATGTCCTTTCATGCCAGACTCAGGAGCTTTTTCAGGTATATGTAAATATCTGGAATTTGAAGCAGATGAATGATGGGAATAGATTTTTTTTAAAGGAGAATACCTTTGTGAGCTGTGTGGAGGACAGCCTTGAGAAGGAGACTGCAGTAAGATCAGATAGAAAACCAACATAATCATCCAGGTGAGAGCTGATGCAGATCTGAGCAAGGAAAGACCATAGCTTGGGAAGGACAGAAAGGGACAGACTCACGAGAAGTTTCCAAGCAAGACTTGGAAGTCCTTGGCAGGACTTGCTAATGGTTTAGATTCAGAGTCCCAGAGTGAAAAAGAAATAGTAGGTATTCTGGGAATTTTTGGCTACAGAGACTGAGCGAATTATGAAAGATCGTAAGAAAAGGAGGTTAGCAGAGATGAGGGTGAATTTGAACTTGGATGTGTCTGTCCTTTTAGCAAGTGCGTGGAACACCCATGTGGACATGTCTATTAGTCAGTAAGAGATATGAGTCTCTGCTGGGCAGAAAGATGAGGGATGGAGCTCTGCAAATCATTAGCAATTGATCACGCTAAAAGCCAGGGCCTTAAACAAACAAACAAACAAACAAACAAACAAACAAACAAACAAAGATCAACACACAGCTTTCCAACTAGATTGAGGAAGGGACCTTAACTTTTGTTCCTGTATATTCTGTATCTGATGCCATACCTGACATGTAGAAGACTCACTTTTCTCCGGAGCTGGTAAAGACTGGGAAGCAATAATATGTCTTTGTTTCCCAGTGTACTCCTGACCCCAGTGAAACAGCCTTCTACCAGATCTCCTTGCCTTCCATCTTCCCCACTCCAAGGCTTGCTGCATGTTGCTCTCAACCCATTTGTCCTAATTAAGTACTGATCTAATGATGTCTCACTTTTCCCTTTGCTCGAAAATCTTTCAGGCTGCTTCCCATTACATGCGGTATAAATAGCCCTTCCTTTTCAATGGTGCTCTTTCCTTACCTACTTTCTTTCCCATGCCTCCTACATGGACTAGCACCATGTGCCTTTCCTCAGACATGGCTCTCTTCATAGCCTGCACTGGTGCTTTTGTTCCTTCTTCCTGTCCATACCTGCCATGGTCCTCTTAATCTCAAGGATGGCTCCAATATCAGCAATCCCTCTCTCACAGAGTGTTGTACCTTTATCATAGTACTAAGCCACATTATGCCTTAAATCAGTGTTTGTGGTTTTGATCCCATAAACTGTTGAGAAAAGGGCTGCCTTATTCATTTTTGCATTGCTCTAAATTGAGCCATGCTGCCTCTTACAGAGTAGTTGTATGATAATAATAGATATTGTCTATACCCCCTCATATTTTTGTCTCTTTTACATTGTGAAGGATATATGATACCTCATTTTTACTTGGTATATTCATTTTGATTCCCCGATCAAAGTTTTTTCATTTTTAGCCAAAGCGACTCTCTGCTTAGTTTTTTCCCCTTTATCTCCATCCATCACCAAGGCCAACAATAGATAAGAACACTAGTGGATACGGAATCAATTGCCCACAACCCCAGCCCTCTCATTCTACAGTGGAAAATATCAGGAGAAAGAGGACAACCCATGAAAATTTAGTTTATTCTGATAATGAAATATGGTTTAATATTTAGGAAAATAACCCCTTTAGAAGTTCTAGTTTCTTTCGGAAAAGGAACAAATAAAAATATAGTTCAACCACATGAGATTTGGGCTGATCTATCAGAATAATAGAAAATCTAAGCATTTAAAAAATGTGTTCAATTTTTTAGTTTTCCTCTCTGGTAGAAGGAAATCTGGTCAATTTTCATGGACCTTAGACAGAATCAAAGATCAGCATGTTGAAGTTAATCAGTAACTTGAAATGCCTTTTTTCATGTGTTTGGAAGAAAGAAAAGGAGACAGATTGCGGTGGAAGTATAAGATGTTATTGCTGCAAAAATGCTTGTATCTTTACCAATTTTAAATGTCAGTTTTCTTCTCCCTGAGTTTATTTTACCTGTCTACTTTGATGAGATTCATAACTATCCATGTCTGAGGCATATTATCTTTCTTTTATACATTTTGTTGTAGAGCATTTCATCATACTTTGTGCACTGTATGTTGAAAATTCTGAAACTATATTACATAGCAGAAACAATTCAAGACTTAACTTGAAAAAGAGTCACAAATTGACTGGAATGAAAATCATATATTATGGAAAAGCAAACCAGTAAAAGTTGGACACGTTATGTTCTAAAATAATGGGTTACATTTCTTTAATCTTTGAAATAGTATCTGTGTAGTATTTTCCCATGAAGTATTACATGCAGATAAGATTTTAGAATAGCATGAGATTCTGGAGGTCATCTAGACAAATGTATCACTTCATGGATAAGACTTTATTAAGCTTAGAAATGTTAAGTTCCCTTTCCAAGGTCACACAGAAATCAGCAGCAGAGCCTAACTCAGAATTTAACTCATCTGATTCCAGATCTACGTCTCTTTTTACTAGTACTACATCTATATTGTCTGAATTCCAAACTAGAATGTATATTTTAACGGTCTGATCTGACAAAATGGAAACGATGGCATGGAGTATTAGAAATCAAAGCTGTCCCCCCAAATCTGGACACTTGATAATTAACACCCAAGTCTACTTGTGTCTTCATTTTTTGTGGCCATAGTTTATTTTTTTTCAATGTAAATATTATGGGGTTTGTTTGTTTGTTTGTTTTTGCTTTACTGATTTTCACGGTCCTCATTACATTGGCCAAACAGAAAAATGAAGGAAACCAAACACTGGGGCTCCACACTTAGTGAATCCCTTTAACACCATTTGAATCCCAGTCATCAAATATTAAGAATCCTCAGTACATGAAGCCATTCGAAGTTAAATATATTAGCTCATTACGTTCTGAGAATTACATGCGAATACATGTAATAATGCAGAGCATCTCAAAAAGTAAAACAAACAAGGAAACAAATACGCCCCTTCAGAGTGGCTGGTTAGGCTGGAGCTATGCGTTGAGCAAAAATAAAACTGCCATATTTCTGGCGTCTTGATTCTTGGAGCTCATCATCAAAGTGACATCATCCTTGTGTGAAATTGTAAGGGGGATAGCCTTCAGGAACAAAGGTTTGAACCAAGGTAAAAATATATAATAAGCAATATGTCCCTAAGCAGTCTGAAGAATACATTCTCAAAGACTGAAATCCTAGCCAAAAAAAAAAAAAAGTCCTTTGAGTCTGGATTCATTATTCATGGTTTTGAATATTCCGGGTTCACAGGTCCAATCTGTGCTTGGCAATAATTCTCTGTTTCCCTGAGCCCCATGGTGTGCACAGCTGCTTGTAAAAGTAAAGAACTACTGGTGAAGGTGATGCGTGGCAACATTTTTTTTTTTTTTTTATTCCTGTCAGACTTGAAAGGGTGAGGATCTGGAAGAGGTACGAGCCTATTATGATTGTCTGAATTAAAGAAAATTATTCACTTTTACAAACACTTGGAAAGTCATCTAAAATAATAACTTCTTTTGGATTCCAAACTTAAGAGATAAGTGTTACTCTGCAATTCTCTCACAGGTCCCTGAGAGCAGTCTGGGAGCCTCTAACAACCACTGGCTACACCCGCAGGAGCTACGACGATGCGGTTGGAAGGCTGGAAACCACCACTGACCCCAATTCAGTTCTGTTTCTCATACACGCTATTTTAGCCCTGTCTCCCTGCTATTCCTGATGTGTTTCCAAGTAATCCCAACTTTACATGTTCTGAAAAGAGATGCGTCTCCATGACCCTGTGAAGCGTTATGGAAAGGGAGGGAGAGTCGAGTCCAAGTTCCGTCACTTTGGACTGCGTGAAGATGGGTGGGTGAGTATGTTCTTTAATTCCTCTGTCCCATACTTTCCTCATCCTCAGAAGGGGATGATAGCATCTATCTTTCCGGCTTTTGTTGTGAGGATTAAATGTGGCAGAAACGGAGTAGGCACTCAAACAATAATAGGTGTCATTGTATACCCCACCTCCTTCTCAACGACCTGGCAAAAAACTCTATTCAGAGGTGAGGGTTCTTTTACTCCAGCTCAGACCTCTTCAGTTCCACTGTGTTTGTCTTAGTCCCCAAGCCAGACAGATAGCTGCTGGCTTTGCATTAATGGTGAAGACAGAAGATTCTCTCCCTACCTAACAGGGGTTGAATTCTATTCTGAGACAACCCTGTGGATCTAATCTCAGGTACATTTTGTGTATTTATGTCTGTTAGGCCTTTATCCGGTGTCCCAAAAGCAAGCCTCTCCAAACCTGGGGCTCTCCTGCTTACTCTTCCTTCTCCCCTTGACTTCCCTCCCAATCTCTACGATATGTTCTATGAAAGGTTTATTTTATGTTATGTAACTCTTACTCCCCTTGCTTTGACTGAACTTTGCCTCTGCCACAAAGACACCAGTTCTCTTCCTGCCATAATTGCAGACTCAGTTTACCAGTCCTCATCTTGATTGAATTCTCACCACTTCTACTGCTACCAACCTCATCCAAGACACCATCCTTATTTGCCTGAAAGGATACAGTGGTCTATAAATCAGGTGTCTGCTTCCGCCTCTATATCCATATCATGTGTTCTCAGCACAGTAGCCAAAGTGATCCTTATAAACGAAAGTCAGGTCATGTCACTTTGTTACTACTTCAGGCAGGGACCCTATTGCTTTATCTTTGAGTCTCTAGTGTTTTTCATTGGAACTTAGCAGACTCTCTAGGAATATTTTGCTGAGTGATTAAAAACTAAAAGAAATAAAGAAGAAATAGGGCATGTTCTCTCTTAACCCCTTGAATATGTGTAAATTATTTTGTTCATAACTTCACATCATTTTATTTGATAAACAAGCCCATCATCTAGGAGGTAGGGTAGGTGTGTAAATTGAAAGCCAGAAAAGCTAAGGGATGTGCCCCAAACCACAATGGCAGTGAGATTGGGAGTCTGGGCTTGAACTCAACCTTCTTCCTCCAAAAAGTGTGCCATATTTCACATACCAGTTTGGAGGTCTTCAGGCTTGTCTACCCTAACATGTGGTTTTACAATATATGTCATCTTTGGGACTATGTCCTGTGAAGTCCAAAATTTGACATTACAGGAAACTCTCAGATAGACATGGAAGCTTGGCAGCCAGGAGAATGCTGGCAGAATCAGAGCAGAATTCTCCTAAGAGACTGTTTTTTGCATACCATCTTCAGAATACACATGATTTGATATGGAACCTGGGCAACAGGCATCACTCTTCTATGCTTGTAAATAATCTCAACCAAAAATTTAAATCTGTAAATGAAAATGGCTTTCTGTCTAGGAATCTGATTTTGTTATTATTTTCATTATTAAATTAGGTCTGTATACCCTGGAGAAAAATTGGCAGAAAACATCTAACTTATTAAAATCAGATATTCAAAAGAAATTTAATTTTTTGTCTGAATTGATAATATAAAATATTGAAGTTAAAATTCTAGAAGCTGTATTCACTAGATGAATTCACAGTGTAACAAGATCTGGGAGTAACATAAACTAATTTTCTCTACCTTGTAAATAATTATCTTCCTTTAGACTAGTGCTAACATTGCAAGAGGTTGTGGGGCAGTATAGGAAGGAGGAGGGAGTCAGAACTGATTTCATTACGCGTTTCCTAGAGAATGGGTTATTAAACAGCAAAAAACAACGACAAAGGCAATAATAAAACTCTGCCTTCCCAAAGTGTAGAGAAGATTAAGCTGATACTGAAATACATTTCTGGACAGCTTTTCTTTTTCCAAATTGATAATTATGGTGAAGAAAGATGTCATGATTCTTTGTAACTGGTTCTGTTATGCATTCACTTGGCAGTCTCAGTTTTTTCTACTTGATCTTGCTAGTTTATTCCTTCATGTATGTTTGTACTAGTGCTCGACATAGACTGATAAGAAACTGTCTTGTTCTTATTCTGTGTTCATATTCATTCAAGCTCCCACATCCCTAAATAATTCTCCCAATGCAAAGGATGCTTAATAAATGTTCTTGAGCAATTTACTTTACATTCTAGGAAGAATGTGGTGTCTAGATTTGAGGCTTTCTAAACTCTGAAAATTGGATCCACATAAACAAAAGTATTTTTACACATTGTTTAAAAACAGTTTACACACTGTTTAAGATGTGACATAATATGGTCCAGACACAGGAAGCCAAAATGGATTCAGTGGCATTTCATCCCCAGTTTAAATGAGACGGTTATTGCAAGTGTGAACCAAACTCATGAAGGCAGATACATCTCAAACTTCGAGGGTCATACAGGATATTTTTGTCCTGTCGATTAAAGCAAAGATTGACCTTTCATTCCTCTTGTTTTGCTATAAATCAGCAAGGTACTAAATTCATGTTACAAAGTACATGTGGCTATTTGCTGTAGGCGCTAGTAAGGAACCGGAAAACATTGTTTATATTAAATGGGATAACACATGTAAAGAGTTTATCTCAGTTATTCTGCATAGCAAGTATTAAATAAAGGTTATAATTCCTTTTCTAAATTCCCTTGGTTTCACTTAAGAAGTTTAGTAGTTATGACTTAGGTTTATGACTTGAAGTGAGATTATATCTCCGTTGCCCCAAATTACAAAAGACAGTGGAGAGATAAAAGAGGAAACTGGCTGAAAAATATCTTTGACTGAAGTATACACATCTGTTGTAACAGATCTCTCTCTCTGGACAGACAGATGGACAGACAGATGTGAAGTAGCACAGAGAAATGTGATAAGATCTTCATCTATTAATAACGACGTATTTCTATTTACATTTACTTTTTCATAATTAAAAAAGTTATCCTTTTCACGGGAATATTTCTCACCTTTGGAGCAGGTAAGGCACATCCATGAAAGCAGAGGGAAAAAAATCAGGCAAACTCATCTTCATCCCCTTAAATATCATCATCTTGACATTTTATTTTAACTTAAAATTTCCTACTAGCATATATGTAAGCATCTTAATAGAGGGTCAGAGGTGGAATTTGGATATCCACATATCCACTTTGATTCTCAGCTACCAAATCTCTAAAGAAGGAATATTAAACACTCTTCTGCTCTCTTCTCTGAATGTTTTTGGATAATTAAATTTAAAAATTTAAAATTGCACGTTTGCATGATTATCACTTAATTTTCTATCAAATGTAAAATGTTTGTTAATGACATTACAACTTATAGGAAATCTGTATCAGTTTAACAGCCAGACTTTACAGAAGGTACATTTAGCCTTGTAATAGAGGCATTTATTTTGAAATATTTATTTGTCCTTGCATTTTCTTTGACATTTATGTATGTATATGAAGTGCAACACAGTGGCGAGTCTGGTTTCTTTAGGAGTTTTAATTCTTTAATGTACTCATCCAATAAGCTCTTGATGGTCTAATATGTGCCAGGCACTGCGCAGGATGCTGGGGATACAAAAGGAGAGAAGGTGTGGCCTCACTCTTAAGGAGCTCAAGTCTAAAGTGGGAGACGACCATGCAGATACATAATTCTGTTATAGCAGGATAAGGCCATCCAGGCCATGTGTACACAGAACTTATGGGCACACAAGCATAGAGCCTCTTGATGCACCTGCAGCGAAGTGACAGTGACAAACCATCCTTTAAGGAGGTATTTTTGGCCTGGGTTTTGAAACAGGATGATGGGTTCCATCATTAGAATAGGGTCTGAGGTGATACGGGCATTCTAATCAATGGAAACAGAATGTACACGCAATGCCAAAGAGGCTTGAAATTAGTAAGTCAAGTGCCTTGAAATAATGTCTCATTGTTTTTAACTTATATATATTGGAGTTGGAAAACTGAACTTGCGTTCACTAATATGGCTATCTAAAACATCTACTACAGGATGTCTACCAAATGAATCATTATCACAGTTCCTGCTGTGGTTGAATTTTTTGTTTTTAACCTCAAACCCCTAGACCGAAAAGTGTCACAGTTCCACGGGTCAACTCTTTTGTGATGGTTAAGACTTTTATCTTTCACAGGACCACTGCCGGGAGTCTCCACTCCAGGTTTTGACCCACCATATTACCACCAGAGTTCTTGTAATACAGCTTAGCGCTTTTATTTCTATAAGACAGATGATCCTGTCATTCCTCTACTTAAAACATTTAAGGACTCCCCATTGCCTATAAGATTAAGTCTTATTGTGGGAGACAATGTTCTTCACAAGCTGGCCCCAATAATTCTTTCCAATCTTTTCCCAAACTCATTTCTTTCTACTACAACCAGGTCCCATAAACACACCATCACAAAGTACTCATTGTTCTCCGTATTCCATATACTTGTTTAACTCAAGCCTTTGAGCATGAAACAACACAGTATGTTGAGATAAAAGTAACTTGCTATGGTTGGAGCCCCTGTGGGAGGGGAGCGGGGAAGAAGATGAGGCATCTGGTCAATCGATGCGGACCAGATGACAGAGAATTGTCAGTGCTATATAAGAAGTCTTGGTTCTATTTTGCATTCTATTTTGTCTATTCCAAAGTATTCCAAAGAGGAAAGGAGAATATTGTGCACACCCCACCCCCACAGGTTTTGGGTGCATTGCTTCAAGAAGGGCCATTGCAAGCGAAAAATTTATTTGAAGTCTCCTTTCATATTTTTTGCATTCTGCTGTGTATTTGCCTATTAGTTTCAATACTAAAATAATATTTTAAACGTCTTGCCTTCAAATAAAATTGAATTTCAAAGAAGATATTATGTTGGGGTTTTCAGTTCTCCTGGCATGTTGTCAGGACCTCTGGGGAATGTGTACTCCAGATTGAGAAGTACACCTGGGGATGAGTAACCATTGCCTGATTTGAAGAAGGCGGTGGCAACAACAAACTCGCAGTTAACTGGTTTAGACTTAGAAAAGGCATGAACTAGTATCACTGGTTTGGAAAAGTCACTCTGACCATGGCCTGGAAGATGGATTGGAAGTATGAGAACGTGAGAGGGAGAATGGACCAGTCAGGGTACTGGCTGGATGGCAATACAAACTATTGAGGAAAATTCCATTTTGCGACCTAGTATTTGAGTAGATGACATTCTTATTTATCGAGCTGGGTACAAAACCAGAAGACTTTTAATTTTGCACATGGAAGTTTCACTTGAACTGGGGATGTATAGGTGGAGACACTCAGTAGAAAGCTGACTGTCAGGTTTGGAGACCAGGGGATAAGTTTGCCTGCCTCTCTCTCCCTCTCACCCTCACCCTCCTTCTCTATTACTTCTCTGCTTATATTTGGGAGTCGTAAGTCTGTAAGTGGAAATTAAAGCAATGGGAATAGGTGAAATTGCCTAGGGAAGAAATAAGGAGTTGGAAGAAGAAAGTGTTGCCATGAAGAAAAAAAGGAGGTCCTTGAAGAAGAGGTAGTGAGGGAGAAGAAAGCAAGACCTATGAAGGAATGTTAACATTGTATACTAACTTGGAGAACTCCTGATGTATTTTCTCATTTGATAAATTAAGAAGGCAAGGCTTAAAAATAGCAAATGATTGCCCTAAGAACCTTGTTTTATTTTCTCATTCCTGGCTGAGCATTCTTACCACATTTTAATGATCTTGCCTTATCAGTAAAACTGGTAGTGTTTCATTAAGCTTGTATCTACCATGGCATGTTGCAAAGTGTTTCACAAAGAGCAGTCACTTAATGCTGTTTTTTAAAGAAAGAAATGAATTACAAATGATCTTTTGGAAATATGAGTGGACAACATCCAGCAGATCAATTTAAAATGTGAGACTAATGAGGAATTTAAAAAAATCACAGCAACTGTATATGAAAGTATCATGGAAAAATCAACTACCTCTGACCCATTGCAAAGGAAATTTTCAGTAACTTTCTCCTGGACATTTCTTCTACATAGAAGGGTTATTTTTGGTACTTGTTCACTTCCCTTTGGAACTTCTCTCCTTGCTCTTAGACTTCTCATTCTCAAATCCTGTTCCACATCCCAAGTCCCCTGCTTCCACGCCACATCCAGCCCGCCTTCTCCAATATCCACACTTCAACATCAGCCCCAGAACCCCAGTCATAGATGTCAAAAGAAATAGTCAACATTTTCAGATCTGCTTCTGTTAAGTGTGGATGCATCCTGCTTTAAATGGATGACAACTGTGTCCTTTACAAGGAGGGCCACCTGGTGCTGGGGTTTGGTCACATTCCACTGGGGAGTTCCAGGATGGAGTAGAAATAGCACATTCTTGTACTCAGAGTGTCAGAGGGTGGGTGGTTCTCCTGGAGGAGAGCCCATTTGCTACACTACTTTTCTGTCCTCAGGAAAAGAGATGTTGAAACATTGAGAAATGCAGCCCGGGCTGATTTCTTTAGGCATAAAAAGCAGTGGGCTTGATTCTTTGCTATCGTTCTCTAAGTAATGATTAGGTTGAATAAGGCAGCATTTGGCTTTTTAAAATATAGGGGAACCACTCTCTCGGCTTCTGAGAAAACTGAAAGTGGCTGCTTGCCAGAGATTTGTGCAGCTTACTGGCTTGGTGGGTGGAAAAAATAGCACGGACCAATGTGAGGGAAACATCGACTCGTCCTCCTTCCAACATGCGCCCGTGATGCGTCCCCAGAAATGCTGGACAGATGGTGAAGATCACCTTGGTGACATTTGCATCAGAACGCGGAGTCTGTGTGCAGGAAGGCTCCAAGGAGAGGGGGCTCAGCAGAGTTGTGCACGTCTACAGTTAGATGTCAGAGTGCCGTTGCTGAGATTTGCATCTGTGTGCGGCAAGTATGAGAAAGCACATCCGACACGATGCTAACGACAGTGGTTCACAGTGTTAAAAAGATGAGGGAAGGTCAGAGGAGTTAATTACTTATGGTAAAAAATCTAAATGCTCAGAGGAATTAACTGGTATTCTGTAATTAATTTGAAAAAAAAAGACTCTTTCTGTTGAAAAATATGATCTTAATATAGCCATCAGGAGTTTGAATTCCATCTATACTTATTGCATTCTGTGAACATTATCTTACTGTACTAATAATGAGTTTGGAGGCAGTAAGCTACATTCTTTTGACCAGATTTAAAAGAAACTAAATTGGGAGTGCAGAAAAGACAAAGCAGAGAAAACAATATCTTTGATATCTTCCCACTTATTATGCTGCAGTAAAATGAGTATCACAAATGATCTTGATGATGAAGACAGTTTAGACTGTTTAGAATTGAAGAGACAATATAATACAGTTTCCCTGTTGTTACAGATTTTATAGATTTTCTGGTGCACAGGGATGACGTGGATTAAACAGCAGCATTTTGCTGTAGTGATAACTCTTTGGAAAAAATATCAGAGACACAGGGGAAATTTTGGGGGGAACCTTTGCTACCATTAGTTGAATTTTCCTCTGCCATCGATTTTCTGGCACATATCAAGATATACCAGTTCTATACACAGGCAGAGAAGGGAGATGAAATACTGTAAGCATCTACCTGCTTTGTCTTATCTCCCAAATAGAACTTAGGTCATACTTTCCTCCTATTTATTCTGGAATTTCCCACTGATGTTTTGTGGAGGCTGCAGAGAGGGATTCCCCAAGAATTTGTGAGGACGTCATATTCACTGAACTCTGAGAATTTACTTGTGAAGCCATTGAATGAAAACCAGAGTTATGTCAAGTTGTCTTAAACAGACAGAATAGTTTTCAAATCTGTGGAACTTAACGGTAACCAGACTGACTGAATTGGTGTTATTAAAGAAAGGTATTTTCATTACTATGGGAGGAGGATGCCAAAGGCCAATATTGACAAGTATTCATCCAAACACTGTGCCAAGGAGGGGAACTGAGGGCCAAACAAGCATCATACTTCCAGTCCCATTGGCAAAGCTATTATTAGCATCATGGCATAGGATGCCCTAGGCTACCTTAAACTAATGCCATAATATACTCAATTAAGATAACTTCTCTGTTACAAACTCACCAGTCAAACTTCTGCTTATGATTTGGCTTCCTATACAGGGGAGGAAATGGAGTTATACCAATTCCAATACTAGAGACTTTGTAATAGGCCTACTTGTAGTTCAATTCTGGTTTTATACATCTGTTTGCCAGATTGGTTACTGCAAGTTTATACTGAGAGCTTGTATTTGCTCTTAGTGGTCTGAAAACATTAGGTTTTTGAGCTTAAGAGGTTGAAGGTGAAAATGCTATGACCGTGAGGATCCTTGGAGTCAACCAGCCATCTTCCTTTGATGACATTTGTATGCAACGCTGTTGGCCAACATATAGACTATTCATACTTCTGTAATAGCCATGTAAATTTCTCCTTTTGTTAATTCAGCAAAGGTGGGGCCACTGTTTCTAAAACTAAGTTTCACATGCTACTGGGAAGAACAAAGAGGGCTTAAGGAAAGTAAGAGAAATAGCTTTCTTCAATTAATACAATTTTAACCAGTGATTCCTAATCTGTCTATGAGCTGGCCTTCATCTTGGGAAGCACTTGGGAACTTACAGAACTTACTTCATTCAGTTTTATGCTCTAGCTAGCTCTTGAAATGCATGTTGCCACCATAAAAGTGCCCACCATTAAGGACTGGCTTAAAGTTTATGTCTCACCAGAGACCAGCTGTCTTGCTTGTGTGCTTCTCTCCAGCCATGAGCAGCTGGGAGGGGGCAGACACAGAAGAGGTGCAGCATTGGGTTTAATCAGTGTTGGGTTTTTCCCAAGTGAGCATGCAAAGGGAGCCAGCCAGAAAGGGACTGGAGGTGTGTGCCAAGCAGTGTTTATGATGATGGACTGTGGATTTTAAGCTGGGTAAGGAGGGAAAAAAAGAGGGTAGGATCAATGGATTGTCAGTTTCGGGGAGGCTGAAGGACTGATGGAGTAGGGGTACCAGAGGATGAATTGGGAAGATGGGATAGGGTGGTGGGAAAGTGGGTTGTTTGAGAAAAGTCCAGACAAACATGCGTTCAAGACAGAACCACTCTCTGACACTTGGTAGGTGATTATGCAAGTTATGTGGCCTCTCTCTGTCTCTATTTTAAATTTTTCATTTAAAATAATTTTTCATTTTTTCATTTATTGTGAGAATAACAATAGTATGTATTTTATTGAGGAAGCTACAAAGATTGAGTGATACAATGGATGTAAATAACCTAGCACAGTGAATAGCAAATATTTGATCATTAAGTAAACGTCAGTTCTTATGTTTCTACTACACAGTACATGTTTTGAAAACAGAAGCAGCGCCCTCTCTCTCCTCCCCCCATCTCTGTCTCTCTCTCTTTCTCTCTCTCTCTCTCTCTTTCACACCCCCCCCCACACCCACACACACACACTGTCTATGATAAATGTATGTGGAAAGAGAGAGTAGAGCCGGGCCTTGATGGAAATAATGAATGTGTCTGGATGACAAGGCTTCTCACGGATGTCCCCAAACAGCTGGGGCCAGGGGAGGGTTTGATGGGGGTTGGGGTGGGTGGGAGGATCTTGAACGCAGCAGGTGAGAGCTGGAAAAACAGCAAGTTTTCTTACCTCTTAAATTTGGTTTTCATCAACCATAATTGAATTTGAGGTAAACATATGGAACCTGAAAATTCTGATGAGTAGACCTTTTGGTTTTTCATTTTTTTATATATAACTATATAGGAAATACTTTTTTAAAATGTTGTCTGCTGTTCTTTTGAAGAGATTTTAATTGGAATATGCTTGATGGTTTCCTTAGAGATGTTTTTTTTTTTTTGTATGTGAATAGCACAAGGAGGAGTTTCTTCATTTATTCCCTGATTAAGTAGATGGAGTCAGGAGACATTTTCTGGAAGTTCACTGTGCTTGATTGTATCATGGAGAGGCTCCCTGTGGCTGGGGGAGGGTTGGAGTGTGGTTGTTCTGCCCTGTGCTGTCATTTCAAGCACTCTCGTTGGTAATCAGGTCACTCAGTGGTCTCCAAGCTCTATAACTGCGATAGCCTTGCTGGAGACACTCAGTCGGGGGCTCAGATGTGTGACATATTGGAGACACAGTAAAGACAGAGGTTGGAGGTTCTGAGGTACATTCGGAGAGAAGAGTGAGGGGTCCATTATGAGGAGCCCAAGCAAAAGATAGTCAGGACCCAATGGATATGAAACCAATAAAAAATGGATGCACCAAACTTCCAGTTATAAAATGAGTCAGTCCCGGGGATGTACTGTACAGCATAGTGACTGTAGTTAAGAATACTGTAATGCATATTTGAAAATTGCTAAGAGACTTAATCTTATGCGTTCTCAACACAAAAAGAGAAATAAAATTGTAACCATGTATGGTGATAGATGTTAATGAGATGTGATCATTTCACAATATACACAAATATTGAGTCATTATATTGTGCACTTAAAACAAATACAGTGTTATATGTCATTTATATCTCAATTAAAAAATATATCAATGGATGCATACATGGAAGAAGTAAGTCGTGTGTTGAGAGAGAATGTTGACTAATTCAGGGCGCGATTAGCCTGTCAGGGAATGAGAGAGACGAGGACAAGTTCTATACACACAGAACTCTGTGCTTAGAAAATGGAGTAGATCTGTTTTCTTTGTGCTTTACATAGTAAGAAATTTTGATGACAGACATGTCAAATTATTCCAGAGAGATCTTGAAATCATGCCCAGAGATGTCTATGAGGTCATGAGCAGAAGGGATGCAGACAAGAATCAGCAAATGAAAGGAAGAAGGGATGCAAAAAAAGGGACCCCATAAGACTTAGGGACCCAGAAGGAGAAGGATATGGAAAACTGAGAAGGGTAGAACCCTAGAGATGCTAAAGGAAGTGCTGAAGGATTCCTTGGGGAAGGGGTGTGGTTGAAGCCGCTTCTTTATGAAGGAGCTTACCCCCTTTTCTGGGAATGGGAACTGTGGGGATTCAGTTCTGTGCTGTCAGGCACTCATTATGTCTCACACGCCAGTGACTGGTGGTCTTATTATCTCAAATTTCAAAAAATATCAAGACTGCAGTAAAAAATGAACCCAGCATTGTGTAGTTTTATTTTTTTCTTCTAACCATTGTGTGCATTAGTCACCACACTGAAAAAACAGTGAGAAGATAGAAGTGCCAAAAGTGGTAGAGAAAACATGTCAACATTCAAAGAATAATTAATGAAAAGTGTTGCTGTTTTAACATCACAAATGAAAGTCAGTCCCAGTCCTACCCAGTTCTTCTAAAAAATACCCAGGAACTCCATGCCCTGGAAACAGCCATATCTGCTTCGTGATCTGAGCCTGTCCTTGGTGCAAGTCTTCACTGGACCTGAGCCTGGTGCCTGACATGTTTGGATAAATTACCCACGCAGCCAAGCGCTCACTAAACCAAGGCCTTCCTTGCAATCTTCATCTTTGATTACCTAATTTTTGCTTTTTGTGGTGTGAGTTTTTGCTTTTCAGATCTCACTGTGCTCTCCTATGGATTAAAATGCTCCTATCATCCCCCATCTTCCTACTCTCCCCTGCCAGGTGAGAAAGGTCCAATTCCCGAGGTGGCTGGCTGGTGTTCAAAGTCAGGTTCCTAACTGCCCACACCTTAAGGAAGACACTCTCAAGAGAAAGCAAGTGCCACAAGCTTGAACTTCAGGGTCAGGCCATGCCATTGAGGGTTAGTTAGGGAACCTGAAATGTAATATTCTTCCTGGCACAGAGGGTTCTGTTGACCTCCAGGTTCAATGACTTAAGATGGCTCTGGACAGTTTCCAGACCCCACTTGCAAGTGGGCCGGGGCAAAACTTCTAATTCTGCTAGGCTGAGTCAGTCATTGGTGCCCAGATGAGTGTGGCTGAGGACAGAGCTGGCAGGTAATCATTAGGGGAGGTGGGGATGGGGCTGGGACAGGCTGGAACTGACAGCTATCATTCTGGATCACTTAGGCAGGCACCCCACTCCCCAAGAACCCTACAAACCACACCCACTTTGTGTGGTGTTTGTGCGCATTCTCTTCCCTTTTGTTATCCCTCAGTTGCTAGAAATCATATTGAAAAATAGCATTACAAAATTTTCCAGAGGCTTATAGATATGAACCCAAACCTTCTTTACCCTTGACTGATTCTTGTTGCTAGACTCCCCCTCCAAAGGATTCCTTAGATGGGGCTGAGTCAGTCACAGAGTCCACAGAGTCGGTGGACTTCACCTGTCCTTAGATACGAGAACTTGGACTATTGCTCACTCCTTCAGGGCCCGCCACAGAAACATTGTCAACCTTCCACCCCAAGCTCTGTTTTATTTATTTATTTATTTATTTATTTATTTATTTATTTATTTATTTATTTATAGAGCGCATATGCACACACACAAACACACACAACGATGCGGGGGGGGCAGGGGGGAAGAGAGAAATGAAGCAGACTCCTGATGAGTACAAAGCCAAGCCAAGGGAGTGGGGGCTCGGCTTGATCCAAGACCCTGAGATCACGACCTGAGCCAAAACCAAGAGTTGGACCCCAAACTGACTGTGCCACCCAGGCACCCCAGTAAATTCTTCTTTTTAAACCACCTTAACGAAATCAGAAGTATTTAACGACAACTACCAGCTCTACTCCCTCTTTCCTTCCCACCATCCCTTTCTTTCCCTTCCCTCTCTCTTCCTCCTTTTCTTCCTTTGTTTCTGACTTTGAAATAAGTTAAGTTCGAAGTTTAAGTCATCTCCTTGTTAGGACAGATTATTTTAGCATAGAATTAGAAACCCTAGTCTAGATTGTTCCTATACATAATGTATGCTTGTAATACTCTTGGAATCTATATCCATCTACCTACCTATCCACCTATCCAGTCACCTATCATCTATTTATCCATCCATCTATGTACTATTATCTATGTATCATCATCTATACATCTAGAGAAATACTATGGTTTTAGAGTGTGATGAGAAATGAAAGTCTGTGATTAGATATCTTTTCTAAATAACATTAATCTAAAGCAACATTCAAAAAATGGACTCTTACATTACCTGCATGGAGTCAGCTGAGATATTTGTTAAAAGGACAGGAACTTCTATGAAGGCTGAGAATCAGTGTTACTGACAAGACTGCTCCTCCCACCCCCCATCATTTTCAAGCACATTATATTTCATGAACCCTGCATATGAAGACTTTATAAACCATAATGCATCACACAACAAAAAGGACTATTTTGAAGTGGTAGCTAAGTGGTGGTGAGGGATAAACATACATCTGGGAGCCACCCCAAATCTCTTGTGGAAATTAAAACTATGAATAGAAACGGGAAAATATATAAATAAATGAGTATGTAAGTAGCAATATACCAGGTTTTTTTTTTTCCTGTTAATTCCTACCATAAACGGTTTATTCTATCCATTCTTCAAAGAGATTAAATCTCTTTCCCATTAAAACTTGACAGCCTATGGGGGGTGGGGGAATGGGATAGGCTGGTGATGGGTAGTAAGGAGGGCACGTATTGCATGGTGCACTGGGTGTTATACGCAACTAATGAATCATCGAACTTTACATCAGAAACCAGGGATGTACTGTATGGTGACTAACATAATATAATGAAAAAAATTAAAACAACAACAACAACAAAAAAAACTTGACAGCCTGTTAGAGCCCATGGAGCTATCTATCTTCTAGAATAATAATGCTTTTTTAAATTCACCAGTATTTCTCAATATTCCATAAAACACTAGTTCTTGAACTATCTCTACCACCATAAAAAAATTGTGACATGTTTGTGAAAGTTCAGCATACATAAATTAGGGAAATAACTACAAATTTTATATTTGCTATTTAAGCTCCATAGTGCTTGTTAGCTTATTACAGATTATGGAAGTCTTGCAGTAATAATTTTTTTCTCTTTTATAATCAAGATTTCTGAAACTTATTTGACCAAAGAGTGTTTTTCAAAAGCGTAACAATCACCAACATCTTTCTCTCTCTTGAAAATCTTGTCTATATATTTTGTTTGCTCATTAATGTCAAGCCTTGAACTTATCTCTTGCATTTATTGTTTAGCCCTCTATGCAATGGTAGCAAAATTATCTCCACTCAGTATATGTATATATCACATAGGATTGTATGCTTAGGGTATTTTACTGAGTAAATTATCCTGTTCACACCTGTTAGTAGGACAGTTGCTAAGTTTGAGCATTGTCTTTTTGGATGACGGTGGACTTTCCAGAGGCAGGTCTTGGTTTATTTGTTTTTTATATATTTTATTTATTTATTTGAGGGAGAGAGGGAGTGAGAGGGACAGGACAAGATGGAGGAGAGGCAGAGGGAGAAGCAGACTGCCCACCGTGCAGGGAGTCCGACCTGAGACTCTATCCTGGGACTCTGGGATCATGACTGAGCTAAAGGCAGATGCTTAACTGACTGAATACCCAGGTGCCCCCAGAGGCAGGTCTTGGAACAGAAAATGAAAATTAAGATAGCAGGCTCTAGGTAAGTAGAGAGGGAATTCTCTCTGGGTCTTGTTATTTTTATGGCTTTTAAATAATTATTATTATAATGATAACATTAATTACCATTTATTGTGCACTTATGCTCTGCCATGTGCCAAGTACTTGTTATTTTTTTTTAATTCTGAAAACAATCCAGTGAGGAAGCCATCATTAATGCTACTTTCCAAAGGGTAATAGATATTTAGTGGTTTATGTCTACACAGATATGTAACAAAACTGGGATTTGAACTCATATCGATCTGACATCAGAGTCCACAGTCATGATCATTCAGTCTACTGCCTGCCGAATGTGGAAGTCTTTGAGCGTGCTTCCATGTTGGCCAATTTTAAAGGTGGTCTCTTGCAGATGGAGCGACACTGGGTTCAGCAGGGAGCCAATTCCCCAAACTAAAGATAATAGATAGACATTCTAAGTCATAGGATCTTTTTTTTTTTTTAAAGATTTTATTTATTTATTCGACAGAGATAGAGACAGCAAGCGAGAGAGGGAACACAAGCAGGGGGAGTGGGAAAGGAAGAAGCAGGCTCATAGCGGAGGAGCCTGATGTGGGGCTCGATCCCATAACGCCGGGACCACGCCCTGAGCCGAAGGCAGACGCTTAACCGCTGTGCCACCCAGGTGCCCTTAAGTCATAGGATCTTATGTCATGGTTGGTGTGTGCACGAGTGTGTGCATATGTGTGTGTGTGTGTGTGTGTGTGTGTGTATATTTATTTCTCTTTTGTTATCCCTTGACTGCCAATAAACCACATTTAAATATTCTGGATTTATTTCATTTATGCTATGAGTATTAAAGAAAAGATTAGATGGCCATAATTGGATCTGGGTTAAACGGGAAACAGTTTCTCCCCTCAGAATGGCAGCAACTGTGATTGTCAGACAGAGGTTGCCAAGGGAAGAAGGTCAGAAGCAGAGATTGGTGCCTGCAAGAGTTGGCTGTTTTCACTTCTATCAAGATGTCCTTTCTAATGTCTAGAACTTATATTTGGAAATAAGCATTTTTTTAAACATTTTTTCTTTGAGAAATATTTAGTAAATTACTATGAGGAAGCAATAACTTTTATTACCCCTTTAAGGACCCATAATGCTTGGCATGGTAACTTGTCCCAATAAATACTGGTTAATAAGAGAGAACAAGCCCTTTCTCCAACTTGATAATGGATGGTGATCGGGAACAAAGAAAAAAAAATACCTTTATTCAGCACACTGAATGTGCCAGAGTATAATTATGAGATTGATAACGAGATATCACATCATTGTTTTTGAAGTATGCTCATTTGCTTGGGGTATACAGACTAGTTGAGTTTTTAGTTGCTTATCAATTATATGGCACTTAGCCTTTTATGTTGTATCATTTAACTGCAGGCTACTAATCAGAATTTCATTTAGCTTTCAATTGCATTATGTAGTGAGACCCAAAATGGATATAATTTCAGGAAGGTGTTTTACCAAATTATTTTTGACCTGAGAAGGATAGCCACAAAGCATTTATCTGTAGCTTCTATTATATCGAATGGTTTCTACTTAATTAAAATTGTGTCTCTAGTCTAGAAATTATTTTCTTTCTTTTTTAATTATTTTTTTTTAAAGATTTTATTTATTTATTTGAAAGAGAGACAGCCAGCGAGAGAGGGAACACAAGCAGGGGGAGTGGGAGAGGAAGAAGCAGGCTTCAAGTGGAGGAGCCTGATGTGGGGCTCAATCCCAGAACGCCGGGATCACGCCCTGAGCGGAAGGCAGACGCTTAACCGCTGTGCCACCCAGGCGCCCCTAGAAATTATTTTCTAAGAAATGTTTTCTTGCTAAATAAGACTGTTATATATACAGGAAAACTAACTTTATCCAGTGACTGCTGCCGCATACCGAGAAGAAAAATGTATTGCCATAAATTTCAAATAACATTTTTTGTTAGGTTTTCTTAGGTTCCATTCTAATGCCATCATCTATTGAGATGGTACCTAGTTCCCTTAAAGAAGTCAAGAATGAACAGATTCAAGTTTAAGACGTACTTTGCTTAAGTCTCTGATAATGGCTAACACTGGGATCAGCACGGACCAGCGAGTAAAAACAAGCAAAACAAATTTAAAAAAAACCCCAGCACGTGACCTAAATAAAGATACCGGATCTCCAGTTTCAGCTTTGTCCCTGTCTTGCTTTGGGGCCTGGGTTCTATAAATTACAAATCAAGAGATAGAAAGTTGTGCTTCTCACCTTTGTTGTGAAGACAGACAGCTGAGTACCAGCGTGGATCTGGGCGGGACTATACTGAAGATTAGGGCTGTCAATCCACTGTAAGGAAATCGTTAGCAGGGGACACTCAACCCAATGGGTAAATTACGGTGGGTGAGACCATGAGGCTTTCAGCCTACTGTGAATGAAATGGGCAAAGGGAGAGGGAGAGAGGCAGACTCCCCGCTGATTGTGGAGCCTAAGTTGAGGCTTGATCTCCTGACCCTGAGACTATGACCTGAGCTGAAATCAAGAGTTGGACGCTTATCTGACTCAGCCACTCAGGTGTCCCTCACCAGTCTCAATTTTAATCACACTTTATCTCTTACACATGAAAGACAGAGTAAGAATTAAAATTTGTAGAAGTGTCACCAGAGACATATTTTTATATATTAATTGATGATTAATCTTCATTTTTCTGGTTGTCGCAGTTGTTACCTTATGATAGTTTCTCTATTCAAACAGCAAATCCATGGGGCATCAAAGAACAGAGAAAAACAGAGGGAAATTTTTGCCTCTTGGGATCTTCATAAGTCAAGGTCAAAATATATGGCAAAAGTTACAGCAATATTTGGAAGAATCTTTAATCAGCCAGGGTTAGTTTTCCCACTAATGGAGTCCAGACTGTGGAAGGTGTATTGCCAGGGGCAAGTGAGAACCTTAGAGGCTGGCTTGTTCCCTGGAAACCTTGCTGCTTGTACTCCTTGGCCTGAGGCCCAGGACCTGGATGAGGCTGGAAACCTGAGACACAGCAGAGCTTGGTGCTACCTTTCCTGAGTGGGGCTTGGGAGAACAGCAGGTTCAGGAGCAGAGGAAATGTCATGAGCAGTATCCAGGAGTGTGGACCTGTTCAGCTCCCCAGGGTCCCCACACTCCTCAGCCTGGCAAGAGGAGAAGCAGACCATTTTTCCATGCTACCAAGAATTGTGCAAACATTCTGACCCTTAGCTCGGGGGTCTGCCAGATCACAGGTCAGTGTGTGACAAATGCAACAAGAAAACGTGTGGACTGATAACCACCAAGATCCAGAGCCTACTCACCTCCTAACCCCCGTTGATAGCTCAGAACTTTGTCAGAGCCCCCCAGCAACTTAGACGCACCCCTGACAGAGGGTCATAATTAGATGGAAATTAAGTTTTATCACCTGGGAGACTGTGAGCTCGATGTGGAAAATGGTGTCGGTTATTTCAGCTACAGATAATACAAACAATGCACGTACATGTTTGATTGTAGGGACACAAATGAGTTTCCATAGAACAACTGTATTAACATCCACCAAACTCCAGTGCAACACTGGCCGCCTCTGTTGCCTCTTTCCAGATGTGTTCAGCTGGACCCATCTTGCCCTGTTTGACTTTCATTTCTGAATTCTGGTGAGTGGTGTTTTGCTAGGTAATTAACAGCTATTCTCGGGATTAGTTGAACAGTCTGGTTTGTATTCAATGACAAAGGTCACTTAGATACATACCTTATCATTACCTGAGGGTACTGAACTGCTTCTTTTACACATTAACTTCTATTATCTTTCAATCCAGAAAAAAGAAAAACAACACGTGGCAAGAGGACACATTTTAGAATTTTACGAATCATGATTTTTTTGTGTCTAAAAACTGCTGTTTTGTTAGCACGAGAACAACCCCTTTCAAAAACAGTTTTTTTCAGTCCTTTACGGTAGATATGGTAAAACGACAGTTTCCTATTATTTTTGAAGGTTTTTTTCCCTCCTGCTGGCAGACAGCAGTGGGCTGGGAAGACTAGACAGAGAGAGAATCCAGATCTTATTTGCAGGTCTCCACTTACCAACCGTGTGATTGTGCTCAAGTCATTTCTCTTTCCTGTGCCTCAGTTGCCTTACCTGTAAAATGAGTGTTTCAATTAAGTGTCTTTCAAGTCCTTGTTAGTGCCGAGATGTCCTGGTTCCATGGGTGCTCATTCTCTGTGAAGTGGTAATCAAAACAACCTGAGATCAGTAACTGGCACACAATGATGGAAAGCACTGAATGTTGTATTTTTGTAGAGTTTTGTAAATTAAGGATCATGTCTCTTTTTTTAAAAAGATTTTTTATTTATTAGAGAGGCAGAGCGCACAAGCAGGGGGAGCAGCCAACAGAGGGACAGAGAGAAGCAGGCTCCTTGCCGAACAGGGAGCCCAACGCAGGGCTCAGTCCCAGGACCCTGGGATCACGACCTGAGTCGAAGGCAGGCACCTGACTGACTGAGCCACCCAGGAGCCCCAAGGATCATGTCTCTTTGTCACTATCAGTATTGGTGATCCTCAGCTCTCATTTAGTGGATGAACAACACAATTGCCATGCATCTTTGCTACTAGGAGAGCATGGAGTTGGCAGTAGGCCATGGGGATGGGCACCTGATTCCTAGGGTGGGGATTCACTAAGGGACTCTCTCTTCATCATCATCTCCAAATACTCCTTATTTTTCAATATCCTCAGTAACTAACTGCTCAGTTTGGGTTCCCCCAGAAGCGCACTGAGACAAAGATTTGGGACAGGCCCCTTATTTGGAGGTGATCCCAGGATGGCTCGCACAAGAGTGAGGAAGTAACACAGAGAAGAGAAGAGAGCTAATAGAACGTGCTTGGCGATCCATCCTGCCGGGGACCTCTGGAAGACTGAGTAGGACATGTCCCACAGCTGTCCCTCTCTGCTGGGGTGGGAAAACTGGGGTATTCATGCACTGAATTTCTATCCTTTCCTGGTGAAAGGTATTAACTCCCCCAAATGTCAGGCCTGTGCCCTGGATAGGCCCGGCATGCTCCTGTGGCCAGGGAAAGCCCTAGGGCAGAGAGTCGCAGATGCTTGTGGTAGGTAGCAGGTGGTGTGTATGGAAACGGGATTGGGGATGCCAAAGGGATTTGGGCAGGCCACCAACAGCATCTGCCACACTAGCCTAACCCAGGCAATAACACTCACATGGCTCCAAGGATTCTCCTTCTAGCCTCTAATTCCTCTTATTCACATTTTATACTTACCATCTAGAACACACTTCCTTGGATATTAAAGTTTCTTTAATACCTTCCTCATCCCTGTGAGACTTCATGTTACCTACCAGCATCCCCTCTGCCATCCAGCCCATCCACACTTACAGTTTTGCCTTCCATTCTTTGCTAAGCTGTTCCTTCCACTTGCAATGCACTCCTCAGTCATTTCCAATCCCTCCATGTCCTTCCTAGCCCACAGAATGTTTTATAGAGAACATAGCTTGTGCCTTAAACATTTTTTTCTAGATCAAATTATATCTCATCTCAAGGGTTATCTCTTTCCAAAGGCCTTTCCTACACCACTTAAGTATTCTTTTAGTCAATACCCATCAGTCCTTGTTTCCTACTCCTTTCTATTCATCTACCCAACATTATTAATCTTTTTAGTGTAAACGTCATTAAGTCAAGGAGGTCCTTTCTGAGCCATGGGATTATATTGGGTTTCCATGTTGCCTGCTCCAAGAGCATTCAATGCTTGTCCTTGGTAGTGCTCATGCTTGTAATTTCTGTTCACTTTCTTTTTTCCTTTTTTTAAGGATTTAAATAATTAATTAATTAATTAATTAATTTAGAGAGTGTGAGCAGGGGGAGAGGAGAGGGAGAGGGAGAGGGTGAATCTCAACCAGACTCCATGCTGGGTGTGAAGCCCAGCTTGGGGCTCATCTCACGACCCTGAGATCACGACCTGAGCTGAAATCAAGAGTTGGAGGCTTAAACGACTGAGCCACCCAGGCACCCCGATTTCTGTTTATTTTTAATCAGCCTTCTAGAATATACTTTCGAGGCCATGTGGCCAGGTATCATGGCTTTACTGCACTCCTGGAAATGGCCCAGTGACTGGGATGTAGTAGGCATTGATTAAAATTCACTGAATCATGGTATGAATAAATGATGCCATTTTGGGCTGATTAACACTTTAAAGAAAATTGATTTTAATTCTCCTGAGCATTTTTCTCATGAATTTATAAATGTATTAAAAGTGGAAATTGTTTCTCCTCTAGCGTGCTATATGTAATGTACTTCATACAGTAGGATCTTCAAAGTGTTTGCAAATAAATTTACTTGATAACTCCAAGGTCCCACACTGAGTACTTTGGTAAGAGATAACTTGGACCACCAGAGGCATGCTAGTCTCTCTTAGGTGAAAAACAGCAACAATTCAACTAGAGTAAATTAATTGTAGGAGAGGGACTAAGTAATAAAATCGGGTTTCAAACAGAAAAATAGTGAAGAAATATATCCTGTGATTAGGAAGGATAATGAAGGTACTGAAAATAGATACTAATTCTAACTGTGTAGGGAATGCTTGGAAAGATAAAAATATTGGGATATGTGTGTCATTTGGTCTTAATAAGATAACCAAGAAAAACAAATTAGTTTAAAGAGCAAAAGCACGCACAAGATTTGCAGTCAATACTTTTGGGGAAAAAAAAAAAAGTAGATGATGGGAGCAAAGCATATTAAATTTTAAAAATACAGAACAAGTTCATCAGTTTAGATCAATATGCATTAAAATAGCAGAGACATTTTTGAAAAGACCTAGTGTTTAACAGAATAATATCAATTATCATTATTTAAAAAAAACCTCTCTGAAATGTGTTTTCCTGGTAAAAATTACAAAATTAGAAAATAAAACAGAACAATGCTATTATCTCCACATTTATATGTTTTATCTGTTTGTAGACTCAATTTCCATAATATATAGGCAGATATTTTCTAAACAGAGGCATCAAAATTTAAAAAAAAAAATCTCAGAAACTGGGGCGCCTGGGTGGCGCAGTCTTTAAGCATCTGCCTTCAGCTCAGGGCATGATCCTGACTCCTCCGCTGGGAGCCTGCTTCTTCCTCTCCCACTCCCCCAGCTTGTGTTCCCTCTCTCGCTAGCTGTCTCTCTGTGTCAAATAAATAAATAAAATCTTTAAAAAAAAAATCTCAGAAAGTACTTCGGCTTAAGCATTAATAGCGTGTGACAGGAGATTTCATCTGCCCAAACTAGTCAAACATGATTGTGTAGAAGCCTGCTAGCTTTTCTGGAACATTATCTGTAAAACCAAAATGAAAACAAACAAAAAATAAAAAAGGAAGTGACAAAGGAACAAAACATCAAGTATTAACAAATAGATATTTGTAATCTGGGCAACCAAGAGCCTTGACTTGAAGGAAACTTGGTTCCAGGAGTAGATTATATGCACTGGACCTGAAGGAGAACTGGGAAATCTGGGCTTATTTCCCGGCATCACTGGGGCTAAAGGAGCTGAAAATGCAGTAGGTGGCAGTGGGAGAAAGATGACAGCATGGGGCAGTAATGGTGAAACAGTCTGTTTTCCTGGTATTACTCAGAATCAAGTGCACTTTGAAGGTAAGGCTGTGGGTATCAACTGCTGTTGCAGGACAGCAGGAAGTAATTCAAGGGAGGTGGGAGTGGGTGTTTTTAGCTGCCCGTGGTGGCTTGAAAAAAAGGGATCGACAAGTTAAAATATTAAATTCTCAAGTCACAGACTTAAAACCAGGCACTCTGTCTGATGCTTCTAGTAGAACCTTTTGACTCTTACAACCACAGAGCTGAGGTCGCCAAAAACAAATGAAAAGATTTGCCCATTGGGTGGTCACCGTGCTATTTAACACGCCCTGTCTCCAGGTCTCATCTGGAAAAGTTGAAGTATTAAATGGGACGAAGTAAGATCGTGAATATTGAAATGAGACTTATGGGAGGATTCGGAGGACTTGGAATATCCACGAACTCCAAATTCTCTAAGCTCCTCCTGCCAGTGGATGTGACCAAAGTAGCTTAAGCAGATTTTTTTCTTTATCTTATGGGGCTATTCCCCCCTTTCTTGCGCCAGTTCTCTTCAGGTTCTAAGCCTCTTTGCCCCATCTTCATTTCAAACTGATAACTAGAGTTAGATTTCAGACCTTAGTAGTAGGTTACACAATAACATAAATATATTTACAAATACATATTATAATATACATGGGGAAAATATGCAGGACTAACTTCTGAACAAGCTCAACCAAAAAGTAAACAAAATTAAGTTTAAGTGAGTGGTTTTTGTTTATTTTTGTTTTGTTCTTGTTTTTTACATAGGCACAGTTATCAGAATTTATTAGAAGGCAAGGTAGCTTTAATTCTTAGGTAAGTTGATGAAAGGAAGCTGTACTGAATGGTGATCACACTAAAGAAAGTTAAGACCCCACAAGTGATTAGCCATAACATAAATAAAGGAATCAAAAGACCAGATTTAGAATATGAATCTTCCCTTCTTCTTAACTGTGTTTCCTTATTAAATAGGCACAGAAAACCTTCTCCTTACTAACGCTTTGAGAAATATTTCAAATACAGAACCACTGGCATCTTTAAAAAATGTGATTGTGTTTTTTCTTGTAGGTTGGGAATCACACTGAGAGAAAACACTGATATGGAAATGGTACGCCTGATTGCAATGGAGATGGGAAAATCCTATAGTGGAGGAGGACAGGTGCAGAGGCCAAGTCAGGCACTTAACCTCCAGAGGCTTGGTGGTTGTGCTGGCTCTAATAGAGACACATGGGTATTTCATGTAGATTTATTGATCATGGAGTCTATAGATCTGAAATTTATGAGCAACTCACAAAGTTCCTAATAAATTTGCATAAGAACTCCATATCTATTGCTAGAGCTCACCAAAAGGGAGACACAGCATTATCCCTATTTCCAGGCCTGTGATCATTTTCTGGTTTAAATATATTCTGAGGAAAAGAATATAAGTAGACCTTTCACTTGTTTTGGGATAATAGCTCTAAAAAAAACATATTCTAGGCAAAGAAGAATGGCACTATGGTTCAATGGTCAGAGAAGAAGCTTATGATGGTAAGGTAATAAGTGGATTCTTGACTCAAGTTCATCACACCATAAATACAACGAGACCTGCGGACACATCCTCTTCTTTCCTCTCCATTTCCTGAGTGTTTTCTGGGAGAAGATATCCTGCAACTGGCCCACTACTCTCATTTGCTTCTGAGTCATGAATTAAGAGTTATTATGAGCTGAAGGACTGGGGATGGAGTCCTGGGTTTCACCTTCTTCACTAAAAGAGTAAGTGAAGAGCAATAATACATTCCCGTGGAATCCCAGAGATTAATGCTACCATCAATGACTGGAAAGATAGGGAGTGGTCATTTCTATCACAGCTCCATTTAACTCTCCAATTAGGCTGATGGGGAAGACAGATGGGTCTTGGAGAATGAGTGGATTACCATAAGCTTAATTAGGTGATGCCTCCAAGTGCAGCTGCTATTCCAGATGTTGTCTCCTTACTAACTCAAATCAATACAGCCCCTGGCAATCAGTCCAGGCTGTGTTGCAATCTGCTCTACTACCCAACCCATAGGACCCAGCAGATCCAATGAAGCTTAAACAGTTCGTGGCTGATTAGGGTGCTTTGTGGAACCCTAGTAGTAAATTCACAGCTAAGGCCTCTAATACTGTTTTTGTAATAAAAGCCATGACCTCTTCAGCAATAACTATTGTTATTTTGAGAAACAGCCCTTGAATCCTTACTGGATCTTGGTAGAGACTAAATGTCTGATCTCATGAAATGAGCCTTCCATTATGAATTGGCCATTAACTTATCCACCAAATCATAAAGCGAGGCATACCCAGCAGCACTCCATCAAGTGCGATACACACAGGCGTGCCTCGTTGTAGGATGCTTCACTTTATTGAGCTTCACAGATATTGCATTTTTTACTAATTGAAGGTTCAAGACTTCAGTGGTAGAAGTAAGTGCAGATACGGTAGAAATAGCAAGAAACCTAGAATTAGAAGTACAGCCTGAAGATGGGACTGAATTGCTGCAATCTTGTGATAAACTTTAAAGGATGAGGAGTCGCTTCTTAGGGATGAGCAAAGAAAGTAGCTTCTTAAGATGGAATCTACGCCCGGTGAAGAAGCTGTGAAGATTATTGAAATGGCAACAAAGATTTAGAATATTACATAAACTTAGTTGATAAAACAGTGGAAGGGTTTGAGGGGATTGATTCCAATTTTTAAAGAAGTTCTACTGTGGGTAAAATGCAATCAAACAGCATCACATGCTACAGAGAAAGTGTTCATCAAAGAAAAGTGTCGATCAATGAGGCAAGCTTCATTGTCTTATTCTGAGAAATTGCCATAGCCACCCCAGCCTTCAGCAACCACCACCCTGATTGGTCAGCAGCCATCAAAATCAAGGCAAGACCCTTCACCAGCGAAAAATTATGACTCTCTAAAAGCTCAGATCATGGTTAGCATATTTTAGCAATAAATATTTTTAAATTAAAGTGTGTGCACTGTTTTTTAGACATAATGCTACTGCACACTTAATAGACTACAATATAATGTAAATATAACTTTTATATGAACTGAGAAACCAAAAAATTAATTTGAGTTGCATTATTCTGATATTTGCTTTATCGTGGTGGTCTGGAACCAGATCCACAGTGTCTCTGCGGTCTGCCTTTGTGCAGGAATAGACTGAAGTCAATCTTGAAGGCATGAGCTAAACTGCATAGGAGGATGCTTATCCTCCCCAGGTGTCTGCCTGTGGTACTGTTGCCCTCGATCAGTACGACAGGAATGATCTCGTAGAGGGGTTTCTCGTGGCTTGAGAGTCAGCGGCTTGAGAAATTAGATAGATAGATAGATAGATAGATAGATAGATAGATAGATAGATAGATGATAGATGATAGATAGATGATAGATAGATAGATGATAGATAGATAGATAGATAGATGATAGATAGATAGATGATAGATAGATGATAGATAGATAGATGATAGATAGATAGATAGATAGATGATAGATAGATAGATAGATAGATAGATAGATAGATAGATGATAGATAGATGATAGATGATAGACAGATAGATAGATAGATAGATGATAGATAGATAGATAGATAGATAGATAGATAGATAGATAGATGATAGATGGATAGGCAGACAGATGGCCTGGTTTACAGATGCTTCTTCCTGATTTCCTGGGAGGAGCATTAGGTGGGCTTATGCTACCTAATTGCATCACCTAAAACAGTGGTGGTATTAAAGGGAGGTGTACCTTGTCTAATTTGCCTGGAACAAGTCTTGGGTTGAGTTAAGTAAGAACACAAACCATAGAAGATAGAAAAAATGGGTGAAGGTGGTGAAAAGGTACAAACTTCCAGTTATAAATGACTTCTAAGGATGTAATATACAGTGTGGTGACTACAGTGAACAATACTGTACTGCATATTTGAAAATTGCTAAGAGAGTAGATCTTGAAAGTTCTTGTCACAAGAAAAAATGGTAACTATGTAAGGTGACAGAGGTTAACTAACCTTGTGGTAATCATTTTGTAATATACACGTGTATCAAATCATTATGTTGTAGACCTTAAACCAATACAATGTTATATATCAAGTATATCTCAATAAAACTGGAGAAAACATAAAAAGAAGAGGGCTGTCAAAAAAAAAAAAGAAGAATAACACAAACCAATGAATAATGTTTAATAGCTTGAGCCAGTAATCAGAAATTTGAAAGTAAAAAGATTATTTTGGTAGAGCTATGTGAATAAACCACATGGGGTGAACCCAGAGTGGGAAAATATTGGTAACCATTTAGATGCTCATCAAAAGCCTCTTAAGGGTCAAGATGCTTTCTTGGATGTCTGCATGTCACTCATCTTCCTATCCTATTCTACTTAGAGCTTACTTAATGATCTCATGAATGACATAGCAGTGGCAATAGTGGTGGTAATAATCAAAACTATTATAGTGGGTTGGATGGTGGCCCCCAAAAGATATGTCCTTATCCTAACACCCAGAACCTGTGAATATGAACTTATTTAAGTAAAGTCCTTTGCAGATGTAATTAAAGATCTTGAAATGAGATCACCCTGAACTATCTGAGTGGGACCTAAATCCAGTGACAGGTGCCCTTACAAGAGACAGAGGAAGAGAAGACACAGACATAAGGCCACGTGAAGATGGAGGCAGAGGCTGGAGTTATGTGGCTGCAAGCCAAGGAACACCCGGAGTTGCCAGAATCTGGAAGAAGCAAGGAAAGATTCTCTCCTGGATTCTTGTCCTAAAGAAACAGGACCTACTAACACCTTAGTTTCTGGTGTCTGGTTTCTGAACTGTGAGAGAAGGAATTTCTGTTGTTTTAAACAACCAGGTTTGTGGTAGGTAATTTGTTATGGCAGCCACAGAAACTAATATACAAAAAAGTGGGACTTCTTCACATTAAGCTCATTTTACTATCACCATTGCTGAGGGTTCAATTTTCCAGTAGAATTAGTCTACGGTGAGCAAAGGCGCTGGGACCTGGGTGGAACTCCTGGCAGGTTGATTATTTTGGATGTTTTCCATCAAGTATTTGTGCTCCCCCCAGAAAACCCTTCAGGGTATGGATTTGCTTTTCCTGACACTATGCTTCTGGAAGCATCATTGATTGTGGACTTTAACTTCATCAAAATATTTTGTTCAACATTTCTCTAGCCGCATAATTGATTTTTAGTGAATGAAATCAGATGATGTGCTGCTGCTCATGGGATCATTGGTTTTGTCATATAGCCAATTCCCTAAAACAGCTCACTTTAAGAATAGTTGGGCAGCCTATGGAAGGCTCCCTTTTGGTCCCCACTAGGAGATCCCCTTTGTGAGACTGTAATGTCTGCTCAGAAGAGTAATATATGGAGCCATTTATCTCATAGAATAAACGAATCTGGAAGAAGGGATGATAGAAGGTTTGGTCCTTCTCAAGATTACACTTTATAATGTGCTCTAGAAATTTGTGCTAACCTCAAATACTTTGGCTTAGAGGATTTAGTAAGGAAGGGATGAGTGTATCCACTAGGCATCATAACAAGGGTTCTTTTTCAAAACTACAATGAGATATCACTTCATACTTGTCAGAATGGCTAAAATAAATAAAAAAAAAGAATTAGAAGCAACAAGTGTTGGTGAGGATGTGGAGAAAAAGGAACCCTCTCGCACAGTTGATGGGAAAGAAAACTGGTGCAGCCACTGTGGAAAACAGCATGGAGGTTCTTCAAAAAATTAAAAATAGAGATACCCTATAATCCAGTAATTGCACTACTGTGTATTTACCCAAACAATACAAAGGCACTAATTCAGAGAGATCTATGTTTACTGAGCATTATTTACAATAGCTAAACTATGGAAGCTACCCAAATGTCCATCAGTAGACAAATGGATAAAGAAGCAGTGGGTTGTACACACACACACACACACACACACACACACACACACACACACACTTATTATATAATGGAATATAAATATACTGGAATATTATTTAGTCATCAAAAAGAATGAAATCTTGACATTTGTAACAATATGATAGAGCTAGAGAGTATAACGCTAAGCGAAATAAGTCAGTCAGAGAAAGATAAATACCATATGATACCACTTATAAATGCCATACGGTAAATACCATATGATTTCATTCATATGTGGACTTCAAGAAGGAAAACAAATGAGCAAAGGAAAAAAGAGGCAGAGAGAGAGAGAAATCAAGACACAGATTATTAACTATAGAGAACAAACTGATCGTTACCAGAGGGGAGGTGGGTCAGGGACGGTGGACATAGGGGATGGGGATTAAAGAGTACATTTATGAAAAAAATAAATATAATGATGAAAAAAATAAAATGAAAAAAATTAGAGAAACAAAAACAAGGGTTCTTTTGAGTTGGAAGCTGAGACAGCCACTGGCCTTTTGGTTCCTGACCATGAGTTGAATATATTAAAGAGAGAGATCATGGTGTTGTCTGGAGTGGTTCATCCTGACACTGAAAGACAAATGCAGTTGCTGCTTCACAGTGCACACAGCAAGGAGTACAGACAGAATCAGCTAGGCTGAGAGTGGGGGTAGAGATCTTTGTGTCACCATTGTCAGCAGTAAGAAACAAAAAAGATTAAAGATGACTTCAGTCTTCTACAGCAGGATCATCCAGGACTCAGATCTCTTAAGAACAAAGGTTTGTATTGTCCCAGAGGTAAAGTTTCTCAACCAGCTTTTGTGCTGGCTGATGGCAAAGAGAATGTGGGATGGGTAATGGAGGGGTATATTTGTCCTCATGATTTTGCATAAACAAAAACTATAGTCACTTTCATATGATCTTACTTGCTTTGTCTCTCCCTCTTCTTCTATTTACATATTTAACAAATTTACTTTTTAATTCCTGTCCATTTGCACCCACTATTATACATAGGGCATGTTTAGTTCAGGGGCTGAACCCTATCTATATGGGATGGAGACAAAATTGGAGAAGGAGTGGATACTACCCAAAGGTCTGAGACATGTCACTGGATTTGTACATAATGGGACTTTGGGTGGTTTCCTTGTTATAAGAGTAGAAAAGTGTGTTTTAATTATAGAAGAGATGGTATTATATTTTATAGAAGAAGATTTTTGGGAGAAGAAGGGCATAAATGGATTTTAATTAATGAAAGAAGTGCAGTATAGGGATATTTGCCATATTTTCACTGCCCAGGGACTCCATTTCCTAAGTTAGGGGAATTCTCCACTATTTGAGGCAGTATACTTACTTTCATCTTAGAAGCCACATGGCATAAATGTTCCTATTTCTCTGTGAGGTAGGGTGTGTGCATATAACCTGAATTTGGATAATGAAATGCTCATGTTGAGGAGTTTTGAATCTAGCAGAGTGATGCAAGGGAGCTAGACGATACTAGCATGAGAGTAGCATCAGCACTGCTGGTGTCTGCCGGGTGTGGTTCTGGTTACCGACGTGTTGGTGGAGAGTTTCTGGGAAGGCTACAGAAGTGGCAGTTGTGTCCTAAGCCATTCCAAGGGAGAGGTCTTGATGTGATCCTGGTTCCCATTGATTTCCTGAAACCTGGTTCTTCAGTGTTGTAGAAGATAGTTTGGCAGATCTTTGTCCCGGGTACTAGGAGGGAAGCTCTAAACCCTTGGACTTTCCTGAGTGATGGGAATGTCTTTGTCATTCATGGTGGGCTCTTCAGACCACACGTGATAGTTTATGCTAATGAGATGGATTGGGCAGGCCACACCAGAAAAACCAATAATGTGATTAGAGCTTTGATGCTTTGAGCTATGTGGTATCAGCCAAGCTTCCAACAAGTGAGAGAACTAGAGATTTAGTTCTATCATGTGGCCAATGATTTAAACAATCAGGCTCATGGAATAAAACCCCAATAGAAACTCTGGATTCCCAGAACTCTAGGGAACTTTCCTGATCACACATTCATGTGCTGGGAGTATGAAGTGTCCTTGAGGACGTGGAAGCTTCGTATTTGGGGTCTTCCCATCTATTCATTTGGCTGGTCCTGATTTGTATCCTTTCTAATAAAATTGTATTTGTAAGTATAATGCTTAGGGAGGAAAAAAACATGGAAAGATGAGAGGCTTCAGATCAAAATCCAAAGCTTACTTTCAGTTTCTGCTAAAGCTTTCATACAGTTTCTCTCTATTACTACTTCTTATCAGCATGCTGGATGGCATGCAACAGAAAGTTGCTCTAACTAACCTAAGAAAAATAGGAATTTACTAGATTGATAGGCAGGTAGCTCACAGAATTGGTAGGAAAGTTGAATACAATGCAGTTCTGATCCTAAATACCAGAGTTGGGTCAAATTTCACATGCTAAGGGCACCGTCCCTCACAAGACTCCAGCTACTCCAGACACGAGTCACAAGCTCCAGCATTCCCAGACCACCAGCACTTCTCACCAGCTGGCACCAATTCAAAGGTTCCCACTACTCCCTCAGGCTTATGATTTGCTAGAACTACTCATACAACTCAGGAAAGCATTATATAGGACCAATAGACAGTAAAAAAAGTAAAAAGATAGTAGGATCGTTTTGTATATTTATATCACAGAGAATAAACACTTGTGAAACAGAAGAGCCTCTTAAGAAAAAACAATTAATGAATTGCATTTGTAGTAATAGTTTAATTTTTACACCAAAAGAAAGTTACTTTCTCAATTATGACCACCACTTCCTGAAATATCTTTGTTTAAAATTTCATATCACACTTTTTACCAACTAGATTAGTTAAGAATGTGTTAGACTGCTAATCATAGGAACCTAAAAAAAACAGTGGCATAAAAAGGAGGGGTTAATTTTTCTTCTCATGTGAAAGAAGTCTGGAGATAGGCCAAGTATGGTATGCATCATGTCATCCGGGATCCAGGCTCCTTCTAACTTTCCCTTGTAATATATGCTCTCTTCTACATTATTGCAAAATGACTCTTGCCCTCATGGGCATGGCAACCAGCCTCCAACTAGGAAGTAGGTGAAGGGCAAGGAGCAAAGAACTCATGCCAGGGAGGTTAGTTCTTTTAAAAGAGCTTTTCTGGAATAACCTGCAAGCAATTTACATCTTATTGGGCAGAAATGTGTTCCTTGACCAGCCTTAGCTGTAAAAGAATCTAGAAATGTAGTTTATATATGTATGTATTTTTTGTTGCATATATTGTCAACACAAAAATCAGGATTGTAAAGAAAATTAGTGTAGTGTTTTCTTTAACTTCTACTTCTAATTATTCTCATCAAACGAATTCCTATCTAATCCAGAACTTATTTTATTACCAATTTAACAGCTGATTTATAGATGGATACTCAATTTGGTAAGTACTCATATAATGGCTAAATGTCCATGTAGGATAATGTTAAGACTTCTTTCATGTTTCTTTGGTGAAAATTCCTGCCATTGGTTATTCTTTTGGATTGTCACTGAAGAATAAAGTTAAAAAAATTTGTGAAGACAGTGTTGCAGATCTTAAAAATAATTGAATGGATTGAGAACCTACAGTGTCAAACTTAAATGTTGTAAGTTGTGTGTATGATAGCTGTCATATTGAAGTATTTGGGAAGGGAATAGATCAATGCATAAGGGCCTGAAGAAAAGATTGCAGAGATGCAGTATGAAATTCTGGAAAGGAGGATAAAAGTTAGGTGGTAAAATGGATGCAGGATGGGACATAGACAGAACCATGTCAGACATTTAAACAACGTGAGAATATAGAGCTGGAAGAAACAAGAATGATTCTTCATCCAATTGGGAGGCAGGAATTTAGAGTATTTTGAAAAATTCTAAATCATAAATATTTAGAATGAGGCTGTGTGTCTAGAAGGGAGAGTGAGTGACCCAAGGAATATTATCAGATTGAAATTCAGGCAATTTGAAGAGCAAAATTTTCCTGAAGCCAAGAGAAGGGTTTGATTTGTAGACAGAAAATATCCTGAAATGCCAGGTACCTACATTTCTGAGCAAGATAAACCAGTTTGTACCCAAGGAATAAAAGTAAAAGTGAATTTTAAAAAAGATAGTAGGGGTGTGTCAGTCATTTAAGCATCTGACTTCAGCTCAGGTCATGATCCCAGGTCCTGGGACCTGGCCCCCTGCATTGGGCTCTCTGCTCAGCGGGGAGTCTGCTTCTCCCTCTCCCTCTGCCCTTCCCCCTGCTTGTGCTCTGTCTCTCTCAAATGAATGGATAAAATCTTAAAAAAAAAAAAAAGATAGTAAATGTTAGGATTCAGGGAAAAACCACATATTGCCTTAAAGTAATGGAGTAAACTGGGTCAAATGAGTCTGGGAAACCATGAATGCAGACTTCCTTTTCCTTTTGGAAGGGGTGTGCTCTACTTGCATTCTTTCAACTAGTGTTCATTTTAGTTTTTTCTTTTCTGCTTGGAAATATCTAAAGATAGAAATAATCACTAGGTAGTCATTACAAAATGCCTTACTTGGTGGCATATAGCTATAAGGCGACTAGAGAAATGATGTCAGATTTTGTTTGTTTGAAAAATGAGAAAATGTGAAGTTTATTAAATATGAACATATGATTCTTCAAAGTGTAAATAATACAGTAGTATCCCTTCTACTTTCCATATAAGCAATTCATATTCTTTTCTCTTTAGGCTCATTTTTTCTTTGGTAAATGTATCTGTACTGCCTTGAAAAATGATTAGAATTGACTTAATGTTAATCTATTCCCATAACATAGTTTTGATATCCAGCTTTTTTCTTGAGCATGTACAAATCTTTTTTTTCCATATTTGTGAAATTTCCCCTCTATATCAGAGGGTGGTGTCCAATTCTGTTAGATTCTAATAGAATTGTATCTGATATTTGCTATAATCTTAGTGATTGGTGCTCAAAAAAAATACTACAATAACAATAATAAACCTAAATGAGTTATGTGACCTAGAAAACTTACTCCCACTGTAACTGAAAAGTGAACTTAGAATACCGTTGGCCTTTCAGAGATTGGTAAATTAATTTCAGACTTACAGTTTTTGTAGGAAAAGTGAAGATCGCCCAAAGGATTTCAAATATTACCGGGATTATGTAATGTGCGGCAGCTGGTAAGCTGAAGACACAGTACCCCACCCTAATTTTACTAAAAAACCTGTTTCATTTTGGTGATAAGGGCTCATTCTATGTATTATTTTAATGAGATGAGGTGACAGTTACCCTAATACAAATCCATACCGCACAAAGCACAATGGACTGACCAAACATTAAAATATAATTAAAAATAGAAGACTGAGCATGAACTTCAATGACAAACCTACTTCTTGTAGGCATGCACCAAAAATCATCTTAATTTGACAAATATCTCTTCTGTGGTGAAGTCCTCCAGGGAACGTGATTATACCACCTCCTTCCTGACTCAGACCAATGTTTACAAATCTTCTTGTAAGGAAATACTTTCTTATATTTAACCTAAATCCCTGTGTGGAAGCTTAAGCCCACTACTTCCTCTTCCAGCTTTAGTAAGGATGCAATACAGCTGCCACTTCCAGATGGTTCTTTAAAAAAAAAAAAAAAGACCTAAGGGCTATTTACATATAATCAGCTCAGCTATCCCCTTTCTCTACCCCCATCAACAAGAAAAAAAGATTGCAGTGCCTCCTCTTACATTCCTTATTCCAAGGTTGCACATTACCATTTTATTATATCTTTGTAGTTAAATCTTCCCACCTGTCCCTAATTATTTCCTTATGACCAATTTCCAGAAGTGAAATTCCTGGGTCAAAAGGTAAGCATATTTAATTTTTTTTTCTTTAAGATTTTATTTATTTATTTGACAGAGAGAGACAACCAGCGAGAGAGGGAACACAAGCAGGGGGAGTGGGAGAGGAAGAAGCAGGCTCCCAGCGGAAGAGCCTGATGTGGGGCTCGATCCCAGAACGTCGGGATCGCGCCCTGAGCCAAAGGCAGACGCTTAACGACTGCGCCACCCAGGCGCCCCTAATTTTTTTTTTAATTCATGTTGCCAACTGACTCTTGAGATAGATTATATTTATTTATGAATCTGCTGGCTGTGTAGCAAATAAAACGCTTCTTTCTTCTCACTCTTGCCAATGTTGGATATTACCGTTCCTTTTATTTTTGCCAATTTGTTGTCTCGTTATTTTAATTTTTGCTTATTTTCTTATCAATGAGGTTAAAAATTATTTTCATATATTCTGGTAATTTGTTTTATGTGTGTGTAAGAATTTTGTTTTTTATTCCTTTGCCCATTTTTATATTGGCATTTCTCTCATATGTAATACAGATTTTTACAGGAAAGAAATTAACCTTTGCACGTGTTACCCATATATTTCTCCCACTTTTTGCTTGCTATTTTATTCTATTTGTCAAATTTGGAAGAAGCAGATGTTTTAAATTTTTGATGTAGCAAAATTTATAAGTCAGTAATTTGTGAGTCTTGCTAAGGAGTCCGTTCACACCCACAAGATTATGTAAATATTCACCTATATTTTCTTTCTTAGAACTTTTATAATTTCAGAGAAGTAAGGGAAGGCAACCTGGAGAAGGCGACATCTGAGCAAAGATTTGACAAGAGTCGAAGAGGGAGCCACATGCATATTTTGGGGAGAAGCATTCCAAGCAAAGAGAACCACAAATGCAAAAATCTTGTAATTGGAACTTTTGTGTATAGTTTGAGGACAAGCAAGGAGGCCAGTGTGTTTGAGGAAGAATGGTTGAAGGGGAAGAAAATATGGGCCATGTTACATAGGGCTTTCAAGGTCACCATAAATCCTTTACTCTGGGAAAGATGGGAAACCATTGGGGAAAGAGGGGTTAATCACAGAAGTCATGTGACCTGACCTTCATTCTAACAGGATTATTCTTTATTCTTTCATAGTTTAATAAGTTAACTCAAATTATTTATCGAATCTTAATTTTTTCTACTCACAGAAGGTTGTTCTTTTTGATAAAATTTGTATACATTATTAAATTCCTATGATGCATAGAGTTAATATATACGTGGAACTTTCGTTTGCTTTAATCTCTTAACTTTTTCTTGCATAAATAACAATAATAATGTTTTAATTGTTGTACCTTAAAGTATATTTAAAGTCTAATTGAGCAGATTATTTTTTATTACTGCTTTCTCAAAATTTTCTTGCCTGTTTTTGCCCCCCGTTTTTTTCTATATAAATTTTAATGTTATGATCAAGTTAATAAAATCCATCGGCTTTGGATGTCTGAATAAACTGCCTAGATTATTTTGAGCCAGAATCGAAATCTGTGCAATCCTGCCTTTCAGTAATTTAAGCCTCATTTAAAGCCTTTTAGTCAAGTTTTGTTATTTACCACATCCAGGTCATGTACATTTCTTGTTATTTCTTAAGTTTGTTCTATAGTTTCAAGATACCTTGATGTTTATCTTAGCCTAATTTCAGTATTATAAAAAATAACTTTTTCTTAGGCACCTGGGGGGCTCAGTCAGTTAAGCGTCTGCCTTTAGCTCAGGTCATGGTCCCAGAGTCCTGGGATCAAGTCCCGCATCAGGCTCCCTGCTCCGTGGGGAACCTGCTTCTCCCTCTGCCTCTGCCTCATTCTCTTTCTCTGTCATGAATAAGTAAATTTTAAAAAATCTCAAAAAAACCCAACAAAACTTCTTCTTAATTAACTACTACAGGGATGACTTGTATTTTTCTATTTCCTTTGCTGCTTGCACTTTGTACTCAAAGACAGCTTGGTACTGGGGAGAAAGCAAGGTCTTTGATTTTGGATGGGCCTGGATTTGAATCTTGGTTCTGCCTTGAGAAGTTTACTTGTTGGAGTCTCAGTCTGCTCAGTGCTATGATGATAATAATCCCTTATAGGGCTAGGATGGAGAACTAAATGAGGTAAATTTTGTAGGATATAAGAGTTGTTCAGCACATTTTTATTTCTTGACTTTTCTCGTGATTTTTATTTTCCTCCTAGCCTTGCAGTCTATATTCAATCTTCACAGGGCAGATATGATGCAATATGAAAAATAGATGAATTTTTTTAAAGGTTTATTTATTTATTTTTAGAGAAAGAGAGAGGGGACATGAGCAGGGGTCGGAGGGGTAAAGGGAAAGGGAGAAGCAGACTCCCCGCTGAGCAGGGAGCCCTACGAGGGGCTCGTAGGAGATTATGACCTGAGCTCAAACCAAGAGTCTGACACGCAACCGACTGAGGCAGTCAGGCGCCCCTGAAAAGTGGATGACATGTCTGGTGCCTTAAGCACCGGCTCTCCAGCACCTCCACACTTCATTGTTTTCCCTCTTCCTTCTCGGTCTTACATGAACTGGTTCTCTTTAAATCATATAAACAGTTAATAAATAATATCCCAAGAAATTATCTTCTGTGACAGAAGGCAACTTCTAAAAAGAGGTATTCCAATGGTCTCTGTCATATCGCTTCACTGAAATAACTTTCTATTACTAACAACTGGGAGAACAATTGGGGACATTTTCTTGGCAGATTTTACCACCGAGAAATAACCACCTTGCCTTTCTCATATTATCTGAAGTAGCACCCATATCAGTAAGACACGAGAGCCAACCATTTGAATGAATAAAACAAGGGTTATAACAGAGTTAGGGAATTTGAGGTATCGACTAGCTATCTACAGAGTAGATAACTATCCATTTTATTTAACCCAGTTGGTTTGACAGAGTGACACCCATCTTCTGAGCTATTCCACTTAGTTCCCTCCCAGCTGGCTTTTTCTCCACAGTTGAGCCTTGTCTTTTCTTCTCATGGTTTTACCTTTAAATCCTGCTATGAGGGTAAGCTAATTCTCTTTTGCTCGCAAAGCTGACGATGGGAGAAGCAAAGTCCTTTTATATCTGGAAAATAAATCTGCTCTGTAAACTTCAGGTAGATGCTGCCCTCCTCATTAGATTTCACCCCCGATTTGGCAGCGCCCCATGGATGATGCATAGAGCCATGCCCTTGATCGGCCTCTGGTGTGTTTCCCAGTCTGCTTTCCTTGAATAGGCTTCATCCTTTCTGTCTCGGGACCTGCCAGCAACCTCATGGGCTCAGCCTCTCCGATCTCATTGCAGTTCTTCTCTTGCTTTCTGTTCTCTTTTACTATAAAATGATTATGCATACTTCATATCGCCATCTATAGTATGGTCATTTCTTCCATTTCTGGGGGCTAACTACATCTTTTCATCTCTACACTATTTTCCCTGCTATTACACTTTTCTCCAATTCTGTTGGTCTAAATATGTGCCTGGTGGAATGATATAAATCTGATGTGGCCCGTGTCATATTTGATCATGTCTATGAAGGCTTCTTGATCTATCCAAAAGGATGTGGTTCCTCTGCCATTCACATTCTTGTAATTCTCTTTACTTCTTCCCAGGTAGTTGTGGTAGTCTCCCTTGTATTATCTGGCAAGTGCTTAGTGTTAACTATGTACCAGTTATGACACTAGGTACCGAGGATACAAAAATGAACAAGACAAGAGAAATGTCATCAGGGATAACAAAGTGGACAGAGAGGCATATAAAATATTATATTGCAACAAAAATATTATATTGAAACAAACATAACTCAGGGGATGTAATTATAAAGCATTTGTGATTGTTTACAGGAATCCCTTAAAATGAGCTCTGTAGGGGTGGTCCTTCCTCTTCTCTTGGATGAAAATCAGGCAGGAGCTGTGACTTAGGATTTAGTCTTAAGGCACAAAACCCTCTCTTAGTTTAGTAATTGGAATGTCCTGTCCTAAGGAATGTCACAACCAACCCTCTACCTCCTCTTATTAATGGGAGTACTTTCCCCTTCTGGGTCTGGTGGGGGAGGAAGGTAGGAGAGATAGGTTAGGACAAGGTATTCCTTTCACTACTTTATTACTGTTGTGGGCCATGTAGTGCTGTTCTTCAGTCCTGGTGAATGCTTAATGCTGGCACTTTCTCTCACAGGTGCTCCACTCCTCCAATTTCCCAATTTTCCCAGCATTCCTTCCCTTGCCTCAACCAACAGCTGAGGACTTCTGTGTTTATTTGGGCTGGTCATGTCCTAGTCCCTCAGCTCGAGGAATCCTATGTTGCCAGTTTCTCTCTGTTCTTACTTTGGATAACTTTCTAAGCCAGGACCTAAGATGATCCCAGATAATTGCTCTTTCACTCATTTGGCCACATCTGTTCCAACGGAAGCTTTCATCGACTCATTCCCTCTCCTCCATCCTCCTATCACCTCATCACCCCAGTAAATATTGGGTCTCCATACTGATCTCAATTCAGCTGCAGTTGCTACTTCACTCTTCTACAAAGAACCTGCTGAAACCCACCTCTAATACTTTAGATTTCCAAGCAAGAATTAGGTGCTGGTCTGCCGTATACTCCAGTAATGTAAGATATATATTGAATCCTTCTATTTGTCCCTTTAAAACTGTCTTTTGACTTGAGATCAAGAGTGAGCACCACACCCTTCCCTTATAGCTCTCTCCAAAAATCTTCTTAATATCCACTCTCACTTTTCTTAGCTCTTCCTAATTTTTTAAAGGAATGCTGTCATCTCAGGGCCACAAAATCTATTTTCTGCCATTCTAATTCTTCAAACCTTACTTTGAAATATAGCATCTGTAATTTTCATGCTTCAGCTAAAACACTGAGAGAGAATCTCATTTTAATACCCAATTACATAATTATTATTAAGGAGGAACGCTTATTCCCTGGCTCTTCTTATTTCCACGGTGGGGAGATGACTTAGCTGTTTTCTCCAGGAAGGGGCAGTACATCCTTTCCCGGTGCTACCTAAGGATGGGTATCAACACTGATTGGTGAAATTGGAGACAGCCCATATCCTTTGTACCACATCCTTCGTCAGGTTACCCTGCCTGAACAGTCCTACACCCACTCTTTTCTTCCTGGACATACTTGTCTTTAACATCCCCTGGGGAAGAGTCTCTTCTGTCACAGCATTGGGATTTTAAACCGTAATGGGGGAATAGGAAGTCCCACCATGCCTTTAATTTCATTGATAATAGATCGCTGTATCTAGAGGGAACACATTTTGGCTTTTTTTTTTTTTTTTTTTTTTTGTGCTTAGGCACTTGGCTAGAAACTCTGGATGGAAGATACACTAACTAACTTCCTGAAAATAACTCAACACATTGGTTAAATGTGGCCTAATTTTTGGTGGGTAAGAAAAATATTTTTTCTGTGCAATAATTCAGTATTTCTCACAACAGTTGGAAATAAGCGGAAATTTCATCGACATTTTCTTTTGTCCTAAGTGCTTTTTGAGGAAAATAATCAAAATGTGGAACAAGCATAGAGATGAGAAATCAGGTCTGTAACCAATGAACAAAAGGGTGGATGACATCAGAGTCTGAGAGTTTAGCTGGAATGAAAACACAGAGCATAGGAAAATACCTTGGGGGCTGTTATATAGTGGGCTCAATAGAGTAAGAGCATAGAGTACATAATGGGCTTTGTGAAGTACTGTCAAGCTTCTTTGGTCTGAGATTTTAAGGACTGTTAGATTCCTGTTAAGAAGCTTGGACTTACTCTCATGGGCAAAGAAAATGTAAGGCTTGGGCAAATACATGAGAAAAGATGAAAGTCTCCCAAAGCTGAATGATGTACAAGGACATTATTTTAAGCCCCAAACACGAGAATGTTGTTGAATGCCATTGGTGTGGACAATGGGACAAGGGATGGATTTTATCAGTAATGTTTCTTGCTACCATCCACTGTGGGATATGCCACTGTGGGTTGAAAGTGAGCACATAAATCCTCTTTTTAAAATGTATCCTGCATGGCTGGTAAGAATATTAGCAATTGTTACCATTTATTAAATGCCTACTGTGCATCATATAAATAATTACTAATCCTCACAACATTGCAATTCATTCTCATGTTTCCTTTATAGATCAGGAGACAGGTCCTCAGAATAGTTAAGAGTTCAAGTTTCCAAAACCACGGCTGCAGCCTGGTATAGTCTAATGTCCCTTCTGGGTGGAGACTCTGATGCCCAACTTCGTCCCTGCTCCCCTCCACTCCTCCCAGGAGCGAAGTCTCTGAAACAGGTGGAAACAGGCTTACTAACTTAAATCGGCTCCTGAGATTGCTGATAAAAGCTGTGGTCAGAGAAGTGAGCTTGCATTGTTACCTGATTGAGTCTCAAGTACTATAAGGATACACCCTGGAAGTTTACCAGTCTGTACGTGGATTGTATCCCATGCCAGGGAAAGCTGCCACTATGGGTGTGGTGGGAAAGGCTAATGAGAGACGTGAGGGGGAAGCAGATCTGGGGATCAAAACATGATCTCAGGCCACATGCTCTAGTTTTCTGCAAGCTGATGATAGAAAGTGCCCTAATGGATGGGGTGAAGGGTGAGACCTAACAGTGGAAGACCCTTTGGTTTGCAGCCAGTTGTGAGCAGCATAGGAAACACTGTTTTGTGAACACTCCTCTCCACTCTTTTCCCCAGCAGACTTTTGAAAACAGAACCAACTGTGCATAGAAAACACACTCACATTTTCTGGCCAAATACTGTACCATAAAAAGCTGAGAAAATAGGGAAAACAAATTCAACTGCATATCAACCCCCCTACCAACTGCATATCATATACATATCATAAGCCTGGTACATTCCCTCAGGACTGACAGTGAGGTAAAATCTGTCTGTAATCCATTAGTAACTGGTCATTATGCTTCTAAATTTCTACCTCCCACATTCTTGTATGTCCATACTTTGTTGTATTTTATTTTTCTGCCCATGTTTTTCTTTTCTTTTCATCTTTTTCCATTTTAGGAATGATTTTTAAAACATTCTTCTCTATTTTTCAAAAAGTTATCATCTCGAGAAGCCTGCATGGTTTCCTCACACTTCATGTAGAAATGTTAATTGCTGGGAATGTTATTCGCCCTCCACTCTGGGATGCTGACATCGTTTTGCAGTGACTGTCATCAGAGGAAAAGGTGAAAAGTTATTCTGACCCTTCTTTCCCTCAAAACCTGAGACAATAAGGATTAAGACACATGGAATGTTGAAGTATTTTAGCACGACAAGCAGAGATGAAAGGCATTTAGAAATTGGCTATGAATATAGTTATTAGTCAAAGAAAATCAGATCTTGTCTTAGATAAGGAGGAATAAAGTAAGGGCTAGGTTATATATTTTGTTGTAAAATACATTAAATGCCTTTAACTGTATAGAAACTATAAATACATTACCAAATTAGCCAGAATCTAATTTTAGGAGCGGATGAGTGTTTTCTTCTGTCAAAGTAATGGAATAAGGCTGTAAGATGAACAGTGTCAAAATATGTACAAACTCAATGGCTCGCATAAATCAATTTTTGATCTATGTGTTTGGTTATAAGGCATTCTTCTTTTCAGAAGATTGTTGCAATCTTCTTGGTGGGTATAGGAAGATATTTTTCCTGCACAATAATTCAATATACCTCATAAAAGTTTGAAATAAATGGAAACTTCGTTGACATTTTCTTCAAGCAGATCTAAAATTGTTCCTACCAAGCGTTGCTAGCTTCTGCAACTGAGAGATTTCCTTGGAAATTTTTGTCAGCAAGGGCCTCTTCCTGCCTTCACAAACAATGTCCTTTCCATGCGCGTACTACCAGAAGCACAGTTCAGCCACTGAACACCTGGGACCATCTCAAAGTTCAGCCCAGTCAACCTTAGTAAGGTCAGTCAATTACTGGAGGAGGTTGGCGGAAGGTGGGGGTGGTACCTGCCATTTGACCACAGTCCTGGCAAGCATGACTCAGTTTCTAATGGCAACAAGCTCAAAGCTCCTCTGCGGGGCAGCTTCATAATTAAATGTTACAATAAAAGTCCTTTTCTAGGAAGAAGCTCACTCTCCTTCCCAAATCCTAATTTCATATTCGTTTTCAGAGCTCATAGCTTAGTAGAAAATTCAGCCTTAAGATTCTGCACACTTAAGCAGGTCGTATGTGGTTAAGATGCTGCCTTGGTGGCAAGTCTTTTAAATCCAGTGCTCTTGTTTGCCACATGTATGGTTTATGAATCTGGGCAATTGGATGTCTGTATTCCTTCCATGTTAAAACCATACATTATCGTCAGCATTTTCGTGAATTCACCCTGCAAGGATAGGGACCGAGGGAGTGAAGTATGCTGACGGTCTGAGGTTCCCTAGGGCTACAGGGTGATGATGTTAAGATCCTTGCACACCAACCTGACTTTGGTGTGATGGAGGTGTCTCTCCTGAGAGGTAGTGTGATGAAAATTCAAATCTATGGATGACTGCACAACAGCATGTGTAGAAAAGAAAATATGGGAATGATAACTTCAAGGTGGGGGAGAAGTGAACCAAAGAATAGAAATGAACCAAAGAGCCAAGAATGAATAGAAAGAGTAATGACAAAGGGATGATTCTCAGAAACTGGAGACCTTCATCATAATTTCAGTTCTGTTCCTGAATGCTGTGTGACTTAGGACAAGGCGCTTAACTTCTCTGGGTGCCAGTTTCTCTCCTGAGCATGTTTTGACAGTATGATTCATATGGTATTTTATAATTCTAACATCCTACTATTTAATTATCTCTACAACTCATATTTTTAATATCTTCATAGGTTTTATTATAGCAAAACACAAACGAGTCTTGATTTTTGATGACATATGATAATGACTTAGCAAGAATATCAGTTTAAAAGTGGCCAAACAAAAAGACTTAAAATTCACGAAGTTCCTCTAATTTAAAAACCAACAATGTGCACATCAGTTCCCAACCTACCCAGTTGGAGATATCAGAGGAAACATAGACTACAATCTACACAGAAAAATCTGTTCTGTGTAAATCAGCTAAGCTGGTTAGAAAGTGTCTTTCAAAAATTCAAGAGTATATTGTTTCAATACTTACTATCTTCTTTCAGTGGTTACTTCATGAATATTCTAATGTAAACCAGATGCTTTCCTTTGATTAATAAAACTACTAGGAAGACATTATTGGCATAATCCAAAACTTCTGTGAAAGCCTCATTGCTATTATCCACTGAGCCATAATTTGGAAAAGAGCAAAACAAGTAAAAATGCATATCAATTCAATGGAATAACCCAAGAGTTTTGCATTAATCAATCATGAAAAATCAATTCATCCAGACGAGGCATAGACTAAAGATTCATACTATGTTTCCGTGCAGACACTCCTTCACAGGTGTTTTGAGTTTTTACTAATTAGTAAGAGAGCATATGTCAATGGTAGACTGAGCATTAGGCTAAAAGTCAGGGGATTTGGATTTTATTTTCGATTTTCCTGTTTTTTACTCCATGACTCCATTCTCAAACCTTGTGCCTCTGTTTCCACAACTGTTAAAACAGGGATAATAATATTCACCTGATCAACATGAGATTAAATTATGGACTAAAAAAGCACTAAAGCCCATGCATTTCTAGAAGAAAATACATGATTATTGCTATTTTACCGAGACCGAATCTCTTGCTTAAAGTATTACCTATAAGGTGTATAAAAGTCCTGTAAGTTTCTCAGAGCGCTTCAAAATTTCCAGGTGGGCCTATGATCTTGCAGTGGGTGGACTCACCCTTTATGCCCTCAGGCCATCCAGCTGACCTATGCCTTTTAGTCCCACAGTGAGGCTGAATATCAGGTACAAAACCTGGGGTTGGCAAATCCTTAAAACAGACTTTGACACAAAATGTCTTAGAAGGGGAAGTGAGAGTGTTGTTATTCCAAATGTACCCTTCAGGCACTGCTGAATAAGAGCCTTTCTCACGGAACGAATGTATAGTGGTGAGATGATGCTTGGAGAACACAGGACTCTCCCAGAGAGAGAGTAAACTGGCCCACCCTGCCGAGGCGCTCCCTTTGTTAGAGTGAGAACTTCATCCTCACCTTAAAGGCAAAGGAGAGCACAGTCTTCCTTCCGCATTTGTGGAACAGGAGTGTGGGAGGCTTCCTCTGGCAGTGCTCAAGTTGCTGCTAATTCATCCCTCCCTGACGGAGAGACAGAGTGGTCCTATGGCTACAAGCCTGGTGGGTAATGGCAGCTTTGGAGGCCAGGGGAGTTCCTTTGAATGGGAATATCACTGAAGGGAGAATGTGTGAAAGGAGTCTGCCCTGCACCCTTGTTTTTGGCTCTCAGTTGTATACTATGAAGCCCATGAGAGTTTTGGGTTTCATAGTGAACGTAGAATGTGTCATAGAATTATGAAAACTCAACCTTACTTGAACGTATAAATATGTTTTCACACATTGTAAATAAGACCTTTTAGGTAAGCATGAACTCCCTGAAATGTGAGGTAATATATTCATTCCATCATCTTGGTCATGAGATCAGAGGTTTATGAAAATTCCCCTCAACTCATCAAATTTCTCTACCTATGGAGAAGGACAAGTTACTGCATACATCAGCCTTCATGGGGTTCATGGTTTTTCTTGTGGGCATGTGAAATCCACTTACAACCCCTTGCAACACTTTTGTAAGATCAAATGTGTGAAGCTAGCCCTACCTGGTATTTTTCACACCACGGAGAATTTGGCTTCTTGTTAATTGCATCTACTGTCTCAAAGCTCTTTATAGAATCTTTCCTAAGTGATATTAATAGTAATTCCTAAGTAATAGATATTAATAGATACTATTAATAATGCAAAATAACAATAGCTCTCAATAAAACAACATCAGTTGAGTCATAAGAGAAATGGTTAGAGTTGTGGTTAGGAAATGGGTCTGTAGACATCAATACTACTAAAGTCATTTATTCTTTCCCTCATAAAACAAATAAATATAATGACTAAGACCTTAATGAATTCTGCCACAGTCGCAAAACTGCAGACTGGTATTTTCATTTGTGGGAGAGTTTCCTTGGTGGTATTGTGCGATAGGGCATCCCCAGGAGAAAAAACAAAGGATTATTTGCGTGATGTCCCTGTGCACCCTGTGGATTTCTTTCATTCTTCCCAGGCCCGAGTCCCATCAGTATTGAAATTGTGAGCAGGAGGGCTGGTTCCTTGTCCTGAGTCTGTTATGTAATGCCATGTGACTAAATGATAACATCCCTGCCTCAGTTTTTCTTATGTGTAAGATGGGAAGGATTATATCTATGTGTTAGAAATTTTATTTTGTTTGCAAGATAAAACTGCACCCAAGGATGCTTTGTAAAGTGCTCTCAAGGATCACACCTTTGCTTCCAGCTGCTTTACCATCGTATGGCTTTCACACCATTTCAGGTACCCCAGAGCGCTTAGACTGCATTTGGCGCCCATATAAGCTCAGCCCCTCCCAGACCACTACTCTCGCTCCTTCTTTCTACCATCCAAAGCATAAGTAAAGATAAGTGTTCTTAATGAATTCATCCCAAGTTGTTGAGTGTTGATGAAAGGGTCATGTCACTTCTTCACCACCCCCTCTCCTCTCCTTTCTTCTCCTCCTTCCCTTCCTTCTAAGTGGGTACGCCACACCAAAATGCATGTGAGGTAAGAGTCAGAGCACAAAGTACATTTATGTTAAAACTATAAAAATAATTAAAACAAGACAGAAGCTTGAATAATGTAAGATGGATGGAGGAGAAATTATTCAAGCATTTCTAAGGTAGGGAAGCTACTGAAATTCATGGCAAAATTTAATATTGAGCCTCCAGGCAGACAAGACAAAGAAGAAAACAGCAAAAAAAGTATTTAAGGGAAACAAATTTTCCCTACACCTAACTCTTAGAAAAAATCATCATATGCATATTTCTAGGTGTCTAAAGTAGGAAGTGGATAGTATCTCCCATGCAGGCTTTTGTTGTTATTGTTAAAGTCGAGGTAGTCTACATACGACTCTGTTAACAAATATATTAATCATTGATAAAATACAAGCTATGTCATTTATACAGAGACTCCTGGGGTATTTGCATTTTTAGAGTGGACTCTGATCTAAACTCTGAGATTACTTACAAAATCAACATCTATGGGGTTAGGACATGGAGGTTGGTTTTGCAAGTGGGAATCCCTACCATAATAATCATTTCCTATGCTCGCTCTGGCTTCGCATTGTATATTTTTCCCATCGTGGTGGATTCAGTGTGCCTTCCGAGAGTTTTATGTCCTTGTCTGGTTTTTGGAATGGGGACTCAGAAATGGAGATAGAGCCTTGGAGAGAATGGCCCAGAAATCATTTACACCAAGCTGTAGCTCTCATTTTAACTTCCCTTGGAAGGCAAACTCCTTGGAATTATTTCACATATAACCCCTCAAAAATATTTTAAAGTAAGCTTCATTAATCATTACTTGGCTGTTTCCTAGACCTTGTCCCAAAGGTCTGGTAAGCTTTAAATCCCTAGTGACACCTGCTGGGCAGACCTCAGCTCACTGCTGCAGGCTTTCCATCAGCCTGCCTCTTCTTTAACATGCAAGGCTGCAGGCCCTGGGGTAAGGGGCTGGCGGCCGCCTCCTCAGCTCACCGCCAGGCTGCTCATTTCTCATGCAGGTGACCTCTGCCAGAAAAACTCTGCACCAGAGTCTCCTCACTACTCTCTTGGGGATTGATGTCCACCCTGTCCAGCCCCCAGGAAACAAACGAGGATCTATCAAAGTTGGAGGGAGAGAGGGGCAGCGAGAGAGAGGGAAAAAAAAGATCCAACAGCATCCGCCCCCACTCCCAGCCCCAAGTTACTCTAAGCTGCTTCTTTGTCTGAAAACTCCAAGGTGAAAGATGCTACTTGAGCCGTATGTTTTGTTCAAGCACAAACCAAATTATGCTATACTTGCTTATATCTGAACATATTGGTTTATCTTACATAGAGTTTAATTGATGCAAACTTGAACTTCAGTATGTTAGAATTTCAGAGAAAACACCATCCCTGTGATTTACATTGCTGTGTTTTTCCTTGAACAAAGCAAAAGAGGAGCAAGGCAATTACACCTCAGCTTCTGTTTATTTCGTCCCTATTCACCAACCATTACAAAAATAGTGTTTAACCTCCTGTAGTATTACCTCTGGTGTCCTTTACTGTCCAACTGCAAAATACCTCTCTGAGCCAACATCTGCATCCTTGGACAGATCAACTAGTGTGTAAAGTCCGTGTTAGCTGATCAAGCCTGGCTTTGTTTGCACTTACTCACTGCGCATCCAGCACTGCGTAAGTGGTTTTGCATATTAACTAAGTGCACAGTAACCTTCCTTTACCTCCTCAGAGCTCCACCCCCTCCCACCCAGCCCTCCTCGGGAAATCAGCACTGTTACTCGCCGCGGAGGAAGCTGCCAAGAGGTTGCCATGGCAACTGTTCAGCTTTCAGCAGCTACTTTTCTGGTTTAAGGGGGGGGGGCGTGGGGGTGGGGGGACAAAAGAAAAAAAACCTGAGGAGAATTAGGCGGCTTTCTGATCAGAGTTCAGATAAAGAGGGTCACAGTCATTTTCGGGCACTGCCTAGAATAACCCAACGGGTTAGAGAGCTCCAGCAAAAGAAGCAAACTGACAAACTAAAGAAGGTAAGTACAGTGGAAGGGCAATAATTAAATTATTTGGTAGTGGTCTTAGGCTGAAGCATTTCAAATTGGTATCAGTCCCTCTCATCTAGGATGCTATTTTATGAGTCTTTTCATTTTTGTCCAGAGCCAAAGATGATGAGTTTTATGAGATTATAAACGGCAAGGAGGTGGGGGGACAGCACCAGAATGGGAATCTAACATCTGAAAGTCATTTTCTAAAACTTCATTCAGCACAGGAACAATGGAGCATTCAGGCATCAGGGGCTGAAAGTCCTCGGTGTGCCACGTCAAGTCGGCAACCTCTGAGCTCCTCTCCAAGAGCCGTTTGCCAGGGTAGGCCACGGAACGGTCTCATTTCAAAGGAAGGGCTGGGCTTAGGCAGGGAAAATTGCAACAAGTCAAAATATGGAAAGCTGGGCACGCCAGACTGGTGGGTTTCGGTGACATACAGAGAGCTGTGCTAAAAACTGCGCCAGGCACCTGGATCCTGGGATTTCGGCAGCTATCCATGAGCGAGCTGAGCAGTTGGGTGATTCCTGGCAGAGAGCTGGCAGGGCTTGGGCAGGGCCAGGTTGTGAGCGTGGCGTTGACGCGGGCAGCCTAGGCCTCATCCTCCCTGCCTCGGTTTTGCTCACCACCCCAGCACACACGTGCTCCCCACCGGCCAACGAGCTTCCCAGAGTTCCTCTGCGTTCCACCTCCTCCTGCATTATTTATTCAGCGGTGATGAAAACCTAGAGCTCTTAACCTTCCTCACACCAGCCACTATTTTCTGAATCTGCATCGTTTTGTTCAGCACCCAGGAACAGCTACAACACCTGGATAAATTTAAAGGAACTGTAAGATGGAAAGGCAAAACAAGTCGAAAGAGACCAAATGGGAAAGTAACATGTAGTGTCATTCCGACATTGTCATTAACGTTTGATGACAAGATTATTGCTATTCTTAGTGGAGTAGCAAGGGGAGCACTAAGATCTTAGAGGTTAACACCTCTTTAAGGACACATAGGAGTGGTGCAGCAAGGAGTCCTGAGTTTGGAGCAAAGACAGCTAGCTCTTTGCATGGAACGACTTGTTTCTGACCGCAAATATAGCCATTTCTGCCTAACCCCACGATAGGGTCTGAATGTTTGTGTCCCCTCCAAATTCATATGTTGAAATCCTAACCCCCAGAGATGATGGTATTAGGAGGGGGGATCTTTGAAAAGGGAATTAAGTCATGAGGGTGGAGCCCTGATAATTAGGATTCATGCCCTTATAAAGGCGACGCTGCAGAGCGCCCTAGCTCCACATGAGGCTACAAGGAGAAATCTGCACCTGAAGCGACACTCACCTCACCCTGGTCTCAGATGTCTAGCCTCCAGAACCGTGCAAAATAAATGTTTATTGTTTATAAGCCACCTAGTCTATGGCATTTTGTGATAGGATCCCGAACAGACTAAGACACCCCGTATTGTGGCAGAGATAACAGGCTTACTGTCAATTTTCTGTAGAGTTTTGCCACTTGTTTTTTGGTTTTGGTTTTGGGTTTTTTTTTTGTTTGTTTGTTTGTTTTGGTCTTTGACAAGTAGAAGCATTTCGAGGTAGGAAGAAGAGGTGAAGAGGGAAGGGAATAAAATATAAATAGCAGAAACAAGAAATGACAAAAGCCAATTTCTTTAAAGTCGGATTCAAATTTTTACATGGTTTACATCCTGAATGATCTTTGCAGATGACAAGACAGAGGGAGATTGAAGTTTGAAGACATAAAAGAACATAAGGCCAAAGACCCGAAGTACTTTATTTAAGCAAAGTTGTGCAAAGTAGCAGAAGCCAACCTAGAAGGGGAAGAGATACGCGAACTGCCCCCTCCGTTGGAGCTCTCCTAAGCTAAAGCCAAGGACTAAGAGTTAAAAATGAGTGGGCTCTCCTGTGTATCGTTGATGTAGCTGGAGGCCCTATATTATATAACAGTAACAGGATAGAGAATGACAGTTCCTCACAGACTACAGTCAATGTGATTAAATTATCTCATCAGCTTCAGACTCCTGAGTATTTGTACAATGCCAGAAAACCATCCGTTAATCTGACCTGTCTGTTAGACCCCTCGACGGCACAGGGAAGAGGAGTTAGTGTTCAAAGAAATCCCTCCCTCCAATTGGAGGGCTACTGAGTCTGATCTATACAGCAATTGAGTCCAAGAAGGAGGCATGGAGAAATAATAAGGGGGTGGTGGTGGGGGGTGGTGGATAAAAGCAAAGAGAAAATTCAGAAATTTGTTTTAACTCTGCAGCAGCTTCTATTCCATTCCTTTTCACTGACCTGATCTAATTCAAGCAGCTATTATGCCTGTGAAACACTGCCACAGCTGAATTTATTTTTATTTTGCCTGCTCAAAGGCAATGTAAAGCGAATTTGAGAGCACATCACCTTCAGGGAAAAGACTGCAGTGTATTACTCACCACCTTCCTCCTCCCCTCTGCATGAAAAGGTTAATTTGAATAAGGCTGCTGCTTCCACAAATAGAACAGTAACCAGCACAAAGCGGAACCGCCAATGAGAATGTTTTTCAATGATGTCATACTTATACCTGCTCCTTATTATTTGCTGAGTCGTGACAATGTGTTCCTTGAATCTCACGTTTTATTGGTCAAGAGCCCTGTCATTCTGAGGGTTTCTGGAGAGTTTAGACACTGCAGTTTCTTTACAAGCCCAGAATTTTTTCAGCTCCTGCAGTTCAACAAATTGTTGGAGGATATATTAATCCAACAAATTGTTGGAGAGGATTTTAAACACTGTTATCCTGAAAAAAAAAAAAAAAAAAAAAAAGCCTGTGACAGTTTAGAGCGACTTACATGCCCTCTGATAATAGGTCCATTTGCAGTGTAGAAGCAGCATAAGAAAAGTCTGATTTTTGTTTAAAAAAACCCACCTGAGCAGAACTTTTATTAAAGTGTTCATGCAACGGTCATGCTAAGCTTAATATTGTCATCAGTGGCTTAATGGACAACAAAATTATTCCATTTATTCAACCACTTATTGCCCCATTGAGCAGAACTTTCTTAAAAAGAACTAGCTCTAAAATGTAGCAGTTTGTAGGACAGAAGGCATTAGAGGAAAGAAAAGTTACCCGGTTTATTTTTGTCCTAAGTAGATTTTACTTTTTAAATTAGGTTTTCACGTCATTAAAATGTGTGCCTCAGATTTCTCAGATTCTAGAGCTTTTCTGAGGAAACTCCTGCAAACAGATTTGAAAATGATACTACCTTGTAGTGAAGATGACAGACACATCAGTCGTGCATGAGTTAGGGATTATTCAACCCGTTGAAGAATTGTAAGAAAGTCTGGTCAGCAGGAGATACTAGTATGGGTTGGGGGGCCACAACCAAGTGCTGGTGTTCTAATCTAAGGTGGCGAGTGGGCAAAGTCAGGTTCTCCAAGATTTAGAGGACAGAATCTAGCCGTCTATGGTCAGTTGGTGAAGCAGAATGTGCAGTTGGAAAGAAACAGCCAGATTTTCACAGGCAGTAAGAGACTAGAAAGGGTTCTTAGGTGGGAGGATGGGATGAGAAAGGGTGGGTGTATACGGAACAGACCTGTTCAAGGGGACACCTGTATTGTGAGATACTTTTAGAAAAGCAGGTACACAAATTAGCAAAGATGATGTAAATTAAGAAGAAGTAGAAAGTACCAAATATTTTGAACATCCATACCTCAACTTCAGTAGCTAACATGAAATATTTTTGAAATGGAAATTTCTTCACCACTGTGTAGCGTGGCTTATTGTCTGCTCAGTCTGATGAGGGGCTAACCAGATGTTGTAAAAATTTGATTATTTTATACCTTAAATTCTTATACAAAATTATTGTGGAACTTTGAACATTCAGCAAAAATCTTACTGTGTCAAGAGCATGAAAAATATGACCAAAAATAACATTGGATCGTGGTGAAGACAGGAGAATATAATTCTACCCTTCTCTTAAAGTTAGAAGGACCTAGAGCAGTATCAATATACTTGAACTGCAACAGTACTTCCACCAATAAACTGCAAGTAAATTTTAATTCCAATGATCTATAATAACAGCATTATGAAAAGTAGAATAGCCTCTGGTGTCAGACAGACCTGGGTTCAAATCCCAGCTCCAACGTTTAGTAGCTGTGCAATCTTGGTCATATTAATTAATCTCTCCAAACCTCCGTCTTCTTGAGGAATAATGATGATAGCCGTATACAGATTATTGTGAGGATCAGACAGAGAAATGTGTATTTTTCATTAGTGTAGTGCCTGTCTCAGTAAATGAAAGATTTGTTTGTTTGTGTTGCGACCTTATTGTGACCCTCGAGGTCCTTCGAGGACCTGCATGGTCTGGCATCAGGCTGACCATTTCCTTTTACTCTTCCTCATTCTCACTCTGCCCCAGCCGTATTGACCTTCTCACCACTTCCCAAACATTCCTAATGGGCTTCTGCCCAAAAGGCTTTGCCTTTGCAGGTGCTCTTGCGTGGAACTGTTCTCCTAGGTCTAACCTCTTGACACAGATCTCAGCTTGGAGATCACCTCCCAGGAGAAATCTGACTTAATAGCATCCCTATAGCTTTTCCCCAGTACATCACACTATGTTTTGTCATTGTCACTTATCACTACTAGATGTTACTTTATGGTTGTATTTTTTATTTGTTCATTATCTATTTTGCTCACTTGAATGTCAGGTTCATGTGAGCAGTGGCTTTGTTCCCCCCTGTGCCCCAGAGCCTAGTACAGTGCCTGGGCATAGCAGGCTCTCGAAACTTTGTTAACGAACAATGATGATGATAAAAATAGCAATGGGAACCATAACCTCTTCAGAACACTGCCATCACAGGAATGTGGGTGTTCTGACCAGAGAGGGGATCTGAACACTACTGCCTCATAACACAGTTTAAGATGTATACATTTTCCTATTGAGCCAAGAAGAAGTATTTCAATTTCCCTATCACATCTGAAGGATCAAATTATAAGACAATGAGAATATATAGCCCTGGTATTCTTTATGCAGAGGATGCCTGCCAATGCTCATTAGGGTAGATGAAATGGGGAGGGGTATGGTACAAATCACGGGACCACTGGTCTAGAAGAGGTTTGAAGGCAAATTTCAGGTGGAGAGTTTTAGCTGGTATAGCCTTTCTGAAGTCTATCATTGTTTTCCCTCTACAGACTCCTACAAACCTACTTGTGTTGGCTCTGATTCTCATGAACTGTTGGGTACAATCTTGGGACTTTGGATCAATAGCAATTAGAGAGCAGAATAGTAAATTCAGGACAGTGTTCAGGACATTACATACCTACACACACATTTGTACACATATGTATTGAATGAACCAATTGAATGTTCAGAAAATACTTTAAGATCTTTCTGTTCTGTCCCCTTCTCAGGCAATCATGATGATAAAGTAGACTCTCTTTTGGATTTCTATTTTCCTGGTAACTGAAGGACATTATGAGACAGCATAGAGCTTATGTAAGCATTAGCCTTGCTGACATTCCAAATGAGCAGATCAAATGCTACCTAATCATTCGGTTACAGCTTGGATTTGGCAGTCTTTTCTAAAGTACTGAATTTGAAGGAGCATCTGTCTTTTACATCTTGGCTATGTCAGCACCTGTAGCTGCTTCTTCTAGAAACTTCTTAACACAATAAAAGTAATATGAAATAAAATCATTGCTAACCAGAATGCTTTTGAGAGATTATAGATTATAAAAATCATAGATTATAGAAAATTGCCTCTCCTCTCTGACACCTTCCTCCTCTATTACCCTCAATTTTAGTTTTCCTATGTTAGTTTTTCTTTGACCTAGAAATCTCATTAAAATGCAGATTGTTTCAGAATGTCCTGAGTGGGGCATGACATTTATCATTTCCTGGGTACATCTACATGCTGGTGGTGGACCATACTCTGAGTAGCACAGGTTTAGACGACACAATGCCACGTGTTTGGTTCTGCTCCTCCAAATTAACATAAAACATTTTAATGAATTTTAATGAAACCCACACTTCTCCCTCACATACATTCTATCATGTCTGGGTTCAGAGATTTTATTCTGAGGTATATTCACATCCAATTGGTACCCAAGCCTTTCTGAGTCTCTCTAAGAACTGTTTCTCTCTCCATCTGCACATGGGTTGGCTCCTCACCTCATTTTTCTCCCTCAAAGCTGAGGTAAGGTCGAATTTATCTCCCAATCCCTAGACTTATCTCCTTCTAGCCCATCATTTTATATTCTGTCACTATACTTTCTTTTCAAAAATTTTTTTTTGATGAGATTACTTCCTTGATTGAAGACCCCTGCTGGTTCCCCGTGCTTAAAATAGAGGTTGGCATGGGCTCTTCTCATCTGACAAACCTGGGCTGGAAGCCAAGTTCCTTCAATTTCTTTTTATGTAACTTTGGGCAACTCATTTAACTTCGGAGAGCCACTCTTTCCTCACCTGCACAACAGAGATAATACTACTTATCTCAGAGTGTTGTCATTTGATTTAGATGCCAAGGTGTAGATAAAGCATTGGTACCACGTCAACCATAGTAAATGTGTAATAACTTAATTCCTTTTTTCTTTCCTTTCTTTCCAGTCTGACCAATTTTGGCTTCTCCAACATCTTATGCAGATACTCTTGAACTTTGTTCTTCTTGTCCCCCCTCCCTAAAGCCACATATGGACATCTAGCCCCACTAGAAATCTCATTTCCTGGTATATCTGCTGAAAGACCCTCCCCGTTCTCCTCCACCAGGAAAATTCCCTTGGACTTTCAGGGCACAAATCCTCTGCTTTCTTCCCTAAAAAGACCAAGCCATACTTGGGCAGAATTTGCTACTCCCTTCTTGTATCCCACACCACTGTGATCACACCTCTCTCATAATGTACTTGCTGTGATGTCCTGCTATGATTTGTACCATGGCTCAGGACTTTGTCTTATTTCCTGATCCTTAGTGACCAGAGCATTTGTAGAATAGAATCCATGGGATATGTAGCTTAAAAAATGGATGTTTGAATACTATATTTTAGAAACTATATATAGAGAAAAATAATTCAGAAAGTTTTCCTAGACAAAAATAAGAGCTTAGAGTAATAATCTCCATTTTTGGATACATTTTACTATTTTCAAGGCTCTGTTCTAAATGCTTTACACACACTATCTCATCCAATTCCCTTAACTATCTTTTGTTGTAGGTGTCAAATCACCCATTGCACAGATGGAGAAAATGACATTCAGAAAAGTTAAATAGCCTCCCATGGTTACACAGCTTATGATTGTTTGAGTTGGGATCTGTGAACCTATGTCTTTCTGACTCCAAAGTTCATCTTCTATACAGTATTATCTCACGCAATCCCCTGCCATAGCCTGGTTTCAATTTCTTGAATATAGATTAAAAGCATGGCTAGAGATCTTTACTAGAGAAGAATTTGTGAAGCAGATAAAAGCACTCTCTGTGAGGCTCACATATTAAAGTGGTTTGGAGATAGCAGTTATTAGGTAGATAAAGCGTATCTCAGAACTGTAAAATTCTGAAATCCGGACACCATGTAAATCCTTTCCTTTCTACTTATTTGTTTGGAAGAAGCCACGAAGTAGTGTTGCTCCTGCAGGAAGACTATTTTAATGATGCTTTTCTGACTTTTAGAGATACTTCTCATTTTCATCACACAGTAGTTTCATAGGCAGTTCTTACACAGATACTTCCCTTAAGTAAGTCATGTAGGAGAGTTCATTCCTGTTGTCTCAAAGAAATCAAGCCAAAACTAAGGCAAAACATGAAAACTACTGTGTGTTCTCTGGTCCTAGGAACTGCTATTTGTAACAGACCCTCCAGGTATTTTCAGGGGGGAAATCTTGTCTACAAGAGCCTACTTACAAGGAATCATCATAAAGCTAATTGCATCTGCAATTAGTGACAAATTTCTAACTTGATGAGCAATTGTGATTCCAAATATGTTTGAAGCTTCTTGGTAAAGCAACTACAAACTGTTAGAGAAATTCTCATTGGGGACTCTTGTATTACACGGTGAATATCTATCTATCTATCTATCTATCTATCTATCTATCTATCATCTATCTATCTATCTATCATCTATCATCTTTTTTACTGACCTCTTGGAAACCCTCTCAAATCTAGATTCTGTAGAATCAATAAGGTTTCTGAATCTGGTGAATGTATCTAAACCTGGAATACACCAGAATATTTGGAAACAAGAAACTGATACCTAGGAATATCCTAATGCTGAGACAGGATTTCTCAAAGTGTATTCTCTAGAACATTCATTCCATGGGCTATTCAGAGAGGTCATGTGAGAAAATAAAGTGTTCTAAGGCCAAATTCACAAAGAAACACCGAATCTAAAAAAAAAAAAAAAAAAAAAAGCCAACAAGTTTCTTTGCTAATGGACTTCTCAGAATCTTTAATATGTCAATGTATATTCCAATTTTCCTGGGATAATGTAGTTTTTGTTTTTTCAATTTGTTTTGTTCAGGTCAGAGAGTATCTCAAAAATAATGTTCTGCAGAATAAATCCTGTGGAGCTGTGGTTAAGTGATTCTTCTCCCTAGGCTTTTGACATATTTTGTCTGGCTATAGGTTAACATCTTACTCACTGATGTGTCACCATTGGAGCAACTCTATGAAGACATGATGTCTAGAGAGTAATAAAACAGGAGTCCTACAATTGGGCATTACTGAAAGAAAATGAAAACACTAATTCAAAAAGATACATGCACCCCGATGTTTATTGCTGTATTATTTACAATAGCCTAGACATGGAAGAAACCTAAGTGTCCATCAATAGATGAATGGATAAGGAAAATGTGGTACACACACACACACACACACACACACACACACACTGGAGTATTCTACAGCTATTAAAAGGATGAAGTGGTGTCATTTGAGACAACATGGGTGGACCTAGAGGGTGTTATTCTAAGTGAAATAAGTCAGACTGAGAAAGACAAGTACCACATGATTCCACTCATAAGTAGAATCTAAAAGAAACCCAAAACTACAAATGAAAAAACAAACAAAAAAGAAGAATCAGACCTATAAATACAGAGAACAAACTGATAGTTGCCAAAGTGGGGGTTGGGCAAAATGGGTGAAGGGGGTGGGAGATACAGGCTTCCAGTTATGGAATGAATAAGACACAAGAATAAAGGGCACAGCATAGGAAATACAGTAGATGATAATGTAATAGTGTTATATGGGACAGATGGCAATTACACTTGTGGTGACTACAGCATAATGTATAAACTTGTTAAATCACTAAGTTGTACACCTCATATCAAAGGATAAGAGCTTTGGATATAGATGTAGACTTCATGTAGGGTGTAGACTGAGTTCATCTACTCTTTCCATTTTTGGTGGGGGAACTTATCTTCGTTAAAGAGGCCCTTCTGAAAATTAACACTTCAGTTCCTCCATTGCATCAGCCAGGTTTCAAACACTCAATAGCCACACGTGGCTAGAGGTTACTGTATTGACCAGTGCAGCTCTAAGACATTGCCATCGTTGCAGAAAGTTCTATTGGACAGCAACGCTTATGTTCGGATTTCAGATCCACACGGGAGTTAGGAATAGGGAAAAAGAAGAGAAGTTAACATGGCAGGATTTTATCAGCAAGTGGTAGTTTGTGAAATTGTAGAAGAAGGAAAATATAATGTCTTAATTTCTTTTCTTTTAAAGTTTAGAGCTCTATCAAAAAAAAAAAAGCTTTATGCACAAGAGTAAAAAACCATAAAAATGCAGAAACACAGGGAAAAACAGGTTAACCTTTAGCTCTGTATTTAACATACTTCTGCTTTGAAATTTGGTATTGTTAAGGAAGGGAACAAGCCAGCTTGTTTCGAAGCACATCTCTTAAATGACTCATCCAAACCAGAGATTCCTTTGCTCATTGTTTCATGAGAATTCACTTTCATGAGGGTCCACTCAGTCCACTGTATTTGTCCCAAGATTACGGTTGGAGTAACCTCAGAGAGCAGAGTTTCCATCAGGGAAGGAGAAGGCAATGTAATGGGTAAGGGTAAGAGCATTGCGAACAGAAATTAGAAATATTCAAAAAAATTAATTGAAAGTCCATGGTTTCAAGGGCTCCAGGGACACGGGCAAGAACGGGGAAAATATTAAGAATGAAGAGAAGGTGTAGGAGAGCTTTCTGTGCTGGAGCCAAATGAAACACAGATTGAAACCAATCAAGGAAATTGTTGTGTAAGGGGTTGGTCACTGGAACAACCAGTGAGCACTATTGTTTCAGTTAATTTTTAAAAAAAGGGCCGAAGAGAGAAGGCAGTATATAAAATAATGAAAGAACAGAAGAGGATTATATTTGAAAGAGTGTCACCGAGATTAGTGTATAATTTTCAATATGAAAAAACTCTGGGTTTATATTTTAATGATAAATATATCTAATTACAACTTCAGTGATAAAAGATTCAGGAACAAAGAGAAGTATAATTTTTCTGTGAAGACATAAAAGTAAAGAGGTCTTAGAGATAGGGAATTATGTTAGGATTTAAAAATCAGACATTCGTTAATTCTTCATTCATTTATTCAACACATACTTGCTGAGCCCTTTCTTTGTGATGGGTATTGTTGTAGACACTGGGGAACAGAGCCAAGCCCATGCCCTAATGGTGCTTTCCTTCCAGTGGGGGAAGGGAGACAATAAACAAATAAACAAATACAGAGAATGTCAGATGTTTATATGCGCTCTGGAAGGAGTAAAGAGGGCTACAGGGGATCAAGGATATTGGAAGTAGCAAGTACCGATGAGTGATAGAGAAGGCTGCTATTTTATATACTGTGGTCAGGGAAGGTCTCCTGCGTGGCCTTCGAGCAGAGATCCGAGGGAAACGCAGGAGCTAGCACATGTCCATCTAGAGGGACATTGTTCTGGGCACAGGAATTTGTTTCTGCGAAGGTTCTGAAGTTGACATATGTTTGGACTGTCTAATAAACAAGAAGGAGTTTAGTGTGGCTGAAATTGAGCAAGTGAGGTGAGAAGGGAGAAGTTGTGGTCAGGCAGGAAGGAGCAGAGTGTAGAACCTTGACCTCTGCAAGGGTACTGGGCTTTCTCTGAAAGAAATGGGAAGCCATCAGAAAGTTCTGAGCAGAGGAGCAATGGGATTGGGCTTGTGCTTTGCTGGTGATTTTCTGTCCTTGCATCCCATGCATGCCTTTCACAATACCTTTTTATCTGATTGCCTCATAAATTGGAGTGGATATATAAAATGATGTCAGTGTTATGGGATTCATTTCTTTTCTTTTTTTTTTTTTAAAGATTTTATTTATTTATTTGACAGAGATAGAGACAGCCAGCGAGAGGGGGAACACAAGCAGGGGGAGTGGGAGAGGAAGAAACAGGCTCATAGCAGAGGAGCCTGATGTGGGGCTCGATCCCATAACGCCAGGATCACGCCCTGAGCCGAAGGCAGACGCTTAACCGCTGTGCCACCCAGGCGCCCCTATGGGATTCATTTCTACCAGATTTTGGGCAAATTTAATTAATGGTAGAATTTCCATTGCATTTTTACAATAACATAAACTTGTCTCAGATTACGCAGCAATTATCAGCAAAAGATAATTGAATTTAGGTTTCTTTACATCTCCTAATACTACCCCCCCTTTTTTTTTATTAACCTTAAGTTTTAAGTGCCCATAAGATATTTTTTGAAAGAAAATTCCATAGACAGTTTTGGTGTAAAACATTCAACATGTGCATGCCATGGGAAGAATTCAAAGCAGAGTGAGTAGAACTTAGAAATTGTTATGTAGTTTTCCTCTTTTCTACTTCTTAAAAATTTTTAAGGTTTAAGGAAGGGTCCAAGGAACCACTCCAACCCCAAGCTTCTATTTCTGTTTCCTTAGCTCCAGCAGTTCAGGGAGGTAAAAGACAAAGTGAGAAAAAAGAAGAGAGGCTAGAAGTTCAGAAGGTGCTGGGAAGTTCTCTCGTCTTTTCCCAAATTGAGAAGAGTATAAAACGGGCTTCCCACATGTAAAAAGCGTTTCTAATGGAAAAAAGTGGGTATAGCAAGAGGAAATCACATTTAGTTCCATAAGAAGACCAAGTTGGATATCTTTTCCAAGTGGAAACAATTTCAGATAATAGAAGGGAGAAAATCATCCTGAAAAACATTTTAAAAATTTTCTTTCAGAATGAGAGGGCAATTTTGAGGAGGAGGGCAATGAAAATAAACCAATGGTCTCATCCTTGATAACAAAGACGTGTTTATTTAATCCAATGCCTTGCATTTCTTAACTAGTAAATGTATCTCTATTTATTTTGGATATTGTTCTCAATTGCTGGCATATGACTTTCTTTGGATCTATACAGTAACCAGTATTTAATTTGTAATGGCATGAACAAAAGTGGGGTTTTCAAAGACGACCTTTAGGGTTTGAAGGTCAAAGGAACTTTGAGGAACCAGAGATGTAAAATTAATGCTGGGGGGGAGAACAGGGATGGACATATGGACTTGTTTCTTCATTTCTCTTTAAGATTATCTCTGGACTAGTTTTACTTCAGAGAGAAAGGCAGGCATCATCTTGCCTCTGTTTCCTGAATATGTCACTGAGGATTTTAAGTGTGTATGGTTTTAGGTGCATATTTCAGTTCAGAAGATATCTGATATAGTTTTTCATAGAAAATTCATCCTTGTGGTTTAAAATTCATTTTTGTTTCCCATCTAATAATAATGTTGAAGAAAATTAAACTGAAAAGATTTTCATAGTCTGTTCAATAAAGAAAGCAGTTTCCAGAATTAGGTGTGGAAACTGGTTTTAGGAAGGTAAACAGTTAGTCCTGGGATTTGGGGATGGGACTGAGAAAACCAGGTAGGCTTTGAGCCTCGGTGGGCTGTCACTGTGTGTTCATGCAATTGCTTTTATAGGACTGACACTGACAAATAGGGAACTTCCTGGGACATCCTTTGACTAAGGACAGTCATTAAAAAAATGTTTTCTTGATGAGAAAACCACCATCACATTTTGATATGTCCAAGATTCAATATTGTATTTCCAGGTGTCTAGCTTCTTAGACAACATTTTGAAAGTCGGCTAGATCTGCTGCATTAAAAAAACACAACACAACACAACACAACACAACTTTCAGATTCACATATCTTCTCTATTTTGCGGAATTCTACAGTGAGGAATAGCGCATCTAGGACAGTATTTCAATACTGTTCTTCACTGACCATCTTAACTACAACAGATCCCTGATTACTTTTGCAGCTAACAGGGCAGACCCAGAAAAATCCCTAAATGGAAATCCTCATCCTCCCCACCACCAGTGCTGAGCACTGTACAACGAAGGCCACCCAAAATAAATCAGCGCCATAATTTCCATGATGACAGTCCCCAATACAGCATTTTGTTATTGTTTCTTTCAAATCACTAGAATTCTTCCCATGTGCTGTCACGTCTCTAGATAACAGCTACATGGAGATTAAACGTGAGTTTAAATGAACTTTTACAGGCCTCTATATTTTCTTCTTGGATTTTATTATTTTTAGAGGCAAGTGATGAAAGGTTATTCCCTGCAAGATTTAGCCAGTTAAACGTGCAGCATAAAACCCTGAAGCCCTGCAGTCAGACACATAAAGAGCAAAGGGGAAAATGGGAACATGTTCCACTGGGGCTGCAGCTTTTCAGAGTATGCAGGAATGATGTCATTTGTTTTTACAAAACCCAGTTTAAATTTGTGCCTGCCTTTCAAGAACTGCAGCAGGGTGCATCTGTGGAGACTTCCTGCATACCATATTTCAAGACGTTAGAGTATATGCTGCATCAAAATCCAGCCAATCGCAGGGTATGGCCTTGCCCTCCCCAGTTTTCCCTTTGCTCCCCCTACCTGAAGCGAGCGCGTCTATGTCCCTGCTCAGCACCCTCTAGCTGGGTTACAGCCGCAGAGGCATCACTTATGCCTCGAATGGTTTAAAGGAGAACAATACCAAAATAAAAACTTCCGGTTTTACACGCGCGCATTCATTTCATTGACAATCTCTCAGGGAAGGTCTGTTTGTGGAATCTGCTTCGGTTTTGTTTTGTTTGAAGTGAAGTCTTAGCCTTTTGCTTTTGCAGCAACCCCCGCCCTCTCCCCGCCCCCAGTACTGGAACCACCACAAGAGGTAAGGAAACAAATCCTGGGTTCTTGGACTCACAGCGACAGAAGCCACACCTTCAAATTCAACACCGACAATTGTCTTCGAACAAAGCGAACTCCGCTGCTGTGTATATATTCACACGTGATGATTGGAAAACCAGCTGCGAAGCAGATAGGGCATCTTACGCACTATGTGAAAGGGATAGGGGGAGATGACGGGATGAAGTTGCCTTAAAAAACCATGGCTCAGATACGGCGTGAAAAGAAAAGTGCTCGTTCGCGAGTGTATCGCCTTGCTTTTCCTCCGTATGTACCTGGAGCATACTGACCACAACGCGTATCTGTGTGCGGCTTCTAGTGAGAGAACAGGAACTCTGGCTGATGTAAACCAGAGAGATGTTTGTGGGAAGGCTACCAGGGAACTCACAGAGTGAAAGGAAGGCTGAAGAGCTGACCCAGAGATGACAGGGGCTGGTTTTTTGGGGGGCGTAGGGGGTCCCCATAGCAGGACCTGCTTATTGGGATTGTCCATGCTCGGCTGTTCATGCAGTGATGCCCAAGTCTCCCCTTCTCTCATCTCATCATTCTGCCCAAGGGGCGAACTTCCAGGAGAGAGTGTCCTGTTGGCTCATTGGTCACATGCCCATCCCGTGAGTGGCAGAGACCTCTCACAAAGGGAGGGTAGAAACTCTCCCAGAGGAGGTGGGGATACTGTGTCTAAAAGGGGAAACGACAGTTCGCTCCTCCCTATCACCATGACCACTGCCTTGGGTCAGGGCCTCAGAATTTCTTGCCTGGATTAACGATCCTCCTTTACCTCATACTTAAATTCTTTTAATGGTTCATCATGTGTGAGTGACAAACCAGGAACTTCTGAAAGTGAACAGAAGCGCTACTGATAATTATACCGAGATAAGAGGCATAAACTGGGGCCATCTTTCACACACTGGGGTGTGTGGCCATCCTCCTTTTACCACAAACTTCTACTTCTCTGTGCTTGATGGATCAGAGTACTATTAAGACTTAACAAGTAAAGGAAAACTGAAAGCTCTTTAAGGATAGAAACTTTATTTTCTGGGTTACCAGAATCTTATTTTCAGGGTTACCAGACTTCGTGAACTTAGAAATCCTCTAGACTGTCTTTCGGACAGATATAACCTCCTGATTTTGGGAAAGCTGGAATTGGACTGTAACCTTCTGACCTTATGCACACAAAGAGATCTACCCTGGATTGTCTTTTCCAAGGCCTGCTCTGTCCACAGGATAAATCACGAAGGTGTGTTATTCGTCCCCATCTGTGCTCAGATCATGCCCTAAGGTTCTTCCTTAAGCAATATCTTCCTCGTAAAAAAAAGAATTTTAAAAATTCCTGAATTTTTCTGCATAGTTGCATCACAGAGTAAGGATCAAAGAGGTTTCCTAGATCAAGCAGAACCCCAAGCGGATTCCTTCTAGACCTCTCCGAAGGCCTGGCTGGCAGACCAGTGAGTCATGCTTTAATCCACATGGATGCCCTTTCTGCTTCCAGCTGGGTGCTGTGAGAATTGGGAACCCAAGCCTAATGAGCTACAACGTGCTACACCAAAGCTCTGTGATAAAGGCCTGGGATTTCAGTGTAGACCAAGGCCCCAAAGCCAAATGCATCCTGTATCGGAAACCAGGTCATCCCTCCTGTTGTTCTCATCATTCTCCACCTTTTCCATACTGTCTCCCTTTCTTGGAAATGTTTTCTCTTTCCATTAGTCATTCTAGAGCACCTCTCACTCATACATTCAATTCTAGAACAGGACTTTTACCCCTTCTTATAACCGTGTTGTCTCCCTGTGCAGAATTTATGGTACAAAAAACAAACCATAAGATGCTTTGGAAATGGGAGATTTTATCTAAGTCCCAAGTGTCAGTGTGAAGTACTGCACCAAAGCAATGCTATGGAAAATTATGGCTAAAAAAGGAAAGTGAGTAATGTTTATATTATGCTGACTGATACATTTTAAAAATTTTCTACAAGCTTTACTTTGTAATACCAAATACTTTGAGAGAAAAATGAATGAACTGTGGAACGAAAGAGAGGAGGAGAATTTTATGCAAGAGGTGAGCATCTATTAACCATTTAGGAAGTACGGTAGAGAGATGACCTCACTCTTTGGAAGTAAAGTAAATGAAGATGCAGTGGAAAGTGATGTGTAGTTGAGAAACTCAGCCGAGGGCAGAGCAGAGTAGCTTTTCAGTTAGAAAGTTGAAAAGTTTTTAGTAAAAGAATACATGCATCAACACCCATCAGGTATCAAGTTCTACAAATAAGAAAAAATATTTCTCCTGTTAGAAAATCTATAACACTTAACATTTTCAGTTTTTCCTCATTGCTGAAGATAATTTTTTCCCCACTCTTACTTGAGATGCTCTTCTCAGAGTCTGTGTCAATATGATCAGAGGGAAAGGGAAAGATGACTAATCATCTGGATAATTCAATCAGTGTTATTGGTAACATGTTATTAAACTTCTCCCCTCCCTGTGGCCCCCCTCCCCCTGGCTCATTCTCTTTTCCCAGTAGCATTCTTGATTTTTTAAAAAATTCTTAAATTATCTGCGTAATTGTTCTCTGTAACTCAGGTTGCTTGAATATACACAGCTTGACTGGTATCAATAAGAGTTCCTTAAAAATCTCCACATCTGCAGAGGGTATCATGGAAAGACAAGAAAGAGGTACATATCCATTGGTTGTGCTGGTTACCTTGCTCAAGTTTTTAAGATACTCCAAATTTAAAAATGGTGCTTACATATAAAAGCATCTGCACATCCATATATCAGAATTAGCTTATTTATTCATATCTACTTTTTTCTATTTAACCTCATATAACTATTAGGCCACTAAAAGTCATCAAATGTTTAGGTGTTTTTTTTTTTTTTCCTTTGTAAATTGTTTTTGACTTGATTAAGAATAGAAAACAAACAGCGTGCTGTCTCTCCATATCTCTTGTAGGGTTAAACCTCGGTGGAGGCAGGATCTATATATATTCTCTGTTTACAATAAACATGGAAACTTTGTTCCCTGCTTACAGTTCAGTGGGGCTCACCTAATAATATAAGTCAAATTCAGTGTGAATCCTTAAAAAGAAATCTTACCATCTCCCTGAAAATGTCTTTCTAGTAAAACTTATTTGTCAAATGACTAGAACTCCCTTAACAAATAAAACATAACCCTGATTGCTGCTCTTCCCCTCTGAGGTGATGATAAATTGCTGAGGAGTAAAAGCCTTCATACTAATAACAGAGGAAAATTGACTCTTAGATCCCATCATTTTGTTTACCAGCTGTCTTTACAATTCTATAATAACCCTAGCCCACATTAAAAAAAATTGTTCAGAGATAGTAAACTAGATGAGAAACAAATGATCTCTGCTGAAATTAGTTTAAGCAGGGGAACAGACTGGAAAGAAAGATTTGATCCAGAAACTTACCTATATCTCAGGCATGATATCCGGTGACCACATACTCGGTGCTGAAACACAACTCAGGAGCATTACATCATCATGACAAACTTTCATTGGCTGAAGAAACCCCAAGGACAAGACAGGCTTTTAAGGTGCTGTGTGAAAACTCCTGTTGGCTCCTTATCAAGCTATTGCCAAAATATTGAAAGGCAGACTTTTCCTACACTAATACTGTCATGGCTGAACTTACAAGACATTGTTAACTATTTCCTATGCATGTTCAGCTCCACTTTAGTCAATAGTTTTATATTTAACTCTAACCTGTTGGGAGACTTTTTTTTCTTAAAAATTAAAAAAAAAAAATCTTTGTTTCTATTTAGCTTGTTTTTACTGAAGGTGCACAGTATCCCTCTGTGACAGGCTCCTATTTCCCCTGTTACTGTTCAGGCCGCCTTTCCTATTTTTAAGCTATATTTGAATCAATAAATCCAGTTTCCTCTCTATGACTTACTCGGTCTTTATTCTCTCTGGGCAAAGAAAGCCAGCACCCACAGATTCAAGAAAGCATAAGTGTGTTTATGTATTGTGAGCAATTGAATCAGAACTAGTGCACAAAGCCCTTACTTCCTCATTATTCATGTTCATTGTTAGTTTGGTTTTTTTTTTTTTTTCTATTGAACTCTATGAGTTATTTATGTAGTGCTCATTACCATGGTGATTTACAGACCAAAACCACGTGCAGATTTGCAGGGTGTGAGGAGCTTTCAGTGACTGAGTGAAAGCGATGGAGTGATGGTCAGAGTCCCTGTGGCACCTCTGCATCCATCCCTACTGCCTGGGGCAACTTCTGACATAGGGGCAAGGGCTCTCCGTATAAACATTTTAGCAATTAGATGGGTCATTCAGGAAATGGCAATACCACATGACTTTCTCTGTCAGTTTGTCCATCTGTCTGTGACTCTCTTTTTATCTCTTCCTCTTAAACTTCAGAGTGCAGAGAAGGACCAGAATGATGATAACAGGGGTGAGTGAATCAGTGTCTTTTCAAGAGTCTCCATGCTTACTCTCTCTTAAGAACTTGACTCTCAAGACAAGTAAACACACGTGTAAACTAATACCCTGTAAAATCCCCAAAGCTGGGAACTGAGAAATATGTTACTAGTGCATGTCTGACCTGCTCAACTCTGTTCAAAATGTCCCCCTGTTCCTCTCAGACTCTGTCCTCAGCCATGTGCCTTGGAGGAGCCAAGCTACCTGTTGCAAGAGAAGGAATAGCTGCAGAGAATATGACCTCCAGAGAGATCCTTTTACTATAGACATTTCTATCTAGACTCCAGTCTAGGGAGAACAACTCCTGATCATTTTTCCATTATTGTAGAATAATACTAAGCATTCAAGGCCCTAGATTAGAGTTTTGAGATATTTAGGAACATTCCTCACAGTGATCAGAAAGGAGAGAGAAAAAAGAAGACTCTTTCTAACTTTGTGTCTGCTAAGAAGAAGGCAAAGGAGTACCAGTCAAAGGCTCTCTGCTCTGTAGCTAGGATCAACAAATTAAAATAAGTCATGTTCCTTGCCCTCAAAATGTTTTATACCAGTAGGGAGACAACATTAATCCACAATTACTGCTGAAGTCTGACAAAAATATGATAGGTATATAATACATTGGTGGGCATCTAAATGAGACTGGAAGATTCTACAAGAGGAGACATTTGAGCTGAATTTTGAAGTAGGAGTTGGTGAGCTAATGAGAGAAAGTAAAGAATTCCATTAGGAAAACAGAATGGAAAGGAAAGGAGGAATGGATAGCATGGCTTGTTTGAACTACTGCAAGTAGTTTTTGGTATATGGGAGGAAAGAGCAGTGTGGAAGATAAGACTGCATCAATAGATATTATCAAATCATGGAGGTTTTGTGAGCTAAGCTAGGGGATATGGACTTTAACTTGAGAACCACTGCAGGTCATTGAGGAACTGTAATCAGATTTGCGACTCAGCTGTATTAGTCTAGTGGTAGCACGGAATGTATGGGGATGGACTGGAACCAGAAGTACAAGTTAGTTTGTATTTCAGTTGCAGGAAACAGATGGCATTTTCAAAGGGCTTAGCTGAAGAGAATTACTGAAGGACTATTTACAGGGTATAGACAGGGTTAAGGATGGTAAAGCCCCCAGGGAACCACAACAGCAGGAAGCTGTTACTGCCCTATGCCTATTACCAGAGAATGAACCCAATGGGAAGCCAGAGAGTAGGAAAGCCAGAAGTTGCAATAATTAGAGGTTGGTCTCTCAGGGCATAGAGAAGGATAGAGAAACATTAAGAAAGTATCTTGAAATGGGAGGATGATGGTATATAAATAATATCCAGTGTGGCTGTCTAGCATAGTACTCCAGGACAGAAACCATCAAGACCTCCAGTAAGGTAGTAGAGCTGGAGATAGTTAATGAATATGAGAAGTGTGTGTGTGTGTGTGTGTGTGTGTGTGTGTGTAGAGGGAGATAGGGAGAGAGTTGGGGGGGAGAGAGAGAATATGGAAACTATGAGGTAGGACAATTTGTGGTTTGTTTTTTGGACGAACATCTGTTTGTTCAGGGGTGGAAAACACTTTATAGATACACAGTAGCTGCAGTCTAGGAAAAGTTACATTTGAATGCTTCTGGGATCTCTACATAGAAATGTCTATTATGTCTGTGTCTGGAGCTCAGAGGGAAATCAAGGATCAAAGATGGGCTGGCACACTGAGAAAACATGGGTATGTTGAGGCCAAGGATGTTGATGAGGTCACCCAATGAGAACATACATAATGTACAGAAAAGGGAGCCTGGGGACGTGTGAGCCTGGGGACACTGTGAGCCTGGGGACACTGACATTCAAGGGGTAGCTGGAGTAGAGGGGCCCAGGAAGAACAGAAAACATATGTCCAGACAGGAGAAAAATAAAACATAGAGAAGAGCAGTGTTCCAAAATACACAGAAGAGAAGAGCTTTAAGAAGTGGTCTAGAGGATAATTCAGGAAAGAAGTCTAGGGAGCTAAGGGTAGTACAAATACCCATTAGTTTGAATGTAATATGGAGATCACTGGTAATGCTGGAAAGAATAGGTTTAGTACATGAGTTTGAAAACTGCCTGCGGGCCAAATCTGGCCTGCCACCTGTTTGCGTGTGGTTGATAAGGTAAGAAGGTTTTTGTATTTTCAAATGGTTAAAAAAAATCCAAAGTACAATAATATTTTGCTATCCATGAACATTATATTACACTCAAATTTCAGCGTCCATAAAAAGTTTTATTGGAATGCATCTAATATCATTTGTTTATGTATCATCTGTGTCGGTTTTCACGCTGTAACAACAAAGCTGAGTAGTTGCAACACAAACCGTATGGCCTGCAAAACCAAAAATATTTACCATCTGGGTCTTTACAGAAGAAGTTTGCTGACCGCTGCTTAGCAGAATGGTGGTGCTGAGGCCAAGTTATAGTGCAAGGTGCGATGAATATGGGATGGGAGTCAAAGAGCTCAAACACAGCTGTCTTCTGCAGAGCCTGGCTACGTCGGAAAGGAAAGAATTAGAATGGTTGCTGGAAGTAGTGGCAGGGTTGAGGTATTGTTTGGTTTTGCTTGTTTGGGGAATAAAAATGCTTGTTTGAGACAGGATAAGATCAAGATATTTTACAAGTTTGAAAGAAAGGAGGGGAATCATTCAGAAACATCCTCTAGCGGGTGGAAAGGAATGGAGAAGTTTGCCCCTTCAGAGGGGATGGGGAAGGCAAACCCGGAAGCCCCGCGCTTCTCAGTGAAGCTGGAGCAGAGTCATTTGCTGAAGCCTGAAGAGATGATGATATTTACGGAGTTTGAAGGAGGAAGTGAAATGTTTGAGACTGAGGAAAATGGGAAAGGAAATTGAACAGAAACATAGGCAGCAGGAATCTGTGGTGATACCAAATTAAACTTGTTTGAGTTTCTTCAGCCAGAATAGGTGTTGGAATGGGTGTTTGAGTGGAGAAATGAGACAGTTCAGGTTTGGAGTCTTGTAAGGCAGGTGTGGCAGGAGTAAAACTTTAGCGAGGTAGTCAGTTAAGGATAACAGTAAGAGGTTTTTACAAGGGAGGGGTCGTGGATTCCTCCCTTATTTTCTGCTAGCATGTGCTGTCACCTGGCAGAAGCTTCAGACCGATAGCACCTATCTTATGACTAGCCGGAGAGAGACTAATGTGAGAAGAAAATCCACCGTTGGGGACCGGAGTTCTCATGGAGCTTAGAGAGCAGGGTAGTGGGAGTGAAAAAGTAGGAAGCTGGAAGGATCAGGGGTAATAAAAGAGTGGACTTTATGGTTGCCTAGTGCGTTAGTCAGCCTGGGCTGCCATAACAAGATACTACAGACTGGATGGCTTATACCACAGAAATGTATTTTCTCATAACTGTGGAAGCTAGAAGTTCAAGATCAAGGTACTGACAGGATTGGTTTCTCCTGAGGCCTGCCTCCTTGGCTTTCAGATGGTTGCCTTCTCTCTGTGTCCCCACATGGCCTTTCTTTTGTCTTCTCACATCTCTTCGTGTCTCTTTCTTTTCTTCTATAGGCACCTGTCTTACTGGATTAGGGCTTCACCCTTACAAATGCATTTAACCTTAATTACTCCCTTAAAGGCCCCATCTCCAAATACAGTCACACTGGGCATTAAAGCCTCAACATGTGAATTTTGGGGGGGGGGGTGGGCAGCTGCTAATACCTAGGCAGAGGGCAGCTTAGGACAGTGAGTTGCTGAGATGAAGAATGAGTGAAGATCATCAAAATTGAGGCAGCCCAACAACTATTACTCTCACAATACTGGGACCCCACATTTTGTGATTATTTTTTTGGAATTATCATGTTTCAGAAGGGTTTTGACTAAATATGCAAAGTGAGGCTAGTAGAATAATGATAACCACCAGTAATGATAATTAAATATAATTACCATATTTTTTTATAAAACATGCAAGATATTTATCTATAAAACTTGATGATCACCTAAAACATTTCACATAAAAAAAAAAAAAACAACTGTCCAACATTGTAGGTCAAGTTGAAAAGTCTCTCCTTCTGGTATGTATGCATGTATGTGTGTGTATTCACATAGCTACCACATTCACGTTTTTTTTTTTTTTTTTTTTTGCCTCTGGAGAAACTTGTTTGCAAGTAAATGTAATTGACATGAAAATTCACATGGAATAGTCTATTCTTTACATGGAATAACAAAAATTTGGAAGAGTTTTATATGTAATAATCTAAGTCTGCAAATGATCAGCGACATGCTTGGTTTACATTTTTATGTATTTACATGGCACTTATTTTCATAGTTGGGAAATACCAGAAAAACTTATCAGGCATTATTTTTAGTGTCATTTCTCTAAAGAGGAAACTGAGGCTTGAGAATAATATATAATTAGTCAATGGTTAGCAAGACACTGGCAGGAAAGAGTTTAGCCACCATTTTTTGTTACCTGTTTCATTGGAACATATTTAACTATTTCTTTCTCTAAGTAAATGAAGTTGCTTTAAAGTTGACTCATTAGACACATCTTCCTTAAGAGGCACAAAACTGTTATTTTAAAGTGAAGAAGCTGAGATACTATCTTGTTAGTCTTCATCTCAGAAGCAGGGCAAGGAATGCTACCCAGATCTGTGGCTCTGGGACTTATGAACTGGAGGCTAGGCTTTGGGCATGTCCTTTCACTGCTCAGGCTCAACTGCTCATCGGGCGCATAGGGGTTTGGTACAGACAGTCTCTTCTCTCTAAACTCCTATGTGACAATAACCTTTGCTTTCCAAGAATTCTCAGGATGTCCAGGGAGCCAACTCTGATACAATTATAGTCCTTGAATCTGGAAGATTCAAGTACCAAGGATACAGCATGGTACATAATTTACTGGAAACTGAATTCTGAAGACTGCTTTTGTATACAAGTGTGTCTGCATATGTCCAAACGTATTGTGGAAAGTCTCAAAACTAGATTAATCATATTTGATTTAATGCATACCTATCCTAGATGAGAAAGCAATGGAAAACATTGATTAATCAGATATAATCAGTATCAAAATTCAAAGATGATTAGAAACCATTGGAATGAGAGCTATTACAAATAGATTAAAGTGATCTATTTTTTAAAGTGAGGAAAAATTGAGGTCATAGAAGCATTGCCTGTGTAAAAATTGAAGGAATAAATTTAGTTATAAAAAAATAAAAAGAGGTCTGAAATTTAAGAAATGCCTTGAAATAGTAAACAAATAAAATTGATGATCTTACCGCTAGATTCTATCTCAAAGATAAAGTAATGTGATGTAGAAATAAGGTTCTCCAAAAATTCTTGAATTATATTCTAGGCAACATAACATGGTTATGAAAACCCTAAAACACTGCAAGACATTCGTAACCAGTATTTCTTGGCTCCAACTATAACAGATATTGAGCAGTTTCAAGATAAGTTCTGAGGCATGCCATTTATGGCAATTTCTAAGTATAAACTTTCTCATTAGGCCAAGAATGTACATGCTTTAAGAGCCTGGAAAGAAAAGATTGGCGAAAAGAATAAAATAGGAAAGACCATATAACACGAGAAATTATGTGGCTTACCAAGGTTCTATTTAGTGGAGAAACAAAGCAAGGTAAATTTAAGAACTGATGGAAGAGAATTAGGAGCTCTATCCAATTTCATTTAAAATCTGAAACTGGAGCAAAAAGAAAGAAACAAACTTAGGACCAAAAAGTTAATCAATTAAAAACCTAATCTAAATATTTTCCCCATTGCTACATTTTTTTTTCTTATTGAAAAAGAAAATGACATTTACTAATTTAATTTTTTAGAGAGGGCATGCGAGCTGGGGGAGGGGCAGGGGAACAGGGAAAGAGAGAATCTCAAGCTGACTCTGCACTGAGCGCAGAGCCCAATGAGGAGCTCGATCCCACGACCACCCTGAGATCATGAACTGAGCCAAAATCAAGAGTTGGACATTTAACCGACTGAGCCATCCAGGTGCCTGAAAAGGAAAATGATTTTCTAAATCATTTAATTTCTAAATTACTTTAATTTTTTTTCTGGATATTGAGTATGCTAATCTTACTTTCCATTTTATCTTGTGAATGAAGGTTCCAAGCTAGCAAAGAACAGCGATACTAACTGTTCAGCCACCTCCATTGTTTTCATACATGTGTATGCACGTATGAATGTGGGAGTGCTTACCTACCTTCCCACTGCTCCTTTTTACTCTCTGTCCTATAGCAAACATGGTCTTTGAAAGTTTAAAAATATTATTACCACAGAATCTATAGATTCAATGCAATCCCTATCAAAATACCAATAGTATTTTCCCACAGAACTGGAACAAATAATCCTAAAATTTGTATGAAACCATAAAAGACCTTGAATAGCCAAAGCAAACTTGAGAAAGAACAACAGAGCTAGAGTTATCACAATTCCAGATTTCAAGATACACTACAAAACTATAGTGATCAAAACAGTATGGTACTGGCACAAAAAACAGACACATAGATCAATGAGACAGAATAGAGAGCCCAGAAATAAATGTACATATATAGGGCCAATTAATCTATGACAAAGGAGGCAAGAATACACAATGGGGAAAAGACAGTCTCCTCAACAAATGGTGTTGTGAAAACTGGACAGCTACATGCAAAAGAATGAAATCGAACCACTTTCTTACACTGTACATGGAAAAAAAACCCCTCAAAATGGATTAAAGACCTAAAGTTGAGACTAGAAATCATAAAACTCCTGAAAGAAAACATAGGCAGTAATCTCTTAGACACTGGCTTTAGCGAAATATTTATGGATATGTCTCCTCGGGGAAACAAAAGCAACCTATAGGGACACATCGAAATAAAAAGCTTTTGCACAGCAAAGAAACCATCAACAAAATGAAAGACAACCTACTGAATGGGAGAAGACATATGCGATTGATATATCTGATAAGGGGTTAATGTCCAAAATAAATAAAGAATTTATACAACTCAACACTAAAAAAACCCAAATAATCTGACTAAAACATGGGCAGAGGACCTGAATAGACATTTTTCCAAAGAAGATGTACAGATGGTCAACAGACACATGAAAATATACTCAATATCACTCATCATCAGGGAAATGAAAATCAAAACCACAATGAGGTATCACCTCACACCAGTCAGAACGTCAAGACCAAAAATACAAGAAATAACAAGTGTTGGTGAGAATGTGGAGAAAAGGGAACATTTATGCACTGTTGGTAAGAAGGTAAATTGGTGCAACCACTGTGGAAAACTGTATGGAGGATCCTCAAAAATTAAATAGAAACACTATGCAATCCAGTAATTCTATTACTGGGTATTTACCCAAGGAAAACAAAAACACTAATTTGAAAAGATACAGGCACCTCATATATTTATTTCAGCATTATTTACAATAACCAAGATATGGAAACAACCTAAGTGTCCTCTGAGAGATAAATGGATCAAGAAGATGTAGTACATACATACAATGGAAGATTACTCAGACAAATAAAATGAGATCTTGCCATTTGTGACAACATGGTGGACCTAAAGGGTATTATGCTAAATGAAATAAGACAGACAGAGAAAGACAGATACCATATGATTTCACTTATATGTGGAATCTAAAAAATAAAACAAATAGAAACAGACTCATAAATACATGGAACAAACTGGTAGTTGCCAGACGGAAGGAGGGTTGGGGGGATGGATGAAATAGGTAAGAAGGATTGAGAGATACAAACTTCTAGCTATAAAACAGTAAATCCTGGAGATGAAAAGTACAGCACAGGGGAGATAGCCAATAATATTGTAACAATGTTGTATGGTGACAGATGGTTGTGCTGAGCATTACATAATATATAGAATTGTCCAATCACTATGTTATACACCTATAGCTAATATAACATTGTATGTCAAATATGCTTCCATAATTTTAAATATATATTTATTGTTTAATAATTTAAAATATATTTAAAATTTAAAAATTTAAAAATATATTTATTGTTACATTTTAACAAATTAGCTCAAACTTAATCTTAGAAGGCCCTGGGTGCTTTGGAATGAATTGGGAAATTACTTGGGGAAAACAGGAGTTTCCTTATTGAAAGGAGAGTTTGAATCTTAAGAACCTTCATGGTTAATTTCCAGACATCACCTTCTGTAATTTCTCCAGAAATCTCCCCTCACCTTGGGCTCAGATGCACAATTGTTGAGTCTTCCTAGGATAGTGTAATGCGTGAAGTTATTAATCCGTAGTAGATGGCATTCAAAATTACTCAAGAGGTTTCAGACTCTGAAACACGGCAATTTAAATTTGCTCTGTGAGTCTGCCTTGGTGTTCGTGTTCTGTAGGGGAAGTCTTATGATCCCTATTTTTAGGGCGACAAGTTCAAAGCAGGAATTCTTTATGGACTAAATCCAGTTTTCCCAGGAAGGTTTACCTGTCTCCCCATCTGTACCATACAATGTACCAGTTGTACCTCCCAGATATGGTTACCTATAAAGTATTTTATTTTCAGTTGTAGGCTCAATGTGCATTACAGAGGAAAGCATCCTCTGAGGTTTGACTTCTGGTAGAAGTAGGGATGCACATGAAAAGGAGATTTGTTCTTACCTAGGGATTATCTCTCATTGGTGACTAACAGAAACTTTTTGTCATCAGGAAATCAAGGTATTACTCATATGGTTGTGGTCTGTGTATCTACTGCAGCTATATTCAGAGAGTTCATTTCCAATGTTCATTTCTTTTGTCAGGAAGGAATTTCTGTCATTTATTTGAGAATGTAGTACTTTCCTTACCCACCACACATCAACCAAACACCACATCCTCCCTTACACAGCATCCATCAAACAACAGTTGTCAAGGAAAGAGAGAGAGGAGGGGAAAAAAAAGAAACCTCCCACAAAACTGGCAGTCTGCTTAGACAAAGCTCATGCCACATTAGACAGCTGTATTAGAAGCTACTATTATAAACACAGGCAGGAACAGTAGTGCTTACACTGGTTTTCCCTATTAATAACCAGGAGTAGTATATAATTTAAAATTGTATACTTTAATAGAATATTGCTCATCTTATTTATCAAACATAACAAATGGAGCTGTTGCTATACATATTATGAATAATTACATTAAAGAAATGCTTGACCTGGAAGAAAACATGGCATACACACGATCTCAGAATGTACTGGAAGGCATGTTAGCTCATTTCCCTAATAACACCTCATTTATTTATTTATTTATTTATTTATTTACAAACACCAATGAACAAAGTAGTCTAACATGTTGGCTAATTAGGTGAGGTACCGATTAGACTTATGACATTTAGAACCCCATACAATTATGACTTTATAATTATTGACTATGGGGACTACACTGAGTCCTGCGAGAGCCAAAGCAATAAACTGGAAAGAGTTTGTTTTCCTGCCAGAAGCATATTCTGTGGTTCCCTTTTGGTAATTGCAATTATACATTGGCTGCAAAAGTCAACCAGTCATACTTGATTTTATTATACTAAAGACCATTTTACTAGATATACTATATGCTAAGATTAATTATATATTTGACTCAGTATTCTATATATGTATGTGTGTATGGTAACACAGATACTAGACTTTCATCTGATTCCTATTATATCCTCCATAGCTTTAAACTACAATGTAAAAGCACTGGTTTTTCCTTGCTAATTAGCTCTGTAAGAGTGACTGAGGTTCTGCAGTAATTGCTTTGATGTTGGTGATATGGAATAATGGAATAATAATATTGGGCTTCCAAAAAAATGTACATCTATTTGGAATATATTTTGTATGGGATTCCAAGAAGTTAAAGATGCTAAGGATGAGGAGGATTGTATGTCAAGTTATGAAAGATAATCTAATTATCATAATAATTTAACTGAATTATTATAGTTTAATTATCAAACATAATTTAATCATTATAAAAATGTAATAATATACTATCCACAATAATATTTACTTAGTAGGGTCAGAGTTATTTGAAAGCAAAGCATCTGTATGGAAAACACAAATCCATAGGATCCATAATATTTTAACTTTTTTTGCCTAGTTTAGTACACCTGGAAGAAAAGAAGGAAATGAACATTTATTAAATATCTACTATCATGTAGATATCATACTGGGTGCTGAATGTGCTTTAGTGCAGTTAATACTCTCCTTAATATTGGTAGGTAAAGAGAAAATGCAACTTGATCACGGTCAAGGAGACAGGATTTAATCAGGTCTGTTTTAAAAAGCTGCTTGGTAATGCTTCTCCATTTAAATACACCAAAAGCCACTTTAAAGATCATTAAGTTGGTTAAAAGCTATAAGAAAAATGAATGCTTCTCTTTTTATGGCATATTTTTGAATATTTCCAGTAGTAATGATTAGAAGCTGAATGCAGCTAAATGGTTGAATGTATATAATTTGCTTCTTCTTACAAACATGTTTTATCTCATGACTTCCCAAACTAATTACAATACTAGATTTATCTATTAATTTCCAAAAGAAAGTAAATACAGTTATGGTGAGAGTATATAAATACCAACTTACTTGGTCCTAGCGGAGCTTGTCGCCAATATACAAAGCATTTAATACCCACTACCAACTCAGAAGCCAGGGATTCTTCAAGCACTTATTCTCTTGATTGCTTTGAAGCTCTATAGCAGATCCCCCAGATACCTTGGGGTCTTCTTTTCTCCCAAGCTCACTAGGAACTTGACTTGTTTTTTTCTAATGTTTCATTTCCAATCATCTCTTCAGTTTTGTAATTTCCCAATCAATTCATTAGAGCCACGACTCTGGATTTATTGTAATGTTTGTTGATGAGTTGATTTTTACCTGTGTGTATTGTTTGATATATTGAATGGTTCATTCATTCAGCACACAACTATCGAGTGCTAACCACGTGTAAAGCTCTAATCTGGATGTTCTGGGAGATATAAAGATGATTGTTAATTGATGCTGCCTTCAGGAAGGCTAGTTACCATCTAATGGACAAGATAAGCATAGCGAGAACAAACTAGAACGCAAATCAGAATTAGATTAAGCTAATGGAGACTAAAGGAGGTAGATCTTCCCTGCAGATTCACTATTGCATCTTGAGATAAATAAAAAGTAAAACTGCTGGGGTTTTTTGCACCTAAGTAAATAGGGAAGAACTGCTATGTATATAATGTTTGATCACCCAATACTAAAACAAAATGAAACAGACCCATGAAACAAGGCTGTAAGTGTCTGTTACGTTCCCTACCCTGATCCCTAACTTCTTAGGTTATAAGTACCTTGTGTTAAATTATCTGGGGTTTTCTACAGTTTTACTATAATGTGTCTAGATTATAAAAATGACACATTACTTGTCTTTTTAGGCAAAAGAGGCCTTCAAGTAATCCTGGGGTTCTTGAAGGAGCTAGGAATACATACATTCTATATTTTATTATTATTCTCACTAAGATTATGTAGTTTGAAACTAATATGATTTTCTCCCTTAAAACTGTCACTTGCATGAGGGTTGTATTCAATTAGGTTAATGAAATACAACATACATAAAACATGACATAGCTTTAGGAGATAACATTTGAATGTAATTTTTGTGATTTATTACAATTGGTGGGATGAATATAGTGTTAACCTCATTTTGGGTGATTTATTTAGGTAACTTGAATACAGTTTGGGTCTTTAAATTTTCTTCCTTTTCTACATATTGCTAAAAATATCAATAAACTTAATACTTTTTTTTTTTTTTTGTCAGTTGGGTTAGACTACGTTATGCTGTGGTAACAAATACTCCTAAGATCTAATCGGCCACAAAAGGTTTACTTTTTATTTAATTCACTTGCCCATCAGGAATTGACTGGAGACCTTGGCTCATGTGTCCTTACTCCAGGGCCCAGGATGTTGGAGTTGACCTCATCTTGAAGGCTGTTGTTTGTCAACGCAGGTAGAAAGAGAGTGTAGTGAATTCTGTACTATCTCCTAAGTTTCCCAGAGGTGACACAGCGCTCTCAAAACTGGTCACATGGGGAGAAAGCAAGCTCAATCCTACCATGTACTCTGAAGGAGAACCAGAAATGTTTGGTGAACAGCACTAACGATCACCATAATCTTTCAGTTCCTCAAAGTAGTAAAAACCGATAAAGCAAATCTGGTATGTAAATTAGCATGTCAGAGTGAAAAGCTATCCAGGTAGGCAAACAGCGTCATTAAGAGTTTTCTCAGCTCCCCTTTGAGCAAACCTCCTCAGGAGTTAGCTACACTCACTCTCTTCAGTTGGTTGCTTCTCATTTCTCAGAAACCCACTCTAATTCTAATATTTTCTTTTTATTCACTCTGTTGGAACCACAGTGGCCTCCTTTTTTTTTTTTTTTTTTTTAACCTCTGTGAACATGTTGGGCACAATTCAATTTTAGGATTCCTCTCTTCCCCCGACACCTGACATATCCGTTATTTATGTGGGGCTGAAGGTCTCTCTGAAAACAACCCAGTCCACCACTGAGCTCTTACGGTTGGACATATGCAATTTTGGCTGATGGGCAGGGGTAAACCTGGTAGAAGTGAATTGCAGGGGGAAAAAATGGAGGCATCTAAAAGTAAAATGAAATGTTATCAAAAAGAGTAAGCTAGACTGAACAACAAAGCCTGAGTGCTAGAGAGAAGAGGTGTTTTGGGTATTACAAGGCAGCTGTTTGGGAAGTTCATTCTAATCCAGCCACTGTGATGTGTCTGTACATCTTGAGAGAAAGGCGTGTATGTCTGCGTGTGCACATAGAAATAAAGCCTGTAACGTGGTGGCTGGAGCGACCATTTTGTGGAAGTTTTGCAATGGCACAAGACTAGTGCTCCAGTGTATGGACACTAGGTCCTGTTGGCACCTGGGTGGCAGTACTAGTGGGAGAAAAGTTATGGGAACTCTCAAGTCTGGGGTTACAGAGCCCCTGCTCAGCTAACAATGGTAGGGAGGGAAGAAGCAGAATTGCTAACCATTTTGATGCTTAAGAAATATATTTCAAGAGGGCCCCACCTGAGAACAATACAAGGAAAGCTGAAAGTAAACGAGACACGGAGCTCCGGGGTAGTGTTACAGCACTAATTTTGTGCATAGTAGAGTTGTAGTTCATCTGGTAGTGGTACCATCAGAGTCCAACATTGTCGCTCCTTCCTTAAGAACCTGGGGATCTTTTGTCACCCTTCCCAAGGCCTCAGCTTTTTATGATCAGCCCCTTAGCATCCACATGCTATCATCAGAGATCCTGAACTTTTGGGTAGGCTCTTGCCACTTAAGAACCACAGCCACTCTCCTGCCTTACCCATGCCCTTGTCACAGCGAAGCTAATTCTCTTTTCCTTTGGAATCACTCCCCATGCATCTATTTTGCACTTAAAAACATAAGCTTTATTTTCATTCAGCAAACCTTTTAGTACCCATAGGAGAATCCTCAGTGACCTAAATCATTCTATTCTGCCCATTTTGGAGACTGTATCCATGGCATTGCCACTGTGGGTTCTAAAGATGGAGATTGTTTTTAAGTGGGGCCAATATTATCATAGACAGATCATGAGAGATACAGATACAGAGTGATAACTGTGGAACTGTTACAAAAATTTGGTATTAGACTTCAGAATAAACTCAGGTTTTGTGCTAAACTCATTAAAGCACAGTGTCTTGAAAAGTTTTTGTAGCAATTTGCACAAATTTGTTTTACAGCAAGGAAAGAGCTCTCAACTGTAGGAATGTAAGGTACTGGTCTATTATACCTGAAGTTCACTACGTTCATTGCAGTATGTTGTTGAGAATCTTAAATACTCCCATCATCTCTCTAGCTTATTCCTGAGTTTAGACTCATTTAGACACCATTAAAGAATAAATGTATTTCCTCTTTTAGGACAAAGGCAATCAGCTTGATCTGACACTTGATTTTACATGACCATTAGATCAGGTAGAGCAAAACCAAGAGTAATCAAATTCATAGTTCTTAGTACATGGGTCCTTGTGAATCTTTGATGAGACCCACCCAAAGGCAAATATATTTTGAGCATTGTTTGAAATATACAATGTAGAATAAAGTTAAACAGATGTAAACCCCATTAAGTCATAAAATCTTCATTTAGCAAACTTCATGAACAGCTAGTTACCCGTAAAAGATCAAATGAAAGTTAGACCTCTGTACTTTTTATCCTTGACATAGGTGTCCCGTTTATGGAAACAATGTCAATTTGTGGATTAATTCACTCATTTGTTCTACAAATATTAAGGCACTATATTAGTATTGTATTACTGCTGTAACAAATTGCCACAAACTTAGTCACTGAAAATAACATAAATATATGATCTTATAGTTCTGTAGGTCAGAAGTCTGACATGGGTCACCCTGAGCTAAAATCAAGGTATTGGCAAGACTATATTCCTTTCTAGAGACTCTGGGGGAGAATCTATTTTCTTGCCTTTTCCAGCTTCTTAAAGCTGCTACATTCCTTGGCTTCTAACCCTCAATCCCCCATACTCAAAGCCAAGAAATTTTGCATCTCTTATTAACCCTCTTTTGTCTTCACATCTTTCCCTCTGATCAAAGCCTGAAAAAGTTCTCTACTTTTAAGATTCATGTGATTAATTGGGTCCATCTGGATAATCCAGGACTGTCTCCCCATCTCAAGGTCTATACCCTTAATCACCATGTAAGGTAACATAGTGACAGGTTCTGGGGATCAGGGTATGGGCAACTTTGGGGACCATAATTGACACCTATCACAGCTACTAGCATGTTTCATTCCTTTTTCTGGGTACTAGTTGTATAAAGCAAAAACAAACAAAATAAACAAACAAACAACCCCCCCCCTCCAAAATAAGGTTCTTACTTCCTGTAGCTTTTATTATTAGAGGGTGAATGGTAGGCCGAGATCTTGATGCATCTGTCAAAAAATATGTAGCAATCCTTTAATAACATACCCTTCATTGGACCAGGTTAAATTTAGCAGTGTGAATAAAGACCATGGTTTGGAGGCAGGCGCATCTGGGTTCCAATTCTCAGCCAATTGCTTAACTGAGAAAAAAATTTGGAATCTACCTAATCTTGCTGAGCCCAGTTTCTTTAACTATAAAATGGGGGAAAATATCACCCATTGAACAGGACTACTACCGAGGATTAAATGAAACTGCATATGCAGAACACACAGTGCAGAGGCATAGAGTGAGTGCTCAAAAACATCATTTCTCTTCTTTGAAGAAGGCGTATCATTATATGAAATTTGGAAATACGACTCCAAGGTCAAACAACAGGACTGTTTTCCCTTGGTATTATTTAGAGGCATGAAGAAAATCTCCCTGACTCTAATTTATTTTTTATGAAATTTCCTGAAACTTCAGAACTAGAAATATATTCTTATGGCTTATGGTTCACTTTTTAAGTATACTCATTAAATATAGAGTTGTTACCAAGAAGGATAAAGCATGAAGCTGTTATAAGTAATTGCTACTGTAATGTGAATTTGTCAAAGGAGGCTGATTAAGGCTGATTAAGTTAGGGGTCATTTTGTTTGTTTTGAGAAAAACAGAGAAGAGAAAATAAGTTTATGTGATAGTTCAACTCTCAAGAAGGGCAGACCTGATTGAGGTCCCCAAATTGGTAGCATTTGGACTTCTCTTTTGTGGAGAGGGAACATAATGGAGGAAGAAAGTGAAAAGGAAAATCAGGGAGATATGAGTTCACATTTCCCCACTGCTCTCTGTATCTACAGATGTCCCTGCTAGCTTGATTCATTTGACACTGTCTACTTAGGGGACAAAAAAGGATACAGAAAGATAATCTTAATTATATTATAATATTGAGCACAAGCTCATACTTCCCTTTAAGAATAATACTTCTACTGAATGAACATTGAGTTTGAAAGTATCATCCATTGGGGTTTGGAGCCAGGCGGATTTCTGAAAGTTTATTTCTTGGAGTGAGGGGAAGGAGACTATGCCAGATTCAGGCATGACTTCCTTCTCTGTGAAGGTAGAATCTAAGCAGAGGAGCAGAACCAGCCTGCCTGGGTCCTGGGGAGAGAGGACACTAGGAACCAGGTGATGCCACAAGGGTCCATTATGGGAGACAGACATAGAGACGTGAGTCCAGAAGATTGGATTAGACCAGAAGCCCAGTTCTGAGGATGGGACAGGCAGGTTGCTTACATCATGTCAAAGGGCAAAGTTAAATGTAGACATTAGGGTTTCATTTCAATTGGAGAAGAGAAGGCTGAGCTAAATATCTAGGACTGAGATCCATGATTATTAATGGTTCCTATATTATTGAAAGATATGCATTTCACAAGGGAAGACAGTGAGCAAAGTAACACAAAAGACTGGTTTCATTAGGCTTGTAGGCAAATGAATGAACTTACATTAACTAGTTACATAGTAAGTTTGGAAACTTGCCACTCGGGTTGGGATAGAAGCTATGACATACACTAGAAAGTAAGTGCTAAGATAAAGTTGCATGGAGAGGAATTGTTTTGGGAAAGAGGTAGTATGAAGAAAAGCTAAGTGTGGGGGCTCTAGGTTAATGCCCCAAGGCTTCAGGGTCTCAGCCCCTCACCTGCAATATGGATATAAAAAAGGATATCTTATAGGTTTGTGATGAAATCAAAATGAGAATGCCTGCAAAGCCCTTAGTGCAATGACTGACATAGTAAATAAACGTTCAATGCATTTTAGGTACTACCACTTATTTTAATGATTCTGAGCCACAGAGCTATTTCTCTACTTCCTCTAGAGGATGAGACCTGGGATGGCTGACTTGGTATTCAGACCTTCCAGCACTGGAGGGGAATTCAGAGGGGTGCCTACACTCCTCTCTTTCCCCTATTGGGGATTAAAATTTAAGTTGGAGAACCGAAGTTTGCATGGATAGTCTTTCCTTCCAAATATTATCATAGACAGGCCTCTTCTTTCTTGCTCCATCATGAAATTAACATCATCTATCCGATAATTACTCCCATCAAATACTGGAGGGGCACATGTATATTAGGTACTCACTGATATTCAGAGGAAATAGGGTAAACAAAAGTTGATATGCTTTAAAAGAGTCTGCATTGAGAAACAGTCTAAGAAATTGTAACCCTTGAACTTTGTGACACCTACCCTAGATATTTTAATAAATATTGTTAAGATAGCCAGCTTATTTTCTTTCTAATATTATCATGGAGTCAATTTTAATACCAAATTTTCATAGAGTAGCATACTGTTTCTATCAAGAATAATGACAAATTCTGTATCACTTTCATTCACATGTTTGTCTCTATATATAATCACTATTAAAATCATAGGCTTGAGTGGAAAAAGAAAAAAAATATGAATGGCAAATCATACAGAGAAATCAAATTGGTTCAGCACATAAAATATTCCATTTTCAAATGCCTTGCAATATAAATGAAATAGATTGAGTAGTGCTATTTTCGAGGCTGTCCCCTATTCAGCATTTATGATGAACTCTCTTGAAATAAGAGAGAACATTCAGTCTTTACTGAAGTGTTCCTGGTATTTCTTAAGGAGATGACTCTAAGGGACTTTATAAGAAATAAATGCCAAAGAAACCTATGTCAGGACTATCATCATGATTAGGCAAATCTTAAATCTTGAAGAATTTAAATTAGAGCTTTGATTTTTTTTTTTAAGTTCTAAGAGGCTGTAGATTATTAGTAAATTTCTCTTTGGGAGAACTTGAGCAGTTGCACATTTATATGAATATTACATGCAAAGAAACTCAATCTGGCATTTCTGGTCCTATGCATATATTTGAATCCACTAAGTTTATTAATAAGTGAATATATATTTATTGCATATCTGTTACATAACCAGTTATGTGGCAGGCACAATGAAGTTTAAGGTACAAACCAATTATAGATTATAATCTTTGTCATATAGAAGCTTTTAATAATGTTGGGAAAGCAAACATGGAAAAGTATATATAATAGAATCCTGCATGATGGAGGTCAAAACTATAAGAGCAACAGGGTTAAGAAATGGAGAGCTCACTGTGACTCATAGTAGTCCAGGAAGACTTCCTGAAGGAGGTTGGACTTGAGCTGAAAAAGAGGTGTCAGCTTTGAATGAAGGACAGTGGTATTCAAGACCTGAGAGAGGCTAACAGGGGTTTGAATGTGGCACCAATGGAAGAGATTGAGAAGAGAGGCCTGGCCAGGAGGAAACAGTGGGAAGCAGTGGATCAGTATATACTAGAAGTCTAAGTTGAAAAGCCATAAGAAGCAAGCTGTGTTCCAAGACTCAATCTGCCCTAGCCTATGTGGTCATCTAAAATAGATACCGTTCCTGAAAGCCTGTCTCTCCCACAATAAATCACAGGAATAAAAGCTAGAGCATAGAGCATATAGTCAATGGTATTAGTGTTGTATGATGACAGACTGTAGCTATACTTGTGAGCATAGCGGAACATATAGAGATGTTGAATCACTATGTTGTATGCCTAAAACTAATGCAGCATTGGGTGCCAACTATGCTCAATTAAATAAAATAGACACGTTTAAAAGCTTTTCAAAAAGTAGGTACCATGATTTATGTACAATTTGAACTTGGATACTAACAAATAAAGGTGATGAGCTTAAATGTTTTTTTAAAAACCTTGTTATCATGTAAGTAAGCCATGTGAATTACTTATTTTTTAAATCTTCTCCTCACAGTGAAATATATACAGATAAAATGATATGATGTTTATTTAGTTCAAAATAATCTGAGAGTGGGAGAGGAAAGTAGGTGAGGATAGAGATGAAACAAAATTTGTCATAAGTTGGTGGCTGTTGATGCTGAATTGTGGGCACATGAAATTTGTTATACAACTCTACTTATTTTTTTGTTTGAAATTTTCCATAACAAACGAATTTTTAAAACACCTTCCTACTTTATCTGTAGGATGCATCATTTTCGTGAAATTGATGCCTATCTCTCCTACCAAATTTTCTGACTCCCCAGTGATGCAAAAAACCAGAAAAGTAATCCACACACACACACCCTTAAAGAAGAACATGAAAAACATTTCTACAACCATCTATTATAATAATTTCATTTATAATTCCTATTAGCTTTAAAAAGAGGAGGGCTTCAGCCTTGCTGACTTTTAATATTGTGGATACAATCTTCTTTAATGTTTTGCACACTGCATGAATACTCTTCTAGTCTTACAGTTTGTTGAGCAAGTAGCAGCACAGGGCACTTACTCTGATTTGAATTGCGTGTCTTGCCAAGTGTTGGAATCAGTATTCACACCTTCATGCAGTCACCCATGTAATAGCTTTCTAGTTAAATCATACTTTTTTGTGATGATGATCAGTTATGTACCCATTATTTTAAGATTATTTACTGTGCTGTTGAGCTGACCCTGAACTACTGATTAATAGAGCCAAAAGAACCAATGAACAATTCGCTAATTTGGAGGGCCTTTCGGGAAATAGATTTGGCGTGGATTAGAATCCGAACTCTGCTTCTATGAGCACTTTAGGAAAATTATTTAACATGTTTGGGCTTCAGTTTCATCTATAACTGGACTAAAACTACTGAACTCACAGAGTTGTTTAGAAGATTAAATTAGGCTTGCTTTGCCAGATTCTCTTCTCTCATTCACTCTTCATTCCCTTCTATCAGTTTTTACCTCCACCACTCTACTGAAGAGCACGATGACCTTCACATTGGTAAACCTGCAAGAAGCCTCTCACTTTTCATCTTACCTGTTCTATCATCTGTTCCCCTGCTCAGGTGTACAGCCATCACCTTCACTTGATTTAGGTCTTTACTCAAATTCATTTGCTCAGTAAGACCCTCCCTAACTATCCATCCAATTCAACATTTCAGCCTTTATTCTTATATTTTATATTCTTGCTTCCTGCTGTTCTTAGCAATTTAATATATTTTACTTACTTTTCTTGTTTACTTTCTGCCTTATCTCCTCCCTGCCTGCCTCCACCTCTCCTGCCACATACAAGATCCATGAAGGCAGGGATTGTTATCTGCTGTTTTTATTGTGTGCCTTTATTGCCTAAAGCAGTTGGTAGTATATAGTCAGCACTCCATAAATATTTGTTGAATGAATGAGTGGATGCCAGAAAAGTGTCTGCACATAATAGATGCTGAACACAAAGTAATTTACTCTTTCTTTTTTCACCAAACAGAACATTGAAATAATTATTTCAATGAATGTTGACAATAATTTTAGATAAATTAGATCTCTAAACTGGTATGCCTGCAATTCAATGGTATGGCATTAAATATTGTCACAGACATTATGATTTTAAAAATTCATTAATTTATATTTTCCACACACATTAACTGAGGGTACATCATGTGCCAGGCATTGATCTGGGCATCTCTAGTAAAGGGAAATAAAATGCACTGCTGCCTGTAAGGAGTTCTCAACCTAATGGGGAGGTAGACACAAAAAGAAATCAACACCTCATAGTAAATATAATCAGGGAAATAAGCAGGAAAAGGGGCCCTCAATCCATCCTGAGGGTCCCAGAAAGATCTCCAGAGGAGATAATAATTGAACTAAGTGTTAAAAATGAGCATGAACTAGGGCAGTGGAGGATACAAGGGAAGCTTGCTGGAGCAATGAATTAAGTGAGAAAAAGCGCAGTGTGTGTGTGTGTGTGTGTGTGTGTGTGTGTGTAAGGTAGTTGGGATTAGATTTAGAACTGATAGAATTTTAAGTGTGGTGTAGCTGGATGCCTATTTTTGTTACGTCCGCCTTCCCATACTTGCTCTTTCTTTGTGACTAATGTATAGGTAGAGGACAGTGTATGGGTATTATGTTTCATCTACAGTTGTAAATAGCACTTTCACACTTAAAATACTCTTTCTGTGGGATCAGGACTCTTTAGAGTATATAATCACTACATGAGAAGATAATTTTTACAGTTGCAACTATCATTTAAGAGATGTAGAGATGACTAAGGGAGGTTAAATATTCAGATTGAAAAAAAAAAAATTTTGCTGTGTCAGGGAAAAAAATCCTCTTGCTTAGTTCTTCCAGAAACTTGTGTATAAAAGAGACAGTTTGTTCAGTACGGAATTATGCATGTAGAGAAAAAATTTCACTTGAACTGCCTAAAACAAGCCAAATGAGACTTGTAAAAACAAGAGCCTAATACTCTGGTAAATCACAATTAGGTACAATTTTGGAAATTAAGAATTTGAAAATTAAAAGCCATGAATATTCAAAAAGAGACTTTCTTACCATTTTATAAAAAAAGGAAGAGTGCTAAAATTTTTATTTTATTTTCTTGAGAAAAAGAATCTTATATTGGTTAAAAAGGAAAATGGTGATACTTGTATCATGACTTTGTGCAACTATCTCACTAGAGGCAGCTTATTAAGCTCCAGAGAGTATTTTTGAAAACACCAGCTTCTGAGTATGCATCACAAAAACCTTATAAGGCAAACACAAGCAAATCTATGTTAATTCTATCTTGTAAGTGAGCAAAAAAATGCATTTCAAAGGAGACTCGCACTAGCATTGCAAGTGGGATACAATAATCCTGGTCATCAGAGAGCTGCTGTAATTTGAAGTTGATTTGGCCAGTTTACTCAGGAACTCCGATAAACTGTTTTACTATTACAGAAGCTTGCTAGTTGTTCCCCATTCTCTTTCTCCCTTTGTCCTGGGCTCCTACTGCACATCTAGCAGCTAGATTTCATTGCTTCTTTGCAGTTTCTTTGTGGCCTTGTGACTACGTTTAAACCAAGAGGATATGAGCAGAAGTTATTTCCCTGGACCTTGACTCTTTCCTCCTTTCTTTTTTCTGGAAAATGGATGTGTCTCTGGTGTGTTTTGCCCAGGAAGACAAGGGCGGTACCTTATGGATGATACAGCTGGAAGACTGAGCTGCCCTGTGAGTTTGTATTGGCCAATGTGATGTGTAAGAAAAAAACTTCTGCCTTATTTCAGTTATTGTATTACTGACTTCTTTTCACATGTACTTAGCTTATTCCTTAATTAATACAATTAAATATATTTCTTTGGGACTAATTCTTAGAAGGTCCAGACAATTGATGAGGTCGGCAAACTAAGGAAGTTATTGAAGTCAATATATCTAAAAGCAATTCTAAATTAATAAAGTATAAAGATAACTAACATTTCCCTTTATTTGTAGTTCGTTTGTAACTAATTTATCAGTAACTTTTAAAACAAATATTTAAATACTTTCTGTGTCTAGATTTCATTCATGAGAAAGCATTACTTTTCAATATCATTGAAGGGATGCCTGGGTGGCTCAGCTGGTTAAGCAATTGGCTTTGGCTCAATTCATGATCCCAGAGTCCTGGGATCGAGTCCCAAGTTGGGCTCGTTGCTCAGTGGGGAGCCTGCTTCTTCCTCTGCCTGCCATTCCCCCTGCTTATGCCCCCCCCCGATGAAATAAATAAATAAAATCTTTGATATCATTTAAACATCTTCCTGTTCTCAAGGGACATGTATTCCAGGACAGAGGGAAGAGAATAAATATGTAAATGAAAAATGTGCAATAAAACTTCTGATTTTGAGAGGCACACCATTGAGTTGTATCTTTGAATAATCCCCTCCCCTTGAATGAGGGCAGGTTTGTGTTAAGCCACCAAATATGGCAAAGGTGTTGGGGTATCACTTTCACAATTGTTACATTATATTAGATTCCATTTCAGAAGATTGTACACAGACTCTCCTGCATGCCTTGAAGAAGCAAACATCTATGTTGTAAGCTATGGATCACATAGTGATCCTCCACCATAGTATAGTGACCTCTAGGACTTAAGTGTGGCCCCAAGCTGACAGCTAGCAAGAAATGGGTCCTTAATCAGACAACTGCAGAGAGATGAATTCTGCCAACAACCAGGATGAGACTGGAAATTAACTCTTCCCCAGTCAAGCTTCCAAATGAGAACACAGCAGTCAACACCTCCATTACAGCCATGTGAGACCCTAAGCTAAACCAAACCAAGACTCCTGATCCCAGAAATTGGGAGACAATAAACATGTATTGTTCTAAGCAAATAAGATTTTATAATTTTTTTACACAGTGGTAGAAAACTAATACATTGATAGTGATGCATTTTATGAAAACAATGACAACCCCAAACCCCACACCAACCCAAAATATTACATAACTAATTCAATTTTGGATTCCTATGGATGAAATCCTCACTCACTCCTCCCAAGTTATTTTCTTACAGTTCATGATATAAGATGATAGAATTATTCACTAAAATAATTAAATTACATAGCAACAATGATAGCAAAACAGCTCATCTTATGTTACATCTCCATCTGGATAGCTGCTTCTAATAGGAATTTCTTTCTAATTTGGTCTTCATTATTTTTTTAGAAATAATCAGCTGTACAATAAAATTATATGAACTATTTTTGCTCATTTTAAAAATAGGTATTGCAATTTGACTCAGCAAATTGTAATAATGAGGTTATAAAGAAAAATAAACATTTGTAGTTTATGGAAATTCTGTTATAACAATGAAAAAATTATTTATATTTCTTGTCCTTAGAAATCATGTAAAAAGGACATTTTTCTTAAGAAAGCATAAACACAAAATATTTATAACTAGATACAACTAAAATTACTTTGAAATATTCCATTACAGTAATAACCTGTGGTTTGGAAGTTTAGAAGTTTAGAACATTATTAATTTATCAATATCAAGAAGAACCTTGTTTCCCTTGGTGAATATCAAAACCCATTATTCTCTAAAGGCATGTTTACATAACAACAAAATTTTGTTTCAATAAAAATGCAAGTGGAAATATACCCGGGTGCAAATTTCTTAACAAGAACGCTGCTAACTTACACAGAAAATTTTATTTATTAGTTTCTCAAATTCAATCTCTACCACCAGATATTCTGATTCAGCAGGTCTGGGCAAAGACAAGGTTTTAGACATGGGAATGGAGGAAAGTGGAAAGCCTGTGCATCTGAGTTTTTATTAAGTCTCCCTGAGGGTTCTGATACACGTGTGCGCTTATGATCTACTTTATTCAGTTTACTGAGTCTCAGCTCAGTAGGTATGATGTGAAAGGCAACGGTTTTTAGTTTCTGTGATGCTGTAATCCAAGAACCAATTACCTGTTACCATCTTTTAAATGAAATTTGCTATTTCAAGTCCCAACGAAGTCTCAATAATTGATATAAATTATGTCCCTGAGTAGCAGATTTTCTCCTCCATCAGTGAATTTAAATTCCTAGAGCATAGGGCGAGAGAATGGGAAGAAAGGATTATGTGTGTGTACAAGCATTGATGGTTGGGTGGATGACAGAAGGAGAAAAAATAGTTATGGACTGTAACTGATATACCCAGGCCTAGCTATCTAACTTGTACTCAATCTTCAAGTCACCTCCTCTATGAAGTATCCTTCATTCCTTGGCAAAACCAGGCTCCACTTTATCTTGGCTCTCATAGCACCCTGTAAATAACTCTCCTACATGTGTCATGGTATTTTATGGCTGCTTTCACTTTTGGTAGGGACTCCACCCTGTCTGCCTGAGTAATCCTGAGTTCCTAGCACAGTATGTGGTATGGAGGAGGTTCTCACACATGAAAGAAATTGGACTTAAAAAGTAGCAGAAAGGGGTAAAAATAGAAAAATATGTGGGTAAAAAAGAAGAAAGGGCATATTAGATAATAATAACCTTCGTAGATTTTTGAACTTCTTATTCATTTAGAGTTTGAGGCTCTTTTTTATTCCATTCATTTCCCCCCCATTTCTCTCATTTACTCCTCATCCTACCATTCTGATATATAAGGTTTTAAAACTGATGATGTGGTTATTAATAATAGTTTTCCTAAAGTTGATAGAATTGTTGTATAAATTGTATAAACAATTATAACTCTTCTGTTGTACTCTATTCAATAGTAAAAACAGATATAACTACTATCCTAGTGAGCATATGGATAAATGAAAGAGTATGTTCTTTTAAGAGGGAAAGACAAACTGACATTTGCTGAGCATTTATTGTATCCCAGGCACTGTGCTGTACATGTACTTAGATTATTTCATATAATCCTTCTATTAACCTATGAGGTGGGAATTATATTTCACAAAGGAGAAAATAATATTACAGAGGTTATAGAAATGGCCCAAGGTCTCACAGCTGGTGAGCTGCAGAACCAAAATTGGAATGCAGATCTATCCTAATAAATTCTAGTGCCTTGTAGCCTAGACTGAACTTATTTGCAAGGGATACAGTACAGAGCCACCTGTGCATTTTAACATATCAGAGAGGATGCACCTGCTGTAGGGAAAGTCTAGCCTAACCTAACTCATTTATTTTGCTTTGCATATTTTGAATATTTTAGCACCTTCTCAATTTCATACAAGTTACCACCTTATACCCAAACTGTAATCTCCAAATTCTTGGCCAGTAAATGTCTTCCACAGCTAAAAATGTCCCATTTCTACTCTCAGAACATTTAGCTTTATTTTATAAAATGTATTAATATATTTAGGTTTCAATGTCCCCATCTTGACAGTAATTTGAATTAATATGCAAGATTTCCATACATATGAGGATTTAGCTTATGTACAGTCATCTATATTCATATCACATTAATCATTTCAATCTAATCTCTGAAATAAATCTTACATTTTAAACAGGACTACTTCCATTCCCTAAAGAAACCAAGTGAGTTTTTGTCTCTATACACTTGCTCACCAAATTTTCTGAAATACCTTCAAATATATGTCTAACAAAATACTGTCCATCTTTCAAGGACCCACTAGAAAGTGCTCATGCCTCTGCATTGAGTAAACATCAGGGAGAAAAAGATGCTGACACTTGGTAGTGATCCACTTTGAAAAGCACAAGATGGGAAGATATACTGATGTGAGAGGCAACAGAAATTATCTAAGGCCTAATGTCCAAAGGACACAGCAAGACCAAGTATGGTTTAGGGTAGGTGCTAAGAGGGGCGCCTGGGTGGCATAGCGGTTAAACGTCTGCCTTCGGCTCAGGGCGTGATCCCGGCGTTATGGGATCAAGCCCCACATCAGGCTCCTCCGCTATGAGCCTGCTTCTTCCTCTCCCACTCCCCCTGCTTGTGTTCCCTCTCTCGCTGGCTGTCTCTATCTCTGTCGAATAAATAGAGTAGGTGCTAAGAGATCACTCCAGCTCTGCAACCCTTGGCTACATCTGGTTTGTATATTGATTCATTCATTCAATCAATAATCCATTGAGCTCTTATTACCATTTATGTATTAGGAACTAATAGGAATCAAATAACTAAAATGCATTTCCTTAGAGTGAGGAAGAAAGAGAAATATTAGGGATTTAAGTTGAATAATATTATTCAATATTATTCTTGAATGGACATTGCGTGGACACCACTGGTAGTTTTACCTATCACTGACTCAAATCACTCACACCAAGACATTATGAAGGACCAAAGAGCATACCTGCCTACTTTCAGCTTTCTGAATGATAGCTCCCTGATGAGGATCAGCTGGCCCTGAGGCACCTGACCAGGTAATTTTTCCATGTGACATATGTTGAAGTAAAGGGATGGCTTGTCAAAATCCTTTGAATGGTTAGAGGTGAAAAGGGTGGGGACAGGGGGTGTACAATGGAAATCTTCAGATTCCAGTTCTGGAAATGAGACTTGATTTCATTATAGAATTTGATATGAACCTTCTGACACAGTTCTTGCCCTGAAGAATGGTGGGTCAGGAACTGAATAGGACCTGTCTAACAAGTCAGGGAAGGAAGTATGGGCCTAAGTGGTCTCAGCTGTGAGCTGGAGCAGACAAAGGGACAGGGACAGTTCTACTGTCACTTCCTCCATGAAATCCTTACAATTACCTGAACTGGAGTGGTGGTTAATTACACTTTGTTTATATTCAATTGCTACTTGTCTTGCACACAGCAGTGCCTGGTCCTCAGGCCAGAAAGGTTTAAAGGAAATGTATTGCACTTTAAATATTTGTCCTGGAAGGAGATTGGGTAGTCTTGACTCTGTGCCCAAGGAAAACAAAGGTTTCACAATTAAATTCGTATGTTGTCAATATGAGGCCTTCAAAAAGGAGGGATGGGAGGAGTATATCAGGAGCTAGGGGAAGGGTGGTAGTGGTTGTTTTCCTGGGAGACTTACTCAATAGAGCAGAGCCTTTTGTTAGAGATTCTGGTACAGGGAAAAAGGAAATGATAAGAGCTAGGCAGTGTATTTGGACCCCTTCCAAACTATGCAGACTTGAAGGGTGGGTCTCTAATTTTTTAAAAAAGAGTTATTTATTTATTTATTTTAGAAAGAGGAGAGAGAGCACACCAACAGGGGGAGAAGCAGAGGGAGAGGGAGAGAGAGAATCTTAAGCAGGCTGCACGCCCAGCTCCGGACCCACCTCGGGGCTCGATCTCACAACCCTGAGTTAATGACCTGAGCCAAAATCAAGAGTTGACGTTTAACCCACTGAGCCACCCAGACATTCCATGTGTCTCTTATTTTAAAGAATAATACTGGATTATTACTATCATAAGTATAAGATGAAAATGATTCTGATTTGCATGCCCTTAGAATGCACCTCTCTCTTCCTCATGCCCATTTCAACTTTTTGAGACTGGATTCTGAGTAGGGAAAGCAGGAAGGCTGCAGAATTAAGTATAGGCAAAACTGAATGCTGGTGGTGTTAAATGGGCCCTCGGTGTGCACTGAATTCCCCTTCCTGGCATGTATACCCAGGCTCTGGTGTTAGAGGGCTCTTGGGACAACGTGAGTTGAACCCACGTGGTTTTGCTCCTGCTCAGCCCCACCCTCATCTCCAAACATCCGGCTTCTTGCTGATCCAACTACAGCCTCAAATCGGGCCAAACATGTTTCCAGCAAGGCCTTTGCACATACTATGGTTTTTGTCTGGAAAGCTCTTCTTGAAAATGTCCACAGTTTATTCCCTCACTTTAAAACTCCTTTAAAATTCCATCTTATTAAATAAGACGTCAGCCTCTCTCTCCCCATTCTCTTTGGTTTTCTCCATAGCCCTTTTTATGACTTATCACACTATGTATTTCTTTGTTCATTTTCTGTTTCCCTACCCCGGAATGCAAACTCCATGGGGGCAACAGTTTTACTTTGTTCAGTGCTATGTTCTCAGGACCCAGAACTGTGCTGATGCTCCCTACATATTAGATGAATATATGCCTGGCCACCAAAATTTCGATGTAGGATGTAGATAATGATCAAGACCCACCAAATGCTGGGGCCAAAATGTTTGTCATGTTATGTGTTTTAGGATTCTTTTGGGAAACATAATAGGCCTGAGTCTACTTTGTGGGGTTGTTAAGAGACATACACCACTCTGAGTTGTGGTCATAGGCAGACACGGGAGAAACAAAGCAGGTAGTGGCATGCTGCGTCATCTCTGGTGGTACACAAGTGAGTTTAAATTGCTAGATTATAAGCTTCTTGGAGGTGCTTATGTCACACTTCCGTTATCTTCATAGCAACTAGCCCAAGGCTATGCATACATGCATACTCAGTAACACTTACTGACTGAACAAATCATTTGATCCTGACAGTACAAAGCTACATAGTTAGGAATTATTTAAAGGATATCTGTAAAATGACCTCCTTGAATTACAACTTAGGTTTAGATTTATTATAAAATGAACTATTATACCATTTCAGGAATGAGATAGTATTAACCTAAAACGGGAACCAACATCATATTCAATCAGGTAAATGGAATGCTCTGTCACAGGACTGTGAGAATTAACTGAGTCACCACATGGGAGGCATTTAAAACAACTGGAGGCATAATAAGATCCCAGTGATGAGAAGCAGTTATTATTAGTAGTAGAAGGAGTGTTCCGTGGGGTGTGTGTGTGTGTGTGTGTGTGTGTGTACTCTCTTCTTAGTAAATCTTTTACGGAAGCCGTGCAATATATTTATATGTACAGGGAAGAGTCTGAATACAAACATATTGGATAAATGAATCATTGATTCTATTTGAAGAAGAAAAAGCTTTGAAATGGGGCTGTTGCTACTATGGGCAGAGATGGAGAAGGGAGGAAAAGCAGAGTTCTATGCTGCAGAATGCAGGCTTTAGGGTTTCACGGTGCTGGGCTTCAGTCTCATGCACTAACTGCGTTTACGTGGAAAAAGTACCTAAATTTTCTAAGATTCAGCTCTGTCTATAAAACGTATAACAGTAACAACAACACACCCCTCACGACTGTTTCACAGACTAGGTGAGAAAGTATAGTGCACAGCACAGTTCTTGTGCTTTATTTTGCCAATTATTATAATCACTTAGGAATTCAGAGTTGTATCTTGTAAGAAGTCCAGAAATTTAACAACCTTATCATACAGTATACCTCTTTCTTCCTCTTCCAGTTTATGGAGTGAAGGACACTAACAATAAAACAGGTTAAATCAGTAGCTATTTCTGCTTCATTCATTTGGAAATGCATTCTGTTCTGCTTTGGGACTGCTTCTGAATTCTTGTCTTAGATTATTAGGAAGAATTTCACTTGTTTGGCTCGTAATCCACAAATCAGGTTAGTAGGTGGTGGGGAGACGGCGTCTGATTATGTTAGAGCCCTGGCTCTGTCAGTGACTGCTCTTTATATCAGGCATCCTGGTTCCACAAACTGTGACTCACTGAGCTGCAGGTTCACATTCTAAATTAGGGTGCCAGTCTTCCCACTTCCACCAGCAGTAGACCCAGGCAGGTCCTTAAGCTCTCTGCAAAGCCATTTCCTTGTGTGTAAAATGAACACAACAACCCAAGTGCTCTCGAAGGCCTGTTGGGAGATGAACATGGGCTAATGTACGTGTAAGTGCTTGGTAAGCTATCAAGTGTTGTATAATTATAAGGTAATCTATGACTAATAAATCAACAATGATTTATTGATTGATGCCAGAGTGAGTGACTAATTTCATCAAGGCCTAAGGCATGTGGGAAGTTATATTTGTGTAGTATTTTCACAATCTCACGTACTTGAATTAAAATGCATTTTTAAAAATAATTAACTTGAGAAAACTATCTCAAAGATACCGTATGCTCCCTTATGTGAAGTCTCACACTTTGATCTCATTTTTCGGTCATTCATCATCTTTGGAATTTCTGCTTATTATGTTAATTAAGGAAAAACAACTAGTTTTGGGTTTAGCTATATCTCCCATGTGAGGCTTGTGAGAGAATATTTACTACTCAGATGGTTGCACCAAAAAATATTCTGTCCTTTATTAAGGACACATAATGGCCAAGATCAAAAAGAAAAATGTGGTGACAAGTTACCTGTAATCAATTCAAAGATGCTAGAATGTTGCCACAGACTGAGTGCCTCAAGCAGTAGGGAAATCAGTTGTTATTAAATACTTCTGTTACCCATGCTTTAAAAAAAAATCATCATGAGTACAGTATAGCTGGTTGTTTTTCTTTGGCATCTAAATCTATTACTGGTGACCAAGCCTTTTGCTGTAACAAAATGAAAATCAGGACAATGTTGATTTAGAAAAATAGGAGCAAATATGTTGATGCTTTTTTTTTTTTTTCCTTTTTAAGTAGGCTCCACATCCAGCATGGAGCCCAGAGCAGGGCTTGAACTCCCAACCCTGAGATCAAGACCTGAGCTGAGATCAAGAGTCAGACACTTAACCAACTGAGCCACCCAAGTGCCCCTATTCTGATGCATTTTTAAGGCCCCCGTGTTTCCTTTTTTGTTTTGTATGCTTACCTTTAATAATTTCTACTATAATTTTCTGTCCCAAGTGAGAACAAAATTTCTTAAAATGTTATTTCAGTGCAGAGTGTCACATACCACTGAAACAAGGAAAAAATCCTCAAAAGTAAGATCCATGAAAATATCAGCATCTGCTTTCCTAGATATAGAACTGAGAGCATCAAGTTATATAACATGCAAAAATATTTTCTTTTTTTTTTTTTTTGTATGAAAAATTTCAGGCATACACAAAATGAAGTATAAAGAACCTCAATAATGGCCATTACCCAGATTCCAAAATTATCAAGATTTTGCCATTTGGGCTTCCTCTGTCCTTTTCTTTTCTCTCTTCCTGCTTCCCTTCTTTCCTGTCCTTCCCTCCTTCCTTTCTTTACTTTGCTAAGGAATGCTAAAGCAAATCCCAGATATTATGCCATCTCACCCCAGTGTACTTCAGTGTGCATCTTTACAAAATGTCAGCTTCTTTTCTATGTAATCACAATGCCATTATCACATATAATTAACTTAAAAAATCTTATCTTCTTGTTATCATTCAGTAATCAGTCCATACAAAATTTCCCAGACTTTCTCCAAAATGTTATTTTGCATTTAATTAGTTTGAATCAAAATCCAATGAATCCAATGTCCACAAATCACATTTGGCTACTTTAGCTCTGCACCTATTTTAATCCTCTCTCCACTCCTTTTTTTTTTTTTTCATGCATTGGACTTATTACTAAAACTGGATTTACTGTTTCTTATAGAATTCCTTACATTTTGGATTTGTTTGTTTGCTTTCTTGTGGTATCATTTAATTCCTCTGCCTTTCATAATTTCCATAAATGAAAGTCAGCTCTAGAAGCTTGAATAGATTTAGGTACCTAATTTTTTGGCTGGGGTACTTCAAACAAAATGCTGTGAGCTTCCCATAACACTGTATCAGGAGGAACCACATTCCTGTTTTCCTGTGTTCAGTGAGACAGCCAGACCGTCTACTGTAAAGTTCCAATTGATTTTTCATCTAATGGTTTCATCTACTGATGATTATTGCTTGAATCAATTATTTCATCAAGGACTGCACAACATAGTTTCTAATTCTATCATTCCTACCATTTATATGTGTTGGCTGCAATTCATTTCGAAGAAATAAATTTTTCACATCATTTAAGGTTATTTGATTATCCTAAAACACAGTTTGTACAGAAAGGCAAGATAAATGACTCTTTTTTTTGTCTAAGTGCCAGTTTTCAGAGTAGTAGCTTGTGCTGCCAAGTCTGTTTGAGTCTAGCTTTTCTCTCCATTTACGTTGCCGTAGCCTTGGTTCTGGCCCACACTGCCCTTTGATCATACTATTGCTGTAACTTCAATTTCTTCCCCTAAATTTGTTTCCATTCTCTCTATATACGTCTTTTACTAGACCTACAGTGGATTCTGACTGCCTTCAGAATAAAAGGTGCTGTCTGTTGGTAAGACACTTGAAACCCTGTGGTTGCCCATCAGCCTACTGTCTACTCTCAACAGCCACCACACTCCAGGAACATAAGGAAGCTCAACAAACACACCTTGCATTTATTTTCCTTCATGCTTCTTACAGATTCCCTCAAACAGCAATACCATCTCCCTATTGTTTTCTCCCTAAATTCTACTGATGCTTCAAGACTCAATTCTTCTGCAACTTCCCCAGTGAAGCCTCATTTGAACTAATGTCCTATCATCTCTTAACATGAAGTGATCACTCCCTCCTCTGAATTGCCATGGCATTATCGAGAGCCCTGATTTTGACAACTATTGCTATAACTGTCCTTCTCTATTTGGTTACACATGTGAATCTTCCTTAAACCAAATCATACATTCTCGAAAATTTGCTTGTGTAACCTTCATATCCCTTGTATATAGGGTGCTCAGAATATTATTATGGAATTATTTGCATGTGATCCCTTTTGATTTGTTGCCTTTAGGTCAATTATGTGCAGTCAGCATAATGAAAATAGTTACATTTTGATAATCATGACCAAATATTTTATCAAAACATATTGAATACTTAGGAATCAGGCTACATGTTTAATGCCTTACAGGCCTCACTGCTTATTCATCATAACTTCCCTGTGAAGTAGGTTCTGCTATTATCTCCATTTCATCAAACAGGAAACTAAGATTTAGAGAAATGACTTAACTGGCCAACGTCATAAACTGGTGAAAGAAAGAATCAGGATTCAATCCAATTATTTCTGAAAAAGACCTATGTCTACAACGTCACATTAAATGCTTCCCTCCCCCAAGACTGTTGAATGGAAGAACTGGTGTGAGGTGTGAGAAAGTCATTACATGTTAATAACGTGGTAAAAGCTCCATAAGATCAAAACAAAATTTTGCACATTTGCAGATTTATTAAGGACAATAATTCCTTTAGTGGACACTTAAAGGTAAGTCTAAGAATATCATAAAATAGTAAAGAAGTCAAATTTGGAAGAAAAGTAAGACTATTTATAAAGATGTATCTTAAATTGATTAGGGATTTTCTATCACTTTTAAAATTTAGATTTTCTAAAGTACTGACAATATACTATCTAAAGAAGATGAAGTAGTAGTTCTAAGGGAGAAAATACACAAACTTTAAATTTTGGCACATTTATTCAATAAATATATCAATGAATATTTATTCTGTGCCAAGTGATGTAAGAAGATAAAAAATTGTATAAAATGTCTACACATTGCCCATAATCTAATAGGGGGGATAAGAAATACACTTGGCAATGGACAAAAGCTAACAATAACCCATCACTGCTATAGCAGGGTTCCAGTTCCAGCCATAACTTCTATGGAAATTCTCTGAAAGGATAGAAACTCTCCATGCTATTGATGCATAGTAAATGGATTTTTGCTGAAGAAAACAACTGGTGGCAAAGTTAAAGAAATATGGACAGTTTTCCTATGATCAGACTTGAATCTTTTATAATTATTTAAAAGACTTGAAAAAAGTCTTTTTCCTGTGCCTTGGGCTTAGTTAGTTAACTAATCAATATGTTCAGTTTGGTTGGAATTATATAAGAAAGTCATACACATTTTAAAACCATCTCCACAATTCCAATAAAATTACAAATGATAAGGTTTGTCAATGAAGAGTTTTTATTTTTTTTTAATTTAAATTCAATTAGCCAACATATAGTACATCATTAGTTTCAGATGTAGAGTTCAGTAATTCATCAGTTGCATATAAGACCCGGTGCTCATCACATCACATACCTCCTTAATGTCCATCACCCAATTACCCCATCCCCACACCCACCTTCCCTTCGGCAACCCTCAGTTTCTTTCTCATAGTTAAGAGTCTCTCTGGTTTGTCTCCCTCTCTGATTTCTTCCAATTCCATTTTCCCTCCCTTCCCCTATGATTCTCTGTGCTGTTTCTTATATTCCTCATATGAGTGAAACTGTAGGATAACTGTCTTTCTATGATTGACTTATTTTGCTCAGCATGACACCCTCCAGTTCCATCCACATCAATGTAAATGGTAAGATTTTATCCTTTCTGATGGCTGAATAATATTCCATTTTATTTATATACCACATCTTCTTTATCCATTCATCTGCCTATGGACATCTGGGTTTTTTCCATCATTTGGCTATTGTGGATATTGCTGCTATGAACACTGGGGTGCAGGTGCCCCTTCAGATCACTACATTTGTATCTTTGGGGTAGAAATACCTAGTAGTGCAATTGCTGGGTTGCAGGGTAGCTCTACTTTTAACTTTTTGAGGAACCTCCATACTGTTTTCCAGAGTGGCTATACCAGCTTGCATTCCTACCAACAATGTAAGAGGGTTCCCCTTTCTCTGCATCCTCACCAACTGTCATTTCCTGACTTGTCAATTTTAGCCATTCTGACTGGTGTGAGGTGGTATCTCATTGTAGTTTTGATTTGTATTTCCCTGATGGCTAGTGATGCTGAACATTTTTATGTGTCTGTTGGCCATTTGTATATCTTCTTCGGAGAAATGTCTGTTCATGTCTTCTGCCCATTTCTTGACTGGATTATTTGTAATGGAGAGCTTTTAATACCTTCAAAAATAAAAACCTTAATTCAACCTGGTGTGTGAGTACTCTATGAGGATACTGCCTCATGCCTAATGATGATGAGGACAACAACAACGACAAAACAAAACATACCATCATGATAGAGCATTTCTGGTTTTTGCCTTTTACCTTCTAAGAACTAGCTATTGTTGAGATTTGCATAAATCACTCAATCTCTGTTATTTAAACTGAGTAGCTAGATTATCTTTAAAGTCCCTTCTGTCAGTTAAATTATGTGATTGAATATCATCTCACCTAGGCACAGACTAATAATGGAGAAGACAGTGGAGAGTTCTCTGATTAGTGCAAGTCTTTTTTAAAGGTTTGTCACTATATGACAAAAAGAAATGAAATGTTCTCATTCTTAAAGCTAGCCATCCCTTCCTGCTGATATTTAGGCTTTTGGCTATTATGTTAAGGAAGGAGGGTATTTTTTTTCCCCCAGAAATGAGTGAATAGAACAGAATTCATTTATCTAATCAGTATTTATTTATTAAGCACCTACTATGTACCAGGCACTGTGTCAGGTGCTGAGGAACACAGTAGTGCACAGATGGATAAGGTCTCTGCCCTCATGGAGCTTCCAGTTTGGGGCGCAGAGTAAAATAACGTACACGATGCTGCAATGGGACTCCTTCTGTCCTTGTTTCCTCTCTTAAAGGTGAGAAGAACACAAGGACTACCAAGTAACTATATCCTTAAGGAAGGGAGAGAGCACACATGAAGCAGATGCCAGGAGTAAAACATTTCTGCCACTACCAGCATCAGGGACTGTTAAAGAAGAAAATATTCCATGACACTTGTTAAAGATGCTGAGGCAGACTTTATTCAGGACCATGGAGATAGGTGTAAAAACCACTGCAATGGGATTTTACAGAGGGGGTGAGAGAGATGGGGCTCAACTCCAAATGCAGAATGGGCAAGTACGAATTTATGGCCAAGGAGCAGAGTGGGGGTCATTAGATAAGTAGGATCAGGAGTAAGGAGGGATTTTGGCTAAACTGACCCAACAAGATTCTTTGCTAAAGACAGGCCGGGATGATCAGTCACCACCTGAGCAATGGCGGAGGTTGAGAAACCTGGTCAGATAGGGAGGGTGATCAGATATTGAGGGTTCTGATTAAACTGAGTTAGCAGGGGTTTTTCTAAAACTAGATTTTATACAGAAGTCTATAGATGGGCCTAGAAGGTTCAGGAGTCTGACTAAAGTTTGGTTAAGCAAAGAATCTTTGTCTCTACTGCTCACCTCCAGCCTATAAAGCAGTGGAGATTCAATAGAAAGCATGAATGAGGGGCAGGAACCTAGAGAGGGAGAGGGAGGGGAGGAAGAGAGGAAGGGAGAGAGGGAGAGAGAGATAATCCACTAGAAAATAGTTGTCAGGAGCTTTAAGAGAACCTGGAGTTCTTCACATACGTACCCTGGGAGGGGACTGCCATCTCACTCCTGCCAAAAAACTATGGATGGGGTTGAGGATTCCCCTATTTGGTAGTAAAGAGAAAAATGACTGTGTTGGGAAGAGGTTCACTCCTACCAAAATGCTGGATCAGGAAGAATGAGTTTTCTTATGGATCTCATGGCTCCATAAGACGGCCCAAGCATACAGCCTAGAAGAACAGAGGGACTTCCCAAAGAAATGAGAGAGATGGATCACTGAGCACCCTCAGTGGGCTAAGGGTGGGGGGAGCCTAAAGTTAGTTGGTGGAATGGTGTAACTTACCTCAGAGAGATGGCACTGTGCTATGCTTCCTCCTCCCTCCTAAAAATTAAACCCCACAAGGGTGCTCCATTAAAGCAAAGTATGATTGTACAGTTGACCCCATCTAGAGGGAACCGATGGTATATCAAACTGTATCTGCACCCAAAAGAGTGTACTGTTTCCCCAAAGACCCTCCCCTGCTTGGTTTGATGCTGGCTGGTAGAGGATCAGGGAGCTGGAGTTGGGAGAGAGGGGTAAGATGTTCATGCCATGCTCTGCTACTAAACAGTTCCATGCCTGAATCAGACCTGAACTGCAGGGAGAGAACTTTCCCTTGAAGGATGTTAAAAATTGTCCTTATTTCATTGATCTGCTCATTTTCATATCTGACAGATATCTGACATATCTGATTTTTCTAGTGACGGAGAGGGACCCGAAAAGCTGTGGAACTTGCCTGAGATTTCATCCAGGGAAGAAAAAAGAAACAAATTCAGAGAGAAAGTTTAGAGGGACCATCTAAGAAACGATACAGTTGCTTCATGATCCAAATTCTGTACATTTAACATGGAGATTTAACAATCACACAGACATATTTATTATAAATTACCAAAAAGCATTATAATGAAAATGTAATAATACATCAAGATAGGTGTTTAGACTGAGACCCACAGACCAGTGCTTTCAGAAACTGAATATAACAAAGACGGTGAGCACTGTTTTTCCCTCCTCCCTCCCCCATCACTTCCTGTCCTCCATCTCCTCATTTGTTTCAATCACTTCCAGCACTTGGGGACATTTTTAGTTTCGTTTGGTTATTTCAGATTCAGTCCCACAGTGGGGCTGTAGAGAGATAAATATATCTGTAAGCCAGAAATATCACAAACTACCAAGACGAATCATCAGATTGCCTTGTCATGTTGCTCTCAGTTGGAAAGAAGTGTCTTAAAGCTAGAGAGAATTATTCTTAATATGCAATTCTCTTCTAGGGACAGTATTTGATGTTAGATCTTTGATAATGTTGTTTTGTGGCAAGGGACCTTTATCTTGTATATCACCTTCAAAAGAGAATTTAAGAATGAGCAGGTTGAAGAAAAGTGAATGTGAAAGGTCCCCTTTTCAGTGATGTTAAGTAGGAAATGAGAGTGTATAGAAACCAGTGTGTTTTCTTATGGGTTTTCACATTTTATTTTTTTAAAAGATTTTATTTATTTATTTATTTAGGAGAGAGAGATAAAAAGAGCATGAGCACAGAGTGGGGGTGGCGGAGAGCGAGAAGCAGATTCTCTGCTGAGCAGGGAGCCTGACATGGGGCTTGATCCCAGGACCCTGGGATCATGACTTGAGCCAAGGGCAGGTGTTTGACTGAGCCACCCAGGCACCCCGGTTTTGCACATTTTAAAGTATCATAAAAAGCATCTGATTACCAAAATACATAAGCATTGATGTCTAACTATGATTATGGGTATAATTTCACAGGAATCTTAAAGTGTCCCTCAGATTCACCTAGTTCTGTATCTATTCATCTTTTCTCATTTCCTTCACTCTTTCTCAGTCATAGGAAGAGGCGTTTATCCTCATGATCAAGGTCATACTCTCCCTCTCTGCATTAGGATCTCTTCCATGACTTTGCTCCATGAACAGTTCCCTCTCTCTTCTACACTTCTTCTGTCTCTGATGTCTTCTGTTCAGCTGGTAAAATATGATTAATTCTCCTTCTGGTTCTGTCTTAGGACAAAAGCCATCTTTCACTTTGTATCTCTGTGTAATTACTATCCAGTTATTCCTGCGTTCTCCATCATTTCCTAGTGTGGTCAAATTCAATGGACAATTTTCATTCTTATTGTACTTATCATAACATTGGTTAATAATGGTATGATAGTAATAATTAGTAGTAACTAATAATCTCCCCAAATTTCAGAACCTTAACACATCATAATCTGAGTAACCTTGCTCACATCATAGTCTGATGGGGGTATTTTCAGTTAAAGGTGGCTTTCTTCCATGTGATGATTCAGGGGCCATGACTCTTTCCCTGTTGTTGCTCTGCTATCAGCAAGGCCTTAGATTCTTGTGCTTCTAGCCCTTAGAGGTAGGAAAAACAGGATGGAGAAGGATATCTCCTTTTTAATTGTTTTGGCACCTGCAATCTATTGATACAAATTAGTCAAATGGCACCACCAAAATTCACTTGAGTCTGGAAAATAAAGTCCTGGCTAGGTGTTCAGTGACAATTTTCCCATAAGGAAGGGGGAGAACAAATTTTCAATGGGGAGTATTATTGCCTATTTCTTGAAACTACTCATTTAGATAGCTATTTATAATACTTTTTCCTGCCTCTCCTTCTACCTCTAATAATTTCTTTATTTCTTCTGCAACTATTCTTTTTATTCCTTCCTCTCACATCTCACTGTGTGCCAGAGCTCTCTACTTTTTTCACTTGACACTGCCCACATGAGCTCTTGGAGACTCAAGTAAAATCTATATACTAACAGTTCATAAATTTGTTTCTCCAGCCAACCTCTTCTTAGAACTTTAAACTACACATTAAATACCTTTTGGACACTGGAAGACCAATAGCCTCCTTGAATTTGTTATGTCTGAAACTAAACTTATTTTCTTCCCTCACCCTCAGCCTCAAACTGAATCCTGCTCCTCCATTAGCCAGTTAATAACATTACCATTCAGACAACCAATATAGAAACCTGGGAGTCATCCTAAAGCAATTTTCCTATCTCATGATTCTCTCTCTTCGTATATTTTCCCCTCCACTCCATTAAAATTCAACCTCTAAATATTAGTGGTACACCAACTGCATTTTGATTATGGTTACCTCTTTTCCAACCCTGCTACCACTACCAGGTAGTGGCCTCATGATGCCCATTCTAGAGCTCAGGAATATTGTTATAAAATCTAAACTGTATCTCAGGCTCCAAGTTTGTGGCTTTCAAATTTACCAGCCATACTGCTGTCAGCATAGGCTATCTAAATTGAATATCAACTAAAGCCGCTACTCCACTCAAAATCCACCCATCATTCTCCATAATTTACCAGATAGCATTCATTTTTTTGGGCACATTATATAAAATCAGCAATTAGTGGATCTTTCTTTTCTTTTTTATGTCAACTGCTGCTCACATCTAAAGTCCAAAAAGACTGAATTAGCCGCTGAAACAATATATGTTATTTTATTCCCCAGTAACCTTGCTTATGCTTTTCCTCCTATGTGAAATAGTCTCTCTCTCTTCCCCATTGCCCCTTCCTTACCTAGTACTCATGACTTGGTTTAGACATTACATCCTCTAGGAAAGATTACCCAAGCCCTTTTAAGCAACTTGAGTCCCTCTGTCTTTCCTATGCAACATTAAACATCATTATCATTAGCTATACCACAGTATATTTAAATTTCCTATTTATTTTCCATGTTGACATAGGCAATGAGTTACTCAAGGCAATTATTACTCCTATAGGCTCAGTGTCGAGCAGAGAGCCGCCCATAGAGTAGGTACACAGTAAATGCTTGTTAAACTGAAGTTGGACGTTATTACATTTTATTGCTATCATTTCATCTGAAATATTTTTTTGTGTCCAACTTTCCTAATAGTTAGAGGAAGGACAGCATCTCTCTAATATCCTGTTTGACAGGGATAGATAATTTCTCATTTAACTCACCTTTTATTTTTCAAACTTCATTGAATTTTTTGTCTTTTAAAATGCTTTTAAAAACAAAACTGTGTATGTATCTGCTTTTGCATTACAAAGAGGAATATAACAGGTAACTATTTTTATTCATATAAAATAAGATAGGCTTATTGAAACAATGGATTGAGATCTCAAGTTTGTGAAATATTTTGAAAGACTGCTATTAAATTTTGAGTTTTTCTATTAGTCTGGGTTCTCCAGAGAAACAGAACCAGAACCCTATTTCATATAATGAATTGGCTCACACAGTTATGGAGATGGAGAAGTCCCAAGATTTTGTAGTCAGTAAGCTGGAGACCTAGGAGAGCTGATGAAGTAAGTTACAGTCCAAAGTCTGAATCTGAAGACATGAAAAGACTGATGTTCCAGCTTGAAGATAGTCACACAGAGAGAACAGATTCTCCTTTACCTCACATTTTTGTTCTATTCAGGCCTCCAATGGGTTGAGGCTGACCCTCATTGGGAAGGGCAATATGCTTCCCTCAGTCTACTGATTCAAATGTTAATCTTATCCAGAAACATCCCTCAGAGACATATCCAGAAAAATGATCATATATATGGACATCCCATGGTCTAGCAAGTTGACATGTTAAGGTTGACCATCACAATAGTATATCATGAGCACTTCCTATATCATTAAATATTTATCAAACCCATAATTTTATTACCTACATAATCTTTTATCTTACGGATATACCGCTAATCATTATTAAATTCTTCTATTGCTAGATATGAAATTGCTATAAATTTTTTGCATAAGTAATAAGTTTAACATAAGTAATGATGCAATGAACATATTTATATAAATCTTTAATTACATATCTATCATTTCATAGAGTTGTCTATCTGCCCATCTTGCTTCCTTTTAGGCACAACTTCCCCACCCTATATGGTGGGGCTATTCAGCCTTCTTACTTAAAGAGGTGCTGATGCAGTGGCAGAAAATTTGAGTTCTGCCCCATGCAATTATTTGTGGGTCAGGCTCACAGAGACACTTTATTTTCAACATGTGACTTCTAAGGGTACACTGGATGTTACCACCCAGGAGGATTTATGGACTTTGCCTGGAAGTGAGGCAATTGTGTTCACCCACATTCCATTGGCAGGAACCCAGTCATTTGGCCACATTGAAACTGTAGGCCAGTTAAGTACCCAGGGGGAAAAGAGAAATGGTTCAGCAACAGCCAGCCTATATATTTCCACTGCTAAAAATAGAACATTTAAAATAATACTTATATAGTTATAGGGACATGTTAAAATTTTGGCCAAGGAGAAATGAAACTATAGATTAGTATTATATTTTATCTCCTGAATATTCTGTTATTCTAGTATTTCTAAACTACTCCTAAAAAAGACTCAATTAAAATATGTAGACAAACTTTCTCTTTCAGACTCTACCCTTCAAAAATTCCATCATGTATTATTTTTATCAGAATCATGTCCTAATCCCACTTTTTTTAGACAGCTTTATATAATTTAAAGAGCATAGACTTCAGGGTTAGAAAAACCCAAGTCACAATACCGATAACTACTTACTGAAGTCAAAGTCTTAAACAGGTTACTTAACCTTTCTGAACCTCAGTTTTCTGTCCTATAAAATGGAGGCAAATACCTATCTCATGGGATGGTTGTAAGAATTAATTAATATATTTAATGTGCCAAGTTTAATGGTTGACCCATAGTATATACTCAATAAATGTTGATTCCTTTCCCTTAGAGTACTTAATATCTGTTGGATAAACTTAATTAATTGCCACTTGGGACAACTGTTCCCTCACTCTAATTAATAAAGCAAATTGACTGGAAATAAGTAATTTAAAATGCTGGAGAACAGAAATTGTAGCTACTGAAGTGTTGGCAAAAGTTACTCTTCTTCAAATGAAAGAAAAAAATAATGCAATTTGGCACACCTGGTTGGCTCAGTCAGTTAAATGTCTGTCTTCAGCTCAGGTCATGATCCCGGAGTTCCAGAATCGAATCCCCCATCAGGCTCCCTGCTTAGCCTGGTCGTGCTCTCTCTCTCACTCTCTCTCTCAAATAAATAAATAAAATCTTAAAAAAATACAACAAATACTAGTTGTCTCTATATTCCCTACTTTGCATAGATGATAGCACACACAATGAATTCAGTGTTCAAAAGACTTTAAAGATATTGTGTGAGTGCAGAAAGGCAGTCACCAGCCTTCATGGTGAAGGGTAGCAGAATTTGTCACCCCAAAATATGTGACTTTGACATAAGAAATTTTTTGAACTGAAGGCAACTGAGGAACAGTTAAAAAAAAAGATTAAACAAACATACAAAAAAACAAACAAAACAACAACAACAAAAAAAAACCCTCTCTGTCTTCACCTTATTTGCCTAAAAGTAGGACATAAATTTACAAAGGTGTTCCCCTCTACCAGAAGGGACACAAGTTAATTACCAGAGACAACATTTATCAGCCTGGAGACTTTACTAACTAGCCTTTATCTACCATTAGTTTCTCATATATTTGCCTGCCCACAATTTCCTGCCCCTAGAGACTCACAATCCTTTGTCTTGTCATTTGTCTAAAAATTTATTGTTCCTTTGCTAAGATGCTATATAAACCCAAGCTCTAGCCACTCTGAGTTACTCATTCCTGAATTTCTCTCATGTTTATATGAAATATTCTAGTTAATAAAATTCTTGTTTTCCTCTTATTTAATCTGTCTTTTGTTATAGAGCCCCAGCCAGGAATCTAAAATGGGTCAAGGAAAAAATTTTCCTCCTCTAGAATGGCAAGCTAAATTTAATTTTTCATGAGAAAAATTAAGAGAATTTTGTTGGAGGTTGCAATACCTTAAACTATAGATGAAAAGAGTGACAAATTATGTAGAAATAAAAGATTGACTCAGAAGTAGAAGATACCTCACTCTTACGCTCTCCCATGTTATCACAACCAGTGTTTGTCATACTTTGGCTTATTCTTTAGGAGGAAAAAATGAAATATAAACCTTGTCATCTTCATGTCTAAGTAGACTCCTTGGTCATTTTTTTTTTTTTTTTTTTTTTGGAGCTTTGATAACATCTATAGCTTACTTGATTTTCAGGGCTGCTTTTTACCAATGTCTCAAAAGCAGTTAAAAACCTAACAGAATTTAAAGCCAGCCACTAAGATCAGGGAAGGCTGTCATAAAATTTATATATATATATATATTTTTTTTTTGAACATTAAGAACATATTGGTTTTCTAAAATTTAGATGAGATGACATGAGTGCATGTCTAAGTAATTCTTAAAAATGTAGTTATTACTTAAATCTTGTCTTTAAAGGAAATTAAAACCCACTGCTTTGAATTTACAAGTGGTACCAAAATCTAACATCTCTGCTTAGGGGATTTAAAACAATATTAAAGGAATAATTTCATTTTAGTTTATTTTTAGTTTAACCACCTTAGGGAAGAGAAGAGTCCATTTGAAGCTGAAAAGTATAGACAATCCTGTGAAGGTGAATTTGGTTCAATGCCTTCTTCCTAATTATCTTCTCTACTTTCAACCACTGGCACTATTAACACAAATACGCCATGTTTAGCTACTACCCTCACCACATCCCTTTTTTGATGACCTTTCTTCCCATATTTTGTAACTGCAACAGTCCCCATATTCATTGCACCTCCTTCGTTCAAGGGTTCGAGATTCAAACTATATTTTCTGATAAATGACTGTAGGCCAAAGTGTTAATGAGCAAGGACTAGAAAGCTGATTTTTGGTGATCCACCCATTTTAGTAGAGATTTTTAGATGAATTTACTCCATACTAATTTCCTAAAGCATAAATGGCTGATATTTTAGGCTTGCACAAGAGCTCTGATTTTAAGGACACTCAAGTTATACTTCCTGGTGGTTGTTCGCCTTATATAGCATAGGGTGGACTATGGTTATTATCAAGTCTGTGTTCCTTTGTGGCAAGAGAAAAGGTTGAACCAATTGATTAGTCTAGTGGTTCTGTATGAGTATTTTCGGGAGGGATATCTATAAAAGAAATAGTAATGTGGTGCTATGTGACCACAGGGATATTCAACATATTTTTATTCTTGTTAAATTCAAAATGATACTTAAATTATAGCAAAGTTATGACAGACTGACCAAGGTTTAACAGCAAACTTTCATTTTCTACATCAAGCATTTGCTGAAGATAGATCTAGGAATTTAAATATGGCCTTCTCTGGAGATGAGCAGTTCTCAGGAACAGACTAAGAAATTTGCCTAAAGGCCTTCAAAGAGTTCACTTGAAGGTCCCCTTTAAATGGGACAGATGACTTGGCAAGAGGGACGGGTTGCAGAAATTCTGCCTTTTCCAATTTCACACTTTCCTTTCCTCAGTCTTCAGAGCTAATATAGATCTAATTTTCCCTCCTTTCTCATGTCATTTTTCATAACTTGACACAGGCCATCTCTCATATTTCTGCTTAGATCAAGGGCAGAGCCAGGCAGATTAAGGCAGAATAAGCCTTAGCTAAATGTTTATGCCAGTTTTTCCAAATTTACAGCTTGCATGAAACACTCAAAGTGGTCATAAGAAAAATCCGTTTTGTTTCCTAGTTAAATTATTTTAATTTGGTCTAAGAAACCAAGAGTCAAATGCTATCAAACCTGCCCTATGGTTCATAACTTCCTAAAATAAAATTGAAATCGACCCCAGAAGAAAAGACTGGAAGGCATTTCAGTGTTTTCAAAATGGAAGATAAAAATAATCTTTTATTCTTATCAAGCAAAATATTCCTTTTGAGAAGAACAATGTGACACGGGCAGATTCCATGGCCAGATGGGTGGCCTTGTGTAGACAAAATAGTGGAACATCTGACTAAAGTTTGTACTTTGGTGTCAGGTAGACACAGCAAATACAGAAGACAGCTGATTCTATGACAGATTCCTCATCTTTTCCAGATTCATATGGTCAGCCCACTTGTGAAAATTTACGGACTATGCCTTAAAATAACAATAAACAAAATAAGATAATGTTCAAATAGTAGAATCATAAATAAAATATTTATAGTTTCATGTCTTCAAATATCTCTATGGGTGTGTGCCATGGAAAACCAGACTCAAAGTTATTGAACCCTTAATAGTATTTAAATGTGATATTTACAAAAATTAGATCTCTGCAATTATATGATGTGATCTACACATGTGATATATATTCACCTAACATTTTTAAGAATGGTTTAAAAATTTCTCCAAGAATTCTAGTCTAGGATCTAGTTTTATTTTTTACACTACTGATTTGAGTGATAATATTACTGTCATCTCAGTAACATCAGCATGAGTTTTTCTATTCATTCTTGTAAATGTATGTATGTGTATTTGTATGTGCATGTATGTGTGTATATGTGTGTATTTGTGTGTGTGTATGTATGTATTTTAAGCACTGACCAAGGGTTGCAACTGATGTAGACAGCCGATAGCCTCTTTTGCTTTGCCAAAAAGACCATAGGTCGTAGGATTTTTAGAACAACCGATTCCAGACATTCCATGATTTCCATTGTCCTGGAGAGAAGGTGAAGGCTTATCATCTCTTGAGTTGATTACAAAGAGCTTTCTTGATCTTCCTCTTTAACCAAAATGTTCTAATTCTTTCTTTGCAGGCCCCTAGGCTCTTGTTTTCTGAGATAAATCACTCTCTTTCCTCCCAAAGCAAAATGAAAGGGGCAATTATACCCTCGGTGATTCTTAATTGTCCCAATTAACTAAGTCAGTTTCTGGAGTCTGAGCTGAAAATGAAGCTTAGAATGTGCCTTCAATAAGTGGAATTTTTAAGTCAACTTGAGCGGTTTTTTTTCCTAGGAAAATTCAGCTACTTGAATATTGAACTGCAGTCACTCTACTGGTGCCCTCAATTTAGGTTAGAATAAAAGTAATGTGCTCTCTTTCTATATCTTTAGTTAAATTACAGGGAACAACAACAACAAAATTCCAATACTGAGTGTCTCTTAAGCATATTTTATTTTAAACAATAAGTTTTCATTTCTTCCACATGTTTCCCTTATATCAAATCAGCATTTAATATTTGTTCTTGTATTCATGCCTGTTTACCAGTAAATATCAATCTATCAAATAAGGTTTACTAGGAACTGATATAAAAAGCACTGTGGGTCCAATAGAGAAATTAGTATCAGGATTATGTCACCTAGATACGCTCTTCTCTTACATATGGGAATATTGGAAAGATTTATTCATTAGTGATTCTGATAATTAGAGAAATTTGAAAAAATATTTTGAAAAAAACTTAAAGGTTACCACTAGGATAATTAAAATGAAACATATATGTTTTGAATAATTGGAACAGAAGAAAGCAAATACAATATATATTTAGCTTAAGTCAAAGAAGGAGTGACATCATCAAGATGGTGACATAGGTTATTCCTGACTTTAGTTTCCCCTACAAGAAACCAACTAGCAAATATCCATACACAAGACACTACTATGAAAATCCTAGAACCTGGGGATGAGAAAGCAGTCAATTAGACAACAGACTGAGAAGGACCACATTAGAAGGGTAGGAGGAATGGTTATACTGTTCCCAAATAGTCCCTCCCCCAGGTTGGCATGGTGCTATACCCAGAGGGCCTCCTGGGGCCTACAGCTTCTCCAGTGAGAAAAAGAGAGGCCAAGGCTGACATCCAGCTCCTCCAGTATAGCAGAATGCTAGGAAGTTAACTCAGGTCTTGCCTCACAGGAAGCACTCAAGCAGAGAGCCCAGCTAGTTGCTGAGTGTGTCTACAGAACTGAACCACTGGCTCTGTTTGGCCAGGGAGCTTAGCATGCAGTTTTGCCTGATTTAGGTCCACAGCCAGAGAACCAAACATATAGGCCTGTTTTACAGTCCCACCTGGGCAGGGAAACAAATTCATAACCCTGCCTACTGCTGAAGATTGCCCTCAGTTCACCTAACCAGGAAGCCTAACCAGAAATCTTGGAATGTTACATAATCCATCCTATAGCCCTGCTTATAGCAGCACTCAAGCAGAGAGCGCAGTCAGTGGCTTTCTCCACCTGCAGAGCCAAGCTGATGTCCTTGTCTTTCCAGGGAGCTGAGTGGGCAGATCTGCCTGGTTTTGGTCCCCAGTCAATGAGCTTTACTGGTGCTGGAGCCTGTTCTACTGCTCTTTCAGGGCAGAAAAACAAGTTTGAAGTCACATCTGCTGCTGAACATACCCCCCAGCCCTATCTCACCAGGAAGCCTAACCAGAGCACCTGAGACAATACATAGCTCATCCTATAGCACTGTTTGTAATAGCATCTGAGCAGAGAGCCCAGCCAATAGCTTGGTCCACTTACATATCCAAGCCAGTGGACTTGCCCAGCCAGGGGAGTGGGTGGGGAGATCTGCCTGATTTAAGTCTCCAACCAAAGAGCCATGCTGGCCTTGGAGCCTATTCTGTCACCTTGCCTGGGAAGGGAAGTGGATTCACATCCCTGCTACTGCTGAATATAGTTCTCATGCCTGCCCGATCATGAACCCCAACCAGAGCAACTGGGAGGCTAAGTGGTTCACCTGACAGCCCTACTTGCAATGATATCTGAGCAGAGAGCCCAGCTAATGGCTCTGTCCATTAATAGAGCCAAGTTGGTGGCCATGTCTGGCCAGGGAGGTTGATGATTAGTTCTGCCTGATTTGGGTTCCCAGCTATAAGCCATACCAGCAATGAAGCCTGTTCTATAGCCCTGCCTAGGCTGGAAAGCAAATTTGAGGTTCCAGCTATGGCTGAATATAGCCTCCAGCCCTGCTTGACCAGAATCCAACAAATGGGTCAAAGAAGAAATTTAAAGGGAAAAAAAATCTCAAGACAAATGAAAATGGAAACACAACGTACCAAATGGAATGCAGCAAAAGCTGTTCTAAGAGGGAGTTTACAGCAATAAATGTATATCTCAAGAAAAAAGAAAGATCTCAAATAAACTAACTTTATACCTCAAGGAACTAGAAAAAGAAAGCAAGCTAAGATCAAATTTAGCAGAAGGAAGGAAAAAATAATGATCAGAGTGGAAATAAGTAAAATAGAGAACAGGAAAACAATCAAGAAGATCAACAAAACTAAAAGTTTGTTCTTTAAAAAGATGAACAAAATTGACAAACCTTTAACTAGACTAACCAAGATAAAAACTGAGGACCCACAAAAATAAAATAGTAAAAGAAAGAAGAGATATTATAACTGATACCACAGAAATACAAAAACAAACATATGAGACTACTATGAACAACTATTCACCAACAAACTGAACAAGCTAGAAAAATGGATATATTCCTAGAAACATACAACCTACAAAGACTGAATCACGAAGAAATAGAAATCTAAACAGACTTCCGTTAAAACTAAGGAGATTAAATCAGTAATCAAAAACCTCCCTGGGGCACCTAGGTGCTTTAGTCGGTTAAGTGTCTCACTCTTGATTTCCAGGCAGGTCATGATCTCAGAGGGTTGTGAGATTGAGCCCTGCATCAGGCCCCATGCTGGGCATGCAGCATGCTTAAGATTCTCTCTCCCTCTTCTCCCCCCACCCCAACTTGTATTCTCCTTCTCTGTCAAAACAAAACAAAACCTTCCAACAACAGCAAAAAGCCCAGGGCCAGATGGATTCACTGATGAATTTTACTAAACATTTAAAGGAGAATTAATGCCAATCCTTCTTAAACAGTTCCAGAAAACCAGAGAGGAGGGAATACTCTCAAACTCATTAACAAAGGCAGCATTACTCTAATACCAAAGCCAGATAAGGACACTACAAGAAAAGAAAACTACAGGCTACTATCCCTGATGAATATAGATGCAAAATTCTCAAGAAAATACCAACAAACTGAATTCTGCAGAACATTAAAAGGATCATGCACCATGGTCAAGTAGGATTCATCCCTAAGATGCAAGGATGGCTAAGCATACACAAATTAATAAATGTGATATATCAAGTTAATAGAATGAAAATAAAATATCATATGTTCATCTGAATAGATGGAGAAAAAGTATTTCACAAAATTCAACATCCATTCATGATAAAAAAAACTCTCAATAATTTGGATAAGGAAGGAACATAACTCAACATAATAAAGGTCATATAGGATAAGCCCAGACCTAACACCATACTCATTGGTGAAAGATTGAAAGCTTTTCCCCTAAGACCAGGAATAAGACCAGGGTGCCTACTCTGATCACTCCTACTCAACATAGTAACGGAAACCCTAGCCAGAACAATTATGCAAGAAAAATAAATAAAAGCCATCCAAATCGAAAAGGAAGAAGTAAAATTGTCTATGTTTACAGAACATGATTTTATTTATAGACACTCCTAAAGATTCCATCAGGAAACTGATAGATCTAATCGGTGGATTCAATAAAGTTGCAGACTACAAAGTCAGTAGGGTTTCTATACACTAACAATAATTTGTAATATGAAAAGGAAATAAAGAAAATAATCCATTTGCAATAGCATCAATGATAATAAAATAGTAATAAATTTAACCAAGGAGGTGAAATATCTTTATACTGAAAACTATAAAATAGTGATAAAAGAAATTGAAGAAGACATGAATAAATGGAAATATATCTCGTGTTCATGAATTGGAAAAACAAATATTTTTAAAAGGCCACTCTATCCAAAAAAGATCTATAGATTTGATACAATTCCTATGAAGGAAAAAAGAAAGATTTCACTGGCATTTTTCACTGAAATAGAAGATACAATACTAAAATTTGTGCAGAACTACGAAAGACCCTGAATAGCTTTCCTGAGAAAGAAGAACAAAGCCAGAAGCACCACACTTCCTGATTTCAAACCATATCACAAAATTATGGTAATCAAAACAGTACGGTACTGGCAGAAAAACAGACACAGATGATTGCAACAGAACTGAGAACCTAGAAATAAATTCATCCATATAACTTCAACTAACATTTGGCAAGGGACTCAAGAACACTCAATAGAGAAGACATTATCTTCAATAAATGGTGCTGAGATAACTGGATAATCACATGCAAGAGAGTGAAACTAGACCCTTGTCTTATACCACCCACAGAAATTAACTTGAAATGGATTAAGTATGCAAATGTAAGACCTGAAACCATAAAACTCCTAGAAGGACTATAATATAGGGGGAAAGCTGCTTGACATTGGTCCTGGCAATGATTTTGTATATGACACTTAGAGCACAAGCAACAAAAATAAATAAGGGGACTACATCAGACTAAAAAATTTCAGCCATCAAAAGAAATGATCAACAAAATGAAAAGGCAATCTATGGAATGGGAGAAAACACATGTATATTCCTAGCAGTGGAATTGCTGAGTCAAAAGGTAAGTGCATATGTGGTTTTGTTAAATACTGCCAAATTTATCTCCAGAAGGGATATAACAATTTTCTTTACCACAAGCAATATATGAGAGTGTCCCCCCTAGCCTCTCCAACAGAATGTGTTGTCTTGCATTCTAACTTTTACCAATCTGATAGATGAGAAATGGTATCTTAATATTGTTTGTATTTTGATTTCTCTGATTAGAATTAGACTGAATATTTTTCATGTTTGAGCATCATTTTCAAATTTTTTAGTGAATTTTCTATTCACTCCTTAGTTATCTTTTAAAGAAGTTAATATATAAAAGATGTCTTTGATATTTATTCACATATTTACCATTTCTAGTACTCGTCTTTACTTTCTATGAATCCAAGTTTCCATCTGGTAGCATTTTCTTTCAGCTTGAAGAACTACTTTTTAAAATTTCCCTTAATGTAGGTCTTCTGGTAACACATTTTCTCAGCATCAGTTTTTCTAAAAAAGTCTTTACTTTGCCTTCATTTTTTGACAGATATTTTTGCTAGATATAGAAATCTAGGTTTCCAGTCATTTCTTCCCAGTACTCTCTGTTGTGCTGCCATCTTCCAGCTTACACCTTCTCTGATAAGAAGTCTGCAATCATTCTGATCTTGTTTCCCTGCTTGGTCCTAGCTGGTGGTATTCAACCCCTGAGCATGCAAAGGACCTTTGGGAAAGAGTTTTCAGGTAGGTGCTGCCCTGTATTGTGTCATACCTCCTTTGAGTTTTTATCTATCATGTTTACCCACCCTTTGCCTTTAAATTCTTCTAAGGGGTTTGTCTGCTTACTTTATCATTCTGCTTTTTTTTAGGGATGACTACAGCCTCAGGTCTTTTCTCCCATATGAAAAGTTTGTTATTCTCTGGGATTTTGTTCATTTAAGTTTCTTTGTGCACTCAATTCTGTGATGAGTTAAAAAAGAATAAGAGGGGTGCCTGGGTGGCACAGTCAGTTAAGCTTCCAACTTTAGGTTTTGGCTCAGGTTCTGATCTTGGCATAATGGGATGGGGTCCTGCATCAGGCTCTGTGGTCCTCATGAAGTCTGCTTAGGATTCTCTCTCCTCTATGAGAAATAAACTGAGGGCCTCAGAGGGGAGGGGGGTGGGAGAATGGGATAGACTGGTGATGGGTAGTAAGGAGGGCACGTATTGCATGGTGCACTGGGTGTTATATGCAACTAATGAATCATCGAACTTTACATCGGAAACCAGGGATGTACTGTATGGTGACTAACATAATATAATAAAAAAACATTAAAAAAAAAAAGGATTCTCTCTCCTTCTCCCTCTGCCCTTCCCCCCACCCCCACCTCGAGCACGTGCTCTCTCTCTCTCAAATCAATCAATCAATCTTAAAAGAAAAAGAATAAGAGGTTATAATTTTGTAGCAACCCCTGCTTGTTAGTGTGAGAGTAATGATCTCCTGTGATCCTAATCTAATGGAGCAGAAGTTCCTGGCTTCCAACGAGAATGTTTGTAGTTACTCTATTTAGGTCACTTGTACACACAGTCAATGTTTGCTCGCTTCATAGCATTCATTAAGGCCCCTGTTAAGATATGATCACCCTTTATTCTACTGTAGTTACTGTGAGCTTTAGCAAGGAGATAGAAAGTGTAATTGTTAAACCTAGAAATAATTAATCTACAGTTTCCTACTGGTAATCAAAGAGTGATTGACTTTTGTTTTCAATATTTAGTATTGTCAAAGGGATTCAAGGAACATGATGGTTAAAGCCACTATATTAAATATTAGCAGAATATTTACAGATCACAATGCTCTATAACCTCTACTAAATTGAAGCTTTTAAAAGGGATTTTTTTATTTATTTATTTTTGCAAGAGAGGGAGTGTGTGCACGAGAGTGCACACATATGCACACTTGAGTGAGGGGGTGGCAGCGGGGGAAGAGGGAGAAGCAGATTCCCCGCTGAACAAGGAGCCTGATACAGGACTCCGTCCTAGGACCCTGGGATCATGACCTGAGCCAAAGGCAGATGCTCAACCGACTGAGCCACCGAGGCACCCAATAAATTGAAGCTTGGTTTTTCTTTTGAATTTCTGTTGAGCTGTCATTCTTCTTGCACAGACATCTAGCAGAGCCCAAACACAGGTCTCTATAAGAAAATGGAATTTGGGAAAATAGGTGCAGATTTCCTGTTTGCATCACTTTCTCTTTTCTCTCATATAATACATGAAATAAAAGATTTCATCAGTTTCGTCACTAAGATTATGTCACCTCCACAAAAGTTTTAATGGTTAAGAAAAGTTTAGATCATAACTTTTCAACTCTTATTAGGCAGTGTGTTTATCTTCATTATTTTATTGTGTTAGATTTAAGATAACATTGGCAAGAATGGGTTAAATATTTCATTTCTAGGAGTGAATAACGTTTCTAACCCTTCTTTTGTTTCCTCAAAGAGTACCAATTCAAAGGATTATGTTACTTTTCATTTGAATAAATGTCAGATATTAGGAAATGAAATGGAATGTCTGGAATGCCTTTGCATTTAATTGTGTTACAGCTGATTTTAGAATAGCTAGATATTTTTATCATTTCAAAAAATATCAGCGTGCTATAAAATCAATATTCTTTCTATTACTCTTTCCAAGGTGGGTATTCTAAATTTATTAGTTCTTATTTAGTGATTGACAATTCAATTGGTTAAGTCTATTCATAACTAGCTTAGAAAAGCATTTGCATATTCTACTCTCTTCGTGTTTATAAACCATGTTAAATATTTTTATGTCTGGGTAGCATTTGTATGAGGTAAGTGCCTTCTGTCCAAGGCATACTTTTCCCATGTTTATTTTTTATCTGTTGCTTGAAATGAAATGGAATAGGGGCACCTGGCTGGCTCAGTCAGTAGAGCATAGAACTCTTGATCTCAGTGTCATGAGTTCAAGCCTCACATTGGGTGTGGAGCCTACTTAAAAAAAAGTTGTAACTCTCTGCAATAAAGTCATAACAACAGTTTCAGAAATGAAATAGAATAAAGTAGAGGGGAGAAAGATACCTCTTTTCTCCCCCTTTTCCTCATTCCTAACTTTGCCCATAGAAAAAGAGTTCATGAACCACAAACATTTTGGCTTTTGTGGAAAGTCCTGGGTGTGTGTCAGGGATAGGATGAGATGTGCAGTGATAAACTACCTTCTCTGTGTCCTCCTTTACTAAATCCCCCATCATGTGCAGGAATTTACTTTATCATCATTTCAGGTATACCATTATTGGATGGCAGGGCAGTATAGGAGATAGAAGATACAGAGTTAAACCAGCCCAAGAGGTCCTGTGCCTTGAGTGCACTGCAGTTTTATTCTGCCTGGGGCAGGTGGAAAGGAAGATGTAGTCTGTGACTTTCCTCTTCTATCACCTGTTGAGTGCCTTTAGAAGTACACTAAACTTTCCCCACTGAAAACTAGGTAGAGTAAAAGACAAAAATGCTTTCAGTTTACTTAGGGCTTTATCAGTTAACTTCTTATCTATACAATTTGCTCCCCATAAGTTTCTAAGGTAAGTGAAACTCAAACTGTTAATTCCACTCTAATCGTGAGGCAACCGAACTGAGAGAATGCTTTATCAAGTTCATACAGACTTCAAATGGCAGAAGCAGACATAAACCAAGGGTGCAGACTTCCAATCCTCCTATTACTAGATGGTTCCACCTTTTCCCTTTGCAACCAGAAATTCGCTTTCCTGGTGATTGCAGGTTTGAATTTCTAGGGAGCCCAGTCCTTGAATGACATCTGTGTGTACCGTCCTAAAATTTTTCTAACTCCATTAGCAAAACCGTTCCAAGCAGACAGCTTTAGGTAAAAGAGAAAAGCTGCATTCATTGGATGCACTGAGAAGAATGCAAAAAGGCGTCAAAGGCAAAGTTAACTCCCAAGTACTCCTAGGTTTTCAACTTGCACTTTTTTCTGTGGCATTTATTTATTTTTAAAGATTTATTTATTTATTTGAGAGAGAGAGAGGCCTGCGAGCGCAGAGATGGGGGAGGGGCAGAGGGGGAGGGAGAGAATCTCAAGGAAACTCCCTGCTGAGGAGCCAGACACGGGGTACCACACTGGGCTGGATTGCACTACCCTGAGATCATGACTTGAGGTGAAATCAAGAGTCAGATGCTTAACCGACTGAGCCACCCAGGCGCCTCTGTGGCCTCTTTTCAGATCTTAACTCTGTTTTACAGTTCAACTATCAATTCCTGTTTTGCCTATCCTGAAGTCAAACAATGGTCAATAGCCACACGTATATTTAGTTTATTGTTTGTTCATTTATTTAGCACTTACTGAATCCTGACTATATACTAATCATTAGTATTTGGCCTAGGAATTTGAAAAGAATTAAAAAGAATTTCCTGCTTTCGAGGAGCACGCAGTGTAGTAAACAAGACAGAAAAGTTAGCAGAGACCATGGCTTTTCTATTGATTACAAAATAATAATCACATGCATTAGATTCTTCCTTCCCTGCCACTGTCCTTTCCCATTGCTGTTTTATTCAAGAAAACAAAATTCCTGAGAGTAAATGCTCTTTAAGAAAATGCTCTTTTTATACTTAAGTTCAGAATGGAATCTGCAAATGTGCAGGGTGTTATTTACCCATGTTTTAAATTCAGAAAGGGTATGGCTGTTCCGTTAGAGAGTTTCTCCAAACATTCTGTATCTCCTCTTAGAAAAAAATCCATATACATTTCTTTTTTTTTTTTTTTTAAAGATTTTATTTATTTATTCGACAGAGATAGAGACAGCCAGCGAGAGAGGGAACACAAGCAGGGGGAGTGGGAGAGGAAGAAGCAGGCTCATAGCGGAGGAGCCTGATGTGGTGCTCGATCCCACAACGCCGGGATCACGCCCTGAGCTGAAGGCAGACGCTCAACCGCTGTGCAACCCAGGTGCCCCTCCATATACATTTCTGTGTAGCGATTGTCCAGTATTATTTGGTAGAACAATGCATTTTGCTGCTGTGATAGAGTAGATGTTCTCAAAGTACAGACCATGAAAGACTGGGGCTCCCTAAGACCCATTTAGAAGTCTGTAAAGTCAAAACTATTTTCATAATTAAAGGAAAACACTTTCTCTACTTACAAGACTTCTGACACCAAATACATAGTCTTTTTTCCACATCAGCAACCAATTCTTTAACTCCCTGGACAACAACTGGGTGTCCACTGATTCAATTAATGCATAAGTTAAGGGCTCAGTCCCACAAGGCTGCCCCCACTTCAGATATAGTCACAAGCTCCTGACCTCCCACACTTCCCACTGACCGGATACAAACTAAGGGTTTCCTGATCCTCTCCTCGGTTTCAATAATTTGCTAGAACAGCTCATAGAACTTGAAAATGGTTTACTTACTATTGCCACTTTATTATAAAGGATACAACTCAGGTATAGCCAAATGGAAGACATACATAGGACAAGGTATGAGGCAGAGCATGGAGCTCCTATGCCCTCTCTGGGTAAACTATGCTCCCAGAAACTCAATGTGGGCACCAACACAGAAGCTCTCTGAATCTTTTGGTTTAGAGTTTGTATAGAGATTACATTACATAGGCATGATTGATTAAACCACTGGCCATTAATGTTTAACTCAATCTCCAGCCCTTTTCCCTTTCCCAAAGTGAATTTATCTTTTGTTAAGTTTTGTATTATAAAATAATATATTCATTTTTTTAGCATAAGAAAAATTGGCATTAAACAAACAAACAACACTTAAAACAGACCAAGATGTCATGGTAAATAGTCAAGACAAAAAAAAAAAAGGCTTAATTATGATGTCATCTTTAAAAAAATGAAACTACATCTTAAAATTTGTATGGAACCACAAAAAACCCCAAAGAGCCAAAGGATTCTTGAGAACAAAGAGTAAAGCCGGAAGCATCACAATCCCAGCCTTCTATATATTACAAAGCTATAGTAATCAAAACAGTATGGTACTATACAATAATACACATAGATCAAAGAAACAGGATAGAGAGTCTAGAAATAAGCCCACACTTATATGGCCAATTAAGCTTTGACAAAGGAGGCAAGAATATATAATGGGGAAAGACAGTCTCTTCAACAAATGGTACTGGAAAAACTAGACAGCTACATGCAAAAGAATGCAACTGGACCACTTTCTTTCACCATACATAAAAATAAACTCAAAATGGATTAAAGACCTAAATGTGAACCTAAAACCATAAAAATCCTAAAAGAAAAAGTAGGCAGTAATTTCTTTGACATTGGACATAGCAACATCTTCCATATACCAATATGCACACACACACACACACACACACACACACACACACACACACGTATTCCAAATAGAATGGAATATTACTCAGCCATGAAAAATAATGAAATCTTGCCATTTGTAACAACATGGTTGGATCTAGAGAGTATCATGTTAAGTGAAATAAGTCAGTCAGAGAAAGACCAATATCATATGATCTCACTCATATGTGGAATTTAAGAAACAAAATAAATGTACAAAGGAAAGAAAAGAGACAACCCAAAAATCAGACTCAATTATAGAGAACAAACTGGTGGTTACCAGAAGGGAAGTGGATGGGGTGAAATATGTGATGGGGATTAAAGAGTACACTTGTCAGGATGGGCATTGAGTAATGAATAGAACTGTTGAATCACTATATTGTATACCTGAAACTAATACAACACCATATGTTAACTATACTGGAATTGAAAAAAAATACAAAATGCCATGCATAAAAGGATAAGCAAATTAATATTTATCTTATAAAAAATGTAGAAATAGAAAATTGGGAGAGAGAAAATTTTATTAAAGTAAGTCTGAATACAAGTTGAAATTACAAATATAATCTTTTGTTAATTTTCCATAAAAAACCCAAATGTGTATATACCCATAATTATATATCTATGCTTTTTAAAAACAGTGTCACTTTTTTTCTACTTAGGAGTACATTAATTTTATTTTTTTTATTTTTTTTATTTTTTAAAGATTTTATTTATTCGACAGAGATAGAGACAGCCAGCGAGAGAGGGAACACAAGCAGGGGGAGTGGGAGAGGAAGAAGCAGGCTCATAGCGGAAGAGCCTGAGGTGGGGCTCGATCCCATAAAGCCGGGATCACGCCCTGAGCCAAAGGCAGACGCTTAACCGCTGTGCCACCCAGGCGCCCCCAGGAGTACATTAATTTTATTATATTGTTTTAACTTAAGATTTTTTTTAAAAGTCTATTGTAAACTTTTTTTGTTTGTTTTTATGATAGGTCCCAATTTATATTTTAATTGAAATACTGACATAAGTCATATATCATATAATACTGTCATATTTTGTGATCATCTGCTTGGTTTTGGTTTTTCTACTTAAAAATATTACTCTTGTATCAAAAAGAAAATAAGGATATATAACTTTTATTATTTATTTATTTATTTATTTATTTTTTAAAGATTTTATTTATTTATTTGAGAGAGAGACAAAAGTGCAGGGAGGAGCAGAGGGAGGGGAACAAGCATGGGTCTGAGATCATGACCTGATCTGAAATCAAGAGTCACACACTTAACTGACTGAGCCACCCAGGCATCCAAGGACATGGAACTTTTAAAAGAAATTCTTTATATTTCAAAATGATGGTAATATTTCATTACGAAAATAGGACATACCCACTAATAGAAAATGTAAAAGGTACGGGAAAGTAGGAAAAAAGCCACCAGAATGACTATTGACATTTCTAATCTTTTCTTTCAGTTTTTTTCTATGTTATATACATTTTATATATTTCAAATCAAACTGCAGACTATATTTGTTCTCCTTTTTTCTCTTTAAAGTAAGAAGAAAACTTTGAAAACCCTTGTATGAGGTCTTGCACATACTAAGCTACCTTCCCTGCCCTCTGTCAAAGAACAGTATGGCTTAGTTTACTGAAGTCCTGTTTATAATGATATTTTGAATCTGCTTACATACATCATCTCATTCAGTTTCCTCAAGAACACTGATACAACTGTTATTCCTATTTCCATTTTATAGGCAAGAAAACTGAGGCTCTTAGAGATCTGACAATTTGCCCCATGTCCTATTGATTGTAAGCGCCTAAGATTGGAACTCAGGTTTCATTTGAGGGCAAAGCCTCCAATTATAACCCTGAACTTTATTTCCAGCTATGTCAAAGTGGTTGAGTACTATTTAAAGTGAAAAGAAAAACAGGTTAGATGGCTTAGTGGTCATCACAGTCACAGAAGCCACCTTTTTAGATCTGCACTCTTCTGGTTGAATGACTGGTACATTCTCCTTTGGATGGGAAGGTCTGAGCTTATCTTCCTGAGCTGTTGCTTTCTCCATAGACTGTGGGAAAATTGAGAATGTCCTTGATCCAAAGACCCAGAGAGTGCACTGGCTGTGGCAGGTGTTCCCCTACAGGAGGACCAGAGAGGTACACAGTGGCAGCCTGCACAGGAGTATGTGGTTGCTAGTCCGCAGTGACACCCTGGTGAACAACTTCATGTGTTGGTGGCTTCCTACTTTGTGACCGACCTGGGGAAGGTCATCATGATCAAGATAGCAGACCTCAAAGTCATGTTGGGGAAATATGATTGGGATGACAACTGGGATGAGAAGAACATCCAGAACCTGTGTATTTCTCCTGCCATTCTGCAGCCCAACTGTGACTTCATTCTGCTTGATGCTGAATTTACCATTCTGAAGCTCCTGGAAAAGATTCATGTTAGCCCCCTCATGTAGCTCATTTTCCTCAAGGCCACTTAGGACCTCAGTATCTTCTTCCAGGAGTCCCACATCACTGTGGCCTGCTGGAAGGTACTGGCAGACTTGAAGAGCACTGGCTTCAAGAATGATACGTGCTGTGCTCAGGGTAGTGGATTCATTGCTATGAGAGGACAGCATGAAGATGATGGTATTCTAGTGAGTGTCATGGACAGCAGGCCAGCTGGAATGCTACCTCCCTTTCTGACATCTGCATCAGAGATGGTGTGTGTGTGTGTGTGTGTGTGTGTGTGTGTGTGTGCGCGTGTGTGCTCGCGTGCGCACATGGTCTGATATATAGTCTGTCTATCCATCCATCGATCCAGTCATCCATCCATCCATCTCTGTATTGCAGGAGGCAGTGTGGACCTGAAGTGTGATTTTGCCTGTGAATTTGGCTGTGCCAGGGAAAGGCTTCTGATTTCAGAGACAAAACTCAGTGGAGGGTAAGTACAGCTCAGTTTCTAGTAGGTCACTACCTCCTTGACTGCCTCAGACAACCAATTGGAAGACACGAAGGCTCACAAATACTGAGTTCTTCAGAGACAGACCATATGAGTAGCAAAGAAAATCTTCCCATTCAACCAATCTAGTGGCTTTCTCCACCCTCCAGTGATGTGAATGACATGGTCAGCTCTGGTTGAGAGAAGGTTAACCGGGGAGATCTGGGTTTCATGAGGCCTATTCTGAGGTTCCAGTGAAACCAAGTTCCAAAGATGTGCCTGCAAGACAGCTGAGGACAGTGGAGCTTCGATGAGGTGCACGCCTCTGTGCACGTTGCAACAGTATAGTGTGGTCCTTTTTCCTTCCAGTGCCCTATATACATATTACTAAAGCAAGGGTTGGTTTCTGACCTACAAAAAAACAAAACAAAACGAAACAAAACAAAACAAAACAAAAACAAAAGAAAACACAGCTCCCTAAGCAAACAAAACAAAACAAAACAAAACAAAACAAAACAAAACAACAACAATAAACCCTTGAGTGGAGTGAGTGCTTGGTCTATACAGATGTTTGAATTCAGGAAAGAGAAACAAGGGAAAGAATCCAAATCCGTTGAATGAACACAGGGGGAAAAGCCCTCAGGAAGTCAGACGGGAAAAGATTTTCCGAAGGAAGTGGAACTGAGGTGCTGGGCTACAGATCTCATAGGCAGAGGGGAAGGAACAGGAAGGCAGTCAAGTGATGGGACAAAAACTGAAGCGAAACATCTCAAGGCTTTTTGGGATCCTGTTCCTGGCAGTGTAATTAGTGGGTGGTTTCCTCTGATGTAAAGAGGGGGAAAAGATATATGCAAGGCTCTCCAGGGACGGAGTGGAGGGTAAAGAATCCCTACTGTAGATCCCGGGTACACAGGCAGAGTCTCTAATGAGTGTACTCCAGTATCAAGTTCAACGGGCACTAAAGATATATACAAAAGACAGATACATTATTTTGGTATGTGGCTATTTCATTTACCTTGTCACTTGATGAGGCTAGCTGCCTTTGTCCCAGTGCTTCACCGCCGACACAGTGTCTCTACTTACGAGACATGAAAAGGTATATCTCACTTTAAATATGGAAAAAAACAAAAACCCAAACCTGGTCATATAATTTGAGATTTTTAAGATCAGCCCTTGGTTGAATCTCTTTGCTTAATGTTTTCTGGAGGTCAAAAGGAATGGTTAACTGCCTGCATTGACTGAGAGAAAGTTACTGCTCATATTAAGTGTAGATTTTTAGGAAGGTGTTCCTGGCAATTGCTTGCAATTGGCCTTTTCAAATTTAAATGGGAACCAATATTCAGAACTGGTTTTGGTGGACCCGTGGGAAGATTTTTGAAAATAGGCCATTGGTCAAGATGAATCTGGCCTAGAAGTTTTAAAGCCTTGTTGGTATATTTTGAAGATCATAATTTTGGATTAAAAACATCTTAGCACTGTTTTTTCACAAGCCAGTTCGTAGTGAAATTTGTAATACTTTTTTCCCTGAAATATTTTAATAATACGCTCTCCTTAAAGAAAAGTTTATGTAATACCTATGTTTTGACTTATTTTATAGAATGCCCAAGTAATGTTTCACAAAGAATGTTTCTCATATGCTTACCATTTTGAAATTCACTATAATAGAGGTTATCTTTAATGTCCTTCTCGATATGCTCCATTTTGAAACTTAATGATTTTTGGTGTTATTTCCAATTTTACTCATTTTCTTTTATAATAAATCAATATCAAACCTTGATTTTTGAGGTGTTACATTTCATATCTGCGTGTCCACCCAGAGTTGAGTATGAGTATTGTGTATATTCAATGAATATTCTCTATCCTTAGTCTTCCAAGCCTAGAGTACTTGCAAGAATATTTTGGTGAATGATTTAATTGATGGAAAACATAGGTCTTAATAACAGAGTATTGAATGGGCAAAAAAATAGACTTAATACATTTTGGACTGATTACCAGTGCACTAAAAAGAGTACAGAATCAAGAATGGAATTATAACCATCATTTTTTTTTTGTTTTTACTTAAATTTCTATCAACAGAGTGAAAATATAATTGCTCAGAATACTTAGTAGTGTGGGTATATTTTCAGGATTTAAGAACTACTAGTTAAAATACATCAGAAGGATATTATATCTAAAATTGCATTATTTGGAGATAATTTAAAAAATAAACAAATATCAGAGGTCTCATTTGATTACATAGAGAACAGTAAACAGAAGTTCTACTTTTCCCTCAGGGCCTTTGTCATGATTAAACAGGAATTGTTCATCCAGAGCCCCTGAAATAAGACATCTAATTAGGGTACATGCTAACTCATCTTGAAACTGATAGAGGAGAGTTGAACAGAGGTTAAACATGACCTAAGATTGTTGGAAAAGCTTCTAGGAATTCATTTTCAAAGCAGATAATGTAAACTGTTATAATTAACAGCACTATTCCCAGTGTAATTCCTTCAATATTTTGCAATTATTGGATTCTAAATAAGTATAAAATGTAGTGTACAAGAAGTGTACTTGGCTAAACAGTGCTAGGTGACATAACTGAATGGGTTATTCTTTATTCTGCTTAACATTTTGAAGCCAACAAATATTTTGTTAAATAGGTTCCTTATAGAACCTATTTATTCTGCCTGAGGTTTATGATGTTAAATATGAATCAAAGTGGTTAACTTCCTAGGTATCCACTCAAAATTCTTCTCATTTAAACTATATATTATAAAGGAAGTTTTGGGCATTTCAATAATTCCTAAGAGAGTCACTTTCTAGTTAAGGTACAAGTAATTTATATTCTGAGTCAAATCGCTTGGGGGAAATCCCTCCAGAAAGTTAAAGCCTGACCATGAGCAGGGCTTTTAAGGCCTTAATTAGAGAAGTAGGCCTGCATTATTTAAACGCTTTCAAGATATATCTTGTATGCAAACCTATTTTTTAGGTATTCAAAGAAATTTTTTTAAAAGTCATGGAAACTTGGAGAACTTTGGAAATTATTTACAATTGAGTACAAATTGGCAAAATATGCCTTGCTTTGAGCCTCATTTATGAGCTTCTAACTCAGCCTCTGATGGCTAACCCGGGAAGTACTGGTGTTAGTGGAATGAACCTTTGAGGCTGATGCTTCTCATCACTTCCTGTTTTTAGCTCAACCCTCAAGAAAAAGGCTTTCAAACATCATGGTTTTGTCTTCTTATGCTTGTAAATTAGAAACATCATCAAATGGGCTAAAAAAAAATAAGATTAAAAAAATATTTTCTAAACAGGACAGCTAATTTCACTGATTTCATTTAAAAAAAATGGTGGACATGCTTCTCCTTTTCATTATTTGATCAACTTATCCAGATATATTATTCAGTACTCTCAGTCTTAACGTTCTTTAAGCCTCTTTTTAGTTGCAAATATTTTATTTTTTCTTTTTTTTTTTTTTTAATTTTTTCTTGTATTTCTCAATCTGTGATTAATGGATGAAGCATGTATAAATGATTCCTTTAAAATAAATTCAGTATGTGGGGGATTTTTTAGAAAACTCAGGGATTTTCAAGTAATTGAGAGATTTGAAAAGAGCACTTTAGGAGTCAAACTTTGGACTCAGTTTGTAGTGAAGGAACTAAAAGCTTTATAGTAAAGAGACGAAAATGGAAAACAAGAGAATCCTTATATAAAGAGAAATCAATAAAGTTCAAAAGTGGTATTTCTTGAATTGAGTAACTCAATATTCATGAGATAGGTCTTCCTCCACCCCCCTGACCCTCTCACATATGTCCTGCTTTTTAGCTTGAGCAGTGAACTCTATCACAATTAACTCCTTTTATGTATGTGTGGAATTAGTCGGGTCTGAAATGGACTCCAGGCCTCTGGGTCCATGCTTCTCGTCTATGGAATTACTGAGAGACTATGAACTATTGTGCCATGAGAGAAAAATATAAAGGCCAATTTATTAACATGCGTCTGCATATATCTTATTATTATTTGCAAGTCTTAATGCTAACCAGTCACTTCAAGTTTTATAGGATGTAATCTAGTACATGTAAATAAAAGTCAGGGTTCTTGAAACACAACCATAAAAGTAGCAGATTGCAATCAAAGAGCAGATGTTTTATGATGTCAAGCTGAATATTTATGGTCTTCCCTTAAGCCAGTCACTGAAACTGACAACTTATCACAAATTATTTGACCATCTTAAGAGAACAATTTCATTAGGAAGAGGCTAAAAACTTGGCTTTGCAAACAAATAAACAGATTTTTATTCTTAAGAAAAGGAAAGAAAACCAATATGAGACAGAAGTAGAAAAACTCTGTAAATATATTCAAAAGTCTCTGATTAGTAGTGACTAGTGACCCGTAACAACTAGCTTAGACATCTCTTAATTAGATTTGCTAAGTACTCCAATTTACCTGAAAGTTGAAAAAAATTATTCTCAATTTGGTTCTTACTAATTTAAATTCTCAATCAAAGTAAATTTAGTGATGAAATTTGGTATAAAAATATGTTTAATGAACATCTTATTTGTCAGTTGGTCTAGGAAGTGTTCCCAGTTTATTCTGGCTCTTTTATAGCAAAGGCAGAAAGGAACTTGAGAATTTACTTTCTGTTAGACAAACACATCACTCTTGCTTTTTTTAAGGAAGGAGAAGCAATACTATTATTCACTATGTTTCCCTTGTGTTAAGACATAGAAGTTCATGATAGGGTAAAATCACAAGTAGGGTCGCTTAAGCCTAAATGCTTAAGTGAAACTTGAACCCCCATACAACATCTCTAACATGTTATTCTGTCTCTATTAGAGTATTCCAGTAATGAAGTAGTCTGACCCGTCTTTAGGTGGATCATTTTTTATCAACTTGTATCATTCACACGTTCACTCACTTAACAAATTTTTACTTGTCTACTATATGACACTGATAGTTCTAAGAAATGGAGCTACCAAACAAACACAGTCCCTCTCCATGTAGAATTTATAGACTGTTTTTTTTATATTATGTCAAATTCTACCTCTCTCTAACATCGACCTTTTGCTATTAGTTCTCATTATATCCACCCTCTGTTCCTATAACCTACACATTTAACCAGGCTCTTTTTTATTAACTGACCTATAAACTGCTAATTTTTATATCAAATCTGATTAACTAACAGACACATGAAAAAATGTTCAAAATCATTAGCCATCAAGGAAATTCAAATCAAAACCACACTGAGATACCACCTTACGCCAGTTAGAATGGCAAAAATAGACAAGGCAAGAAACAACAAATGTTGGAGAGGATGTGGAGAAAGGGGATCCCTCCTACATTGTTGGTGGGAATGCAAGTTGGTACAGCCACTCTGGAAAACAGTGTGGAGGTCCCTTAAAAAGTTAAAAATTGAGCTACCCTATGATCCAGCCATTGCACTACTGGGTGTTTATCCCAAAGATACAGACGTAGTGAAGAGAAGGGCCATATGCACCCCAATGTTCATAGCAGCAATGTCCACAATAGCTAAATCGTGGAAGGAACCGAGATGCCCTTCAACAGATGACTGGATTAAGAAGTTGTGGTCCATATATACAATGGAATATTACTCAGCTATCAGAAAGAACGAGTTCTCAACATTTGCTACAACATGGACAGCACTGGAGGAGATAATGCTAAGTGAAATAAGTCACGCAGAGAAAGACAACTATCATGTGATTTCTCTCATCTATGGAACATAAGAACTAGAATGATCAGTAGGGGAAGAAAGGGATAAAGAAAGGGGGGGTAATCAGAAGGGGGAATGAAACATGAGAGACTATGGACTATGAGAAACAAACTGAGGACTACAGAGGGGAGGGGGGTGGGGGAATGGGATAGGCCGGTGATGGGTAGTAAGGAGGGCACATATTGCATGGTGCACTGGGTGTTATACACAACTAATGAATCATCGAGCCTTACATCGAAAACCGGGGATGTACTGTATGGTGACTAACATAATATAATAAAAAATCATTATAAAAAAAATAAGTTTTGAAGGTGAAAATTTAAGCTAACAGTAGTATAGGCTACTTGCAAAACATTTCAGCTAAAACATGCACGATTTTGAGTCATTAAAACAGACGCACTGAAAGTTCTACCATTTTCCTTCCTCTGGTCCATGTTCCTGAGCTTGTTTCATTAAAGCTCAGTGAGTAAAACTGATTGACAAGTAAAGCAATGTAAATGCAAATGCCTGAATCCACAATAGGGAAGCCCCCTTTAGAAAGGAATTGATAGCTCTGTAAATACAATACTAAATAAATACTTACGTATTGAGAATCACCTACCAAAAACAAACAAACAAACAAACAAACAAACAAAAAAACCCACATTATTTTTTCCTTAGAAATATTTTGTTGTTGTTTTATAGGTAGTTCCCAAATTTATTTTTTAAAAAGGACATAAAATAGACATTAATTATCTGCAGATTCTATATGGGAAAGAATTCAACATATAATCTCATGCACTAGAAGACCAATTATTCTTTGAACCAAACCTTCTACCACCAATAATGGAATGCAGCCATATTTTCTTAATTGGCTCATGAATATGTTAAAGGTACTAGAGTTACGATCTTTTGCATATTTATTAATTCTATGTTTTCCTATTTATCAGAAAGATTAACATTGACACAGAAAGAACTTATATTGACTTATTTTTTTAATTTACAAAAAATATTTTATGTCTCAATTTACAGTCTTCACAGTGTATCTTCACTGTGTATACAGAATAATTATTGATTCTATCATTTCCAAAAATGGTATACGGGTTATTCCAGACCTTCTCTTTACTTTGTATAATTGCAAAATCTCCTTTTCAATATTTCTAAATGTTACTTCTACCTTGTCAAGTAGATCCCTAAGTTGTAATAGCCACTATATAGAATTTTCTTTGTCATCATTATTTTCACCATAAGTGAAAGCATCCATTTTATTAGCATAATCCTCTATCAACATTCTGGTGCTAAATATGTTCTAATTGATAAATATTGGCAAAAGGGATCCTCTGAAAAAGAGGAGGAGAAGGAGAAAGTTGTCTGGAATTGCTTCATTTCTCTTACAATGACCATCTTCTTGTTTTCTGACTGGGTAGAGCCACACTAAGTATAATAGCATTTGTCATCCTGGAAAAGAAGGGCAGGCTCAGTCATGAGGCCCATTTAGGTAATAATGGAAGGAAAAGAGGAAAAGAGAGAAAAGTTTCAATGCACGACCAGGTTTAAGTGGGGAACTGAGTCAACCAAAGAATTCCTTGCTCTGTGATTACTCTTCACTCCCAAGTACAGTTGCCATGGCCAGCTGTCACAATTAAAGGACTGTTACCCGAGGTATAGTCTTCCCCAAGCTGAATCGCTGGGGAACTGGCCTGTTCATATATGAGGATCACATTTTTCCCCACTAGTAAATGAGATGAGGAAATCATCTCTTACCACTGTGTATCAGTACAGTGCTTCTCAACCTTTATTCTAGGCACAGGCATTCTTGAAAATCAGATAAAAGACATAAACCCTATGCACACACACACACACAATTTTGAAAACAATTTGAAGGGGTTCACACACTTTTTGACCCAGCTATGATTCTCCTTGAGGCCATGGATTCCAGGCTAAGAATCTCCTATATACGGAGAAGAGGAAAGTAGATTTTATCAGTATATTCCATGTATCAGATATTATAATAAGCACTTTATATGCACTATCTTATAATAATTCTGTGAGTTAGTTTTATTGTCTCCATTTTTTGAATGAGCTGGTAAGCATTAGTACTTGCTCATGGTTAAGCAACCTATGACTGAAGACCTCAGAATACTAATTAGTCTGTTCATAGATACCTTATTGCTACATTCTTTTATTTTCCTCTTTCTGTTTTCCCTTTTGTGTAGCTAATATTCCAAACTGTGTTCTCCACTCTCAGCTCCCTAGAGCATTAGTTAGTTTCCCCTTATCCTTACCCTGGCCAAAATTTACTCATCTTCTTCCCACTGGGGGCTCCCATTATGCTTCATGGCTGGGATTTGATGCCATGCTATCTCTCCTTTCACCAGCTGTCCAGAAGCAGAATCTTCTGACATACCCTCTCCATACTCTCTTCTACTCTACCCCCACCAATAGCGTACACAGGGTTAGTCTCACATCTGTTCTTAAGCCAATACTAATTGAGGAAGGAAGTAGACCTTGGTATAGTGAGTCTTAGAATTAATTACTTTGACAAGATCTACTGATCTAACCTCCAACAGCTGGGCCCCTAAGTGTCTATTTCTGCCAACTAGATAAGGCCTCCAATGGTTTTAGTGTATGCATTTGTGGGTCTCTGTAGTTTTCATTTCATGGCATTCCCTTTGACAGCATGTGAGGACTTTAACTATCTTGGAAATTAAATAAAAGAGAATATCCCTTGAGACTTAAAATGTTAGGTAATAAGGCAGGACAGAGATAAGCAAAGTTGTGATAAAGGTAAAGATTGGTTCCCATGTTAACAGGATTTGATTATAACTTGGTTGTCTATCTGCATTTTAAAAAATAAAGACTGCATCTATCAAAATAAGAATTGACCGGTCATAGAAATATGGAAAAAGGAAAGTGGCAGAAGATAAATTTTAGCAATGCTGATCCCAGGATAGTGAAGAAAATGTATGCTCTTATTTACCCTTTGAAGCTCAAATGCTCCCTTCTCAAGAAAGGCATTCCTCAACACTCCCAGCGGTGCCCTCTCTGTAACCCCATCCTGGAAGTAATCTCTCCTCAGATGACTGAGTCGCAGCTCCACCAGAACCCGCTCCACGCTTGAGAATTCTAAGAACTCCAACGTCTTCCCTTTTTTCTCCCAAGGGTGTTTTCTCTGATTTCCTCTGGATTTTAGCCCTCCAACACAAAATAGCCATTTCCCAAAGATGAATCATTTTTGGATTTGGAGTTAAGATGGTGGAGGAGTAGGGGACCCCTTTTTCAGCTGGTCCCCTGAATCAAGTTGGATAGGTACCAGACCATCCTGAACATCCACAGAATCAGCCTGAGACACAGGAAGATACATCTGCATCTCTACAAATGAACATCTCCAGCGCTGAGTATTGAGGTACGAAACGGGAAGCTATGAAACCACGCACAGATATAGGAAGATAAACGGAAGGGGGAGGGAGCCGCCACGTTTGGGCGCCGGGAAGCGGTAGCCACCTACACGGGGGAACGGGCGGACTCACGGACGGCACCTGAGAGAGAGCAGACTGAGACCGTGAGCCAGGAACGCTTGCCACCAGATGGAAACGGAGCTCCTGGGTGCTCACTGGAACCACACTGAGACCGGGAGCTCCGGGAGTGCGCGTGGGTGGCTGGCAGCTGGCGGTGTTAGAAACACAAAGGACAGAGATGACCCAGCCCTGGAAGTGAGGGCTGGGACTCCGGGTGTGGGGCGCACATCCCGGGACACTGCAGGGTTGAGCAGCACCAACAGAAACAGAGTTAAAGTGGCCAGAACATCAGTGGAGAACAGTCCGCGATCCCTCTGTTCTGAGACAGAGGCTGAGATTCGGCCACTGCTGCTCTGACGCTCAGAAGAGGCACAGCAAACCGCCAGGGAAAACCGCCAGAGAACAAAAGCCTAGAAACACCGACTCACAGTGTGCCCATCCCCATTCCCCCTCACAGGGGACAGGGAGACTCTACCCAAACAGGGTTGCCTGAGTTCCGCGCGGCAGGCCCTTCACCCAGAAGGCAGGCTGAAAAATCAAGAAGCCCACATCCCTAAGATTCCTATAACAAGGGTGCACTGCCTGGGTCCTGGTCAATAATTTGGACTCTGGACAACCCCAGAAACTCTCCTCATCAGAATGACGAGAAGGAGAAATCCCCCCCAGCAAAGAAAAGACAACGAGTCTGTGGCCTCTGCCACAGAACTAATGGATATAGATATAACCAAATTATCAGAAATGGAATTCAGAGTAACAATGGTCAAGATGATATGTAGACTTGAAAAAAGTATTAATGAAAATGTTAATGAGAATATAGAATCTCTAAGGGCGGAAATGAGAGCGAATCTGGCAGAAATTAAAAATTCTATGAACCAAATGCAGTCAAAACTAGAGGCTCTGACGGCCAGGGTGAATGAGGAAGAAGAACGTATCAGCGAATTGGAGGGTGGGTTAGTAGAAGAGAAAGCTAAAATAGAAACTGGGCTCAAAAAAATCCAATCTCAAGAATGTAGGTTACGGGAGATTACTGACTCAATGAAACGTTCCAATGTCAGAATCATTGGCATCCCTGAGGGGGTGGAGAAAAACAGAGGTCTAGAAGAGATATTTGAACAAATTGTAGCTGAAAACTTCCCTAATCTAGCAAAGGAAACAAGCATTTGTGTCCAAGAGGCAGAGAGGACCCCTCCCAAGCTCAACCACGACAAACCTATGCCATGTTACGTCACAGTGCATTTCGCAAATGTTAGATCCAAGGATACAGTATTGAAAGCGGCCAGGGCAAAGAAATTTCTCACGTACCAAGGCAAAGGCATCAGAATTACGTCAGACCTGTCTACACAGACCTGGAATGAGAGAAAGGGTTGGGGGAGCATTTTTGAAGCTCTTTCAGAGAAAAGCATGCAGCCAAGGATCCTTTACCCAGCAAGGCTTCATTCAGAATTGATGGAGAAATAAAGACCTTCCAGAATCGCCAGTCATTGACCAATTTCATAACCACGAAACCAGCCCTACAGGAGATATTAAGGGGGGGTTCTATAAAGGTAAAAAGGCCCCAAGAGTGATAAAGAACAGAAAGTCACAATCTATAGAAACAAAGACTTTACTGGCAACATGGCATCATTAAAATCATATCGCTCAATATTCAGTCTCAATGTAAATGGCCTAAATGCTCCCATAAAAGGCCACAGGGTTGCAGATTGGATAAAAAGACATGACCCATCCATTTGCTGTCTACAAGAGACTCATTTTGAACCTAAAGATACATTCAGACTGAAAGGAAAGGGATGGAATACCATCTTTCACGCCAATGGACCTCAAAAGAAAGCTGGGGTAGCAATTCTCATATCAGACAGATTGGATTTTAAACTAAAGACTATAGTTAGAGACACAGAAGGGCACTATATTATTCTTAAAGGATGTATCCAACAAGTGGATATGACAATTACAAATATATATGCCCCCAACAGGGGAGCAGCAAGATACACAAGCCAACTCTTAACCAGAATAAAGAGACATATAGATTAAAATACGTTAATAGTAGGGGACCTCAACACTCCACTATCAGAAATAGACAGAAGACCCATGAAAAAAATCGACAAAGAAACAAGGGCTTTGAATGCCATACGCGACGAGTTGGACCTCATAGATATATATAGAACACTACACCCCAGAACCAAAGAATACTCATTCTATTCTAATGCCCATGGAACTTTCTCAAGAATAGACCATGTTCTGGGTCACAAAAACAGGTCTCAAAGGATACCAAAAGACTGAAATTATTCCCTGAAGATTCTCAGACCACAACGCTTTGAAATTGGAACTCAACCACAAGGAAAAATTTGGAAGAAACTCAAACACTTGGAGACTAAGAACCATCCTGCTCAAGAATGATTTGATAAACCAGGAAATCAAAAATCAATTTAAACAATTTATGGAGACCAACGAGAATGAAAACACAACCGTCCAAAACCTATGCGACACTGCAAAGGCAGTCCTAAGGGGAAATACATAGCCATCCAAGCCTCACTCAAAAGAATAGAAAAATCTAAAATGCAGTTTTTATATTCTCACCTCAAGAAGCTGGAACTGCAACCGAGGGACATATTCTCACCTCAAGAAGCTATAACACCAAAAGAGGGACAGGCCTAATCCATGCACGAGAAAGCAGTTGATCAAGATTAGAGCAGAAATCAATGAATTAGAAACCAGGAGTGCAGTAGAGCAGATCAACAGAACTAGAAGCTGGTTCTTTGAAAGAATAAATAAAATTGACAGACCACTGGCAAGACTTATCCAAAAGAATAGAGAAAGGACCCAAATTAATAAAATTATGAATGAAAAGGGAGAGGTCACAACCAACACCAATGAAATTGGAAGGATTATTAGAAACTTTTATCAACAGCTTTATGCCAATAAATTAAGCAATCTGGAAGAGATGGAGGCCTTCCTGGAAACCTATAAACTACCAAGACTGAAACAGGAAGAAGTTGATTTTTTAAACAGGCCTATTAATTATGAAGAGATTGAGTCAGTGATAAACAACCTTCCAAAAAACAGAACTCCAGGACTGGACAGTTTTCCTGGGGAATTCTACCAAACATTCAAAGACGAAATAATAACTATTCTCCTAAAGCTATTTCAAAAAATAGAAACAGAAGGAAAGCTACCAAACTTATTCTATGAGGCCAATCTTACCTTGATTCCCAAACCAGGCAAAGACCCCATCAAAAAGGAGAATTACAGACTGATTTCCCTAATGAATATGGACGCCAAAATCCTCAACAAGATCCTGGCTAATAGAATCCAACAGTACATTAAAAGGATTATCCATCATGACCAAGTGGCATTCATCCCTGGGATGCAAGGGTGGTTCAATATTGGCAAATCTATCACTGTCATAGATTTTATCCAGAAGGAAAAAGCCAAAAACCATATGATTCTCTCAATACATGCAGAAAAAGCATTTGACAAAATACAGCATCCTTTCCTGATTAAAACCCTTCAGAGTGTAGGGATCGAGGGTACATTCCTCAATCTCATAAAAACCATGTATGAAAAGCCTACAGCAAGTATCATTCCCAATGGGGAAAAGCTGGAAGCCTTTCCCTTAAGATCAGGAACACGACAAGGATGCCCACTCTTGCCACTACTATTCAACATAGTACTAGCAACAGCAATGAGACAACAAAAAGGGATAAAAGGTATCCAAATCAGCAAAGAAGAAGTCAAACTGTCTCTCTTCGCAGATGACATGATACTCAATATGGAAAATCCAAAAGAATCCACTCCCAAACTATTAGAAGGTATAGAGCAATTCAGTAATGTGGTGGGACACAAAATCAATGCTCAGAAATCAGTTGCATTTCTATACACGAATAATGAGACTGAAGAAAGAGAAATTAGAGAATCCATCCCATTTACAATAGCACCAAAAACCATATGTTACCTTGGAATTAACTTAACCAGAGACGTAAATGGATCAATATTCTAGAAACTATAAATCACTCTTGAAAGACATTGAGGAAGACACAAAAAGATGGAAAAATATTCCATGCTCATGGATTGGAAGAATTCACATAGTTAAAATGTCCATGCTACCCAGAGCAATCTACACTTTCAATGCTATCCCGATCAAAAAACCGATGACATTTTTCAAAGAACTGGAACAAATAGTCCTTAAATTTGTATGGAACCAGAAAAGGCCCCGAATCTCCAAGGAACTGTTGAAAAGGAAAAACAAAGCTGGCGGCATCACAATGCCGGATTTTGAGTTGTACTACAGAGCTGTGATCAAAAAGACAGCATGGTACTGGCACAAAAACAGACACATAGACCAATGGAATAGAATAGAGAACCCAGAAATGGACCCTCGGCTCTTTGGGCAACTAATCTTTGATAAAGCAGGAAAAAACATCCGGTGGAAAAAAGAGTCTCTTCAATAAATGGTGCTGGGAAAATTGGACAGCTACATGCAAAAGAATGAAAATTCACTACTCTCTCACACCATACACAAAGATAAACTCCAAATGGATGAAAGACCTCGATGTGAGACAGGAATCCATCAAAATCATAGAGGAGAACATAGGCTGGAGAGGATGTGGAAAAAGGGGATCCCTCCTACATTGTTGGTGGAAATGCAAGTTGGTACAACCACTCTGGAAAACAGTGTGGGGGTCCTTAAAAAGTTAAAAATTGAGCTACCCTATGACCCAGGCTTTGTACTACTGGGTATTTACCCCAAAGAGACAGACGTAGTGAAGAGAAGGGCCATATGCACCCCAATGTTCATAGCAGCATTGTCCACAATAGCTAAATCGTGGAAGGAACCGATATGCCCTTCAACAGATGACTGGATTAAGAAGTTGTGGTCCATATATACAATGGAATATTGCTCAGCTATCAGAAAGAACGAGTTCTCAACATTTGCTGCAACATGGACGGCACTGGAGGAGATAATGCTCAGTGAAATAAGTCACGCAGAGAAAGACAATTATCATATGGTTTCTCTCATCTATGGAACATGAGAACTAGGAAGATCGGTAGGGGAAGAAAGGGATAAAGAAAGGAGGGGTAATCAGAAGGGGGAATGAAGCATGAGAGACTATGGACTCTAAGTAACAAACTGAGGGCTTCAGAAGGGAGGGGGTGGGGGAATGGGATAGGCTGGTGATGGGTAGTAAGGAGGGCACGTATTGCATGGTGCACAGGCTGTTATACACAACGAATGAATCATCGAACTTTACATCAGAAACCAGGGATGTACTGTATGGTGACTAACATAATATAATAAAAAAAATTTTTAAAAAAATAAAGGCATTCCTCTTATGAAGAGAGATGCAAGGAACTGTAGGTAATGAACACAGCATGTTCTGGATTCATTCACAACAAAAGTATTTTTATGGGGACGTGGATGTGTTTTATGTTATCTTAGCCTAATGCAATTAAACAATGTATACATTAAATCACCCCTATACTGATTCTATGGTTACCTAGTTACCATCTAATTATGGTTTGATTTTCCATTTAGTTCTTTCTATGGGCAAACATTAATTGCTCATATAGATGATAAATATTTGGTGTCTATGACAGCGATTTCTCAAGATGACTTAATAAAGTGGTCTTTGAACATTATTTGATTTGTCTTAAAGCCAGACTGCAGCTGAACACTTGCTAAAAAGCAAGTGGTCTGCTCAGCCTGGCAGTTGGATTTCTCACTGACGATACACAAGGCAGGATTTACATGTCTTCCTTGGTCTTGAGTGAATATTAGTTAGAGTCTTTCAGTTTCTCATCACTTGTTTCTCTGACCACCATCAAGATGGTGAGATTGAACATTCATTGCAGGGGGCAGTTCCCCTGAAGTGACTTATCTATCTAGGGTAGTTCCTAGGAAGGTCTCACTCAGTACCAGGCAGCCCTCCCTTTATGGTACTGCAACAAATTTCATCTTTCTGAATAGATTTTTACAGTGTCTGCTCTAGGATAGGACTGGGCTTCTCTTTGCTCCCAACTCTTTAGTCAGAGTGGCTTGTTGGCTAATTATGTATCTGGTCCCTTGTTCTGTGACAAACTCTAGCCATTTGGATGGTATCCAGATGCCTAGAAACAAAGCTTTGGCTTGACTGTGAATTGATGATAAACCTGCTGAGTGCCTGGCTCACGGACTGTGTGATAGCCTGTTCCTGTCCCCTTGGACTCTTGGCTGAGGTCTTCTAATACAGAGAAAAAACTGCAAATGATTCCTCCTGACCACCTAGTGTTTGACGACCATCTGGATCTGCCCCTCTGGTGTCCAATATTACTAGAAAGGTGAGCGGGCACTAATAGTGATCAGGTTGATGCCTGAAGTTTCTGTATCTTTTGAAAACTCTCCTTAGACTGTCCTTACCAAACCAAAACCTAGTGTTAGATTAGTTTTCCCAAAACTGTCTTCTGCTCAGTTCCAGTTTTTTTCCCTTTCTAATGGCTGGACTGCAGAGAGTCTTAAATGCCAAGCTTAGAAATAAGTACAGACTTAATTTGTGTTATGTCAGCAGGTGAGACTGTGCCCTCCAAAGATGAATAGGTAGAAAAGGCAAAATGAATTGAAAAGAGAGGACATTTTTAGATGGGGGCCAGGTAGACTAAAACAGCGTTCTGACTCCTGCTCATTTTTGTAAGTAAAGTTTACGTAGAACATAGTCACATTCATTCATTTATGAATTTTATCTGTTGCCTTTGCTCTACCACAGGAGAGTTGAGTAGTTGTGACAGAGACCAGATTATGCAGAGCCTAAAATATTTACCATCTAGTCATTTACAGAATAAGTTTGCAGACACCTGATCTACATGATAATTACAGAGACCTGGACAAATGAAAGGGTTAGCAATAAGAATGAAAGAAGAACCAGTTATGAAGGACATTGAAGAACTTTTACTGCAAGTTCCTGATAAAGGCCTAAGAAGTTTTTAATACACAAGTCTACCTCAGATGTTACATTAAATTTGAGTAGTTTTGTCACTGTGAGTGACAGGTATGATACCACCCTTTCACCCCAAAAAGTAAAAGGAAAAAAGAGAAGAAAAACCTATTCTGATGTTCTGACTTGTTTTATGATTTGGAGGAAGAAACAAGGTACCCAGTGAACTCAATGGCAGGGAAAGTGGAATCATTCCAGATGGTGGAGACAGAAAAAATGTTTTGTGCATTTGCTGAAGTACAGCTTCAACCAATATGGAAAAACTTGGAATTCTGGGAAAATAAGAGCAATGTACATGTCTGAATTTGCAAGAGCAAAAAACAAATCTCTATGTCTCTAGAAAAATAAATAGATAAGTAGTCATATGGCCAAAAAGAAGAAAAGAAAGAAAGAAATCTATTATGTTAACTGAAATTCTTCTCTATGCAATACAATCTATTTCTCCCTTTGCTGTTACCTTTCCCTTATTAATTCATTAACAAGCAATGTCTCAGGGGAGAAATTATATTGAATATAGAGGACAAAATGTCAATACTTTGGCTTCTGAGTTCCAAAACAGGCTCTTGAGACTCATAGCAGAGACATATTCTTGAACGTTGGGGCTTTTGACCTGTAAGGGTCAGAATATTATATTTCTAAAAGGCTAAGACTGGAAGTCATCTAGTTGGTCCTATAACTAATAGTTTGGAAATATAATAGGACCTTATTCCTGGACATTAGGTAAGGGTTGTTCAAAATGGGGAAGTACTAGGAAGGATATGGGTTTTATTTTAAAGACTTGTGTTGAGAAGTTATCACTCCCCTAAGACAACCTAAGACTCCCCTAAGACTCCCCTAAGAACTGAGCTATAAGTGGGTACAGCTCTAGAACCTCAACTTTGCTTGTAGCAGGGAGATGCAATATGCAGAAGGTACCTATGTCTTGTGTTTCGGAGAGTTCTAGGCAGTGGGTGAGCCTTGTAGAGAAGCCCTGTGTCCTGCATGATCCCTAAGATGTCAACTCACTAAGGCACAGAAGTTACCTTAGCAGAAGGGTTTCAGGCAACTCCACAGAATTTTAGGAGAGTGGTCAATTGTTTTCTGTATCCCTCAAATAAGGTAAGGATATAGCTGAGAGTCAACTGGAGAATCAAAAGTCCTTGCTACTGGGGGTGCCTGGGTGGCTCACCCGTTAAGCATCTGCCTTCGGCTCAGGTCATGATCCCAGCGTTCTGGGATCGAGCCCTGCATCGGGCTCCCTGCTTGGTGGGAAGCCTGCTTCTCCCTCTCACACTCTCCTTGCTTGTGTTCCCTCTCTCGCAGTCTCTCTCTGTCAAATAAATAAAGAAAATCTTAATAATAATAAAAAAAGGTCCTTGCTATTGGAAAGAGGAGATGTCAAAGTCATGGCTTAATGAAAGAAGACTAGCTAGCCTATGGGACATCTCATTAAAGACCTACAGGAATAAACGTAAACAAACAAATGTAGTGTGATATTCCCCCAGCATGGTACTGCTTGAGCTGGTCCAAAACTTGGGTATAACCCTAGAGATAAAGAAGAGGAGGAAATCCTAATTGACTGAAAATTTTTAATTTGTCTGAGAAAATACTGCGTTGACTCTTAAAAACCCTGACTGGATTGAGTTTACATTGAATTGAGTAAGTTGAAGTTCTTGCCAGTAGACAAAAGGAGCATCTTAATATAAAAAATAATATTTTAGGGGTGCCTGGGTGGCTCAGTTGGTTAAGCATCTGCCTTCGGCTCGGGTCATCATCCAAATGTCCTGGGATGGAGCCCGGCATGGGGCTCCCTGCTCAGTGGGGAGCCTGCTTCTCCCTCTCCTTCTGTCTGCTGCTTCCCCTGCTTGTGCTCTCTCTCTCTCTCTGTCAAATAAATAAAAGCTTAAAAAGTAATAATATTTTAAATATATATAGCAGAGAACTTGTATTCTGAATACTTGTACTCCCCATTGACATATCAAGAGAATTTTTAAAAGTTGTTTGCCTTTAGGTGGTACGACTATGACCATGATCTTTTTTGTATTTATTGTGTTATACTCACTAAATTTTTCAATGGATAGGTATTATTTTAATAAATAAAAGGATTGATATATTTCAGAAGTATTGAGTTGGCTTAAAAACAAAAAGAAAAAAGTGTACCTAAGATTGTACAAAGAGAATTTTGGCCATGTCTGTATACATAGAACACGACTCTCATTAGTGGCTACGTTCTGGAAAAGGAACAGTGTCTCTCATTCTTTGAGTGCACACAGATGAGGATTTCCCTTTCAATCAAGCAGGGTAATGGGGATAACCTGAGAGTACACATACAGCCCATCAGTCTGGAGGAGGAAAAGTAGTGTAATTCAAAGAGTGTTATTGTTACTATTTGGTCATCCAAGTTGATTAATAAGAGAGAGGGAGAGAGAGAAGGGGAAAGGAAGGAAGGAATGATGAAAAAGTAGAAAGAAGGAAGGGGGGAAGGAGAGCGGTATGACACAAAAAGCCTGATGGGTAAATTACCCAACCACCCCCGCACTGTCATAGGATACCCTGATACACAAAATAAATTGCCCTGATGAATCATGTCATTGCTTGTCATTTTAGTGTCAAAACCAACTATGAACAAAATAAAAACCTTGTTTTAACATTTTGCAGAGGACGCATACCTTTAATATTCTCATTTAAAAAATGAAAAGAACCTTGAAACTGACCTAGAGTTTCTTTTTATGGATCAATGGGGAACTGTTTCCCCAATAAGCATAAAATGACTTTATCAATATTAATTTTCTAGGTTATTGATGATGATGTGAAAAATTTTACAGTGAGTAAAAATATTTTGAGGACATCAATTTTTTTTGACATAGGGGCTGAAGTGATATTATGTAGGACACTTTGTAGCACATTTAGAGTGCTATTTACTAAAATTTAATTTTGCTATTTTTAAGTTGATTCAACAATATGTTTATTAGAATAATTTAGTGACAAATAATGGCATATAACAGGCTTTATGCTAATTTATTAAAAATTAGAATTGCATGTGAGGGGGCAGGCAGGGGAATAGATAACTCATTGGGATGTATTTGAAAATATCTTGGGAGGTGGAGAGGTGTATTTCTGTTGAATAATAGGAGACCCAAGAAATACATAAATCAGTTATCATAAAACTAAATGAAAAGAAGCTGGAATTGAGATGTTTTTCTTTCTTCTACTCAGGTACATATTTCAGGTATAATTATTACCCAAAGGGGCTACATTATATGGCTGATTTAGGCTAGCTAAGCAAAAAGAATTTTATACTTCAAAGTTCAATAGGAAGAGGCAATGACAATTTATGTCTTTACTGCCAAAGAAACAAGGAGCTTTAGGAAGAAGATTAAATGTAATGATAGTTTAAAATCGTTCAGTATTACTAATAAAATTGTCAAAATTGAAAACTTAGACTGTATATAAGGGAACTTGCATAAACTTAAGAAATAAAATGCATGAAACTGGAGTTGGTAATTTATTTCTACCTGAACAAATTTATTGCTTCTGTTTTATTAATCAAACTTGGTTTGTGTAGGGTTTTTTTTCTCTACATTCCTAGACTTCCTATCTGATTGGTCAAGGTTGCAGCTTACTGACAGGTGTATGTATACAAATATAAACACCAGTGACACCCTCTCAGATACTCTCTGAAAATGCAACATTTAGTCATGTACATCAGTTATTAAACAGTTCTGTGCTGAACATTTTTCTGTGTGTTGTGAAATAAGAGTTTTTACATTTTCAGTAACTAGCAGCTGAGTCCTCAAAATAGCTCTGTCAGTTAGGGACTTGGATGTTATTCCCATTTGATTCATGAGAAAAGTAGGACTCAGAGTTATATACCTCATTGAAGTTAGTGAGAGCAAAGGATTATTATTATTTTAGGGAGAAAAGAAATTTAAGGGAGACACTGGAGCTTACTTGAAGGTGAGGAACAAATTCTAAAATCATGTCCAAACAAGGTCTAATGGTGGAAGAATAATATTATTCTGGGTACCTTTCAGGCAAACACATCATTAGAATAGATTCCAGATATTCTTATTTCATCAAAATGGTGGTTAGGTTGAAGAGTTTTGCCAGAATAGCTTCTGAGAAGTTGAAAAATTCTAGGCTTAAAGATCTGCTCTCTTCATCATTTTTGAGCATATAGGCAGCTCTCATCCCTGCTTAAAAACAAATTTTGACCCTAAAAATATTTATTATATATGTGTGTGTCCTTTAATACACAACTCAAGAACTATTTTCAGGGCATCTACCTTCTCATTCATCAAGTATTTATGAAACATCTATAACACACCTACGTTACACCAGAAATCATGGTAGAACGTTGGATACAGCACAGCCTGATAAAAGGGCAATCTATGCTGTTAAAAAGAAAACCACTGGCCCAACATGGAGCCACTGATTTTAAGACCTCATGTCAGCAAACCAACACTTAATACCTAACCTAACAGCACTCCCTCCACCCCCCCTCCCTCAGAATGTAAACTTTAAGCAGTCAACATGGAATATCTTGGTCAGCACTAGGAAATTTACTGATAGACCTCTTCCGTTCACCTTTAGAGGACAACCTTGACTAAGACAATATATTCTTTGTTAATAATTTCCATTTTTCCGTTCCTCTCTGCCTTTAAAAAACTTTCTGTTCTACAGTTCAAAGGAGCTCCTTTCTATTTGCTGGATGGGATGATGTCCGATTCACGAATTGTTCAATAAAGCCAATCTTTGAAATTACTCAGTTGAATAGAGGTGGAGTTAAGATGGTGGAGGAGTAGAGGACCCCTTTTTCAGCCGGTCCCCTGAGTAGAGCTAGATAGGTACCAGACCAGCCTGAACATCCACGGAATCAGCCTGAGACGCAGGAAGATACATCTGGATCTCTACAAATGAACATCTCCAGCGCTGAGTATTGAGGTACTAAGCGGGGAGCCGTGAAACCGCACACAGATATCGGAAGATAAATGGAAGGGGGAGGGAGCCGCCGCGTTCGGGTGCAGGGAAGCGGTAGCCACATTCACGGGGGAGTGGGCGGACTCGCGGACCAGCACCCACGAGAGAGCAGACTGAGACCCTGAGCCAGGGAATGCGCACCTCCAGACTGAAACGGAGCTCCGGTGCACTCACTGGATCCAGACTGAGAATGGGAGCTCCAGGAGCACGCGGGGGCAGCTGGCAGTGTTAGAAACACAAAGGACAGAGATGACCCAGCCCTGGAAGTGAGGGCTGGGACTCCGGGTGTGGGGCGCACAACCCAGGACGCTGCAGGGTTGAGCAGCACCAACAGAAACAGAGTTAAAGTGGCCAGAACATCAGTGGAGAACAGTCCGCGATCCCTCTGTTCTGAGACAGAGGCTGAGATTTGGCCACTGCTGCTCTGACTCTCAGAAGAGGCACAGCAAACTGCCAGGGAAAACCGCCAGAGAACAAAAGCCTGAAATACCGGCACACAGTGTGCCCATCCCCATTCCCCCTCGCAGGGGACAGGGAGACTCTACCCAAACAGGGTTGCCTGAGTTCCGCGCGGCAGGCCCTTCACCCAGAAGGCACGCTGAAAAATCAAGAAGCCCACGTCCCTAAGATCCCTATAAAACAAGGGCGCACTGCCTGGGTCCTGGTCAATAATTTGGGCTCTGGACAACCCTGCAACCTCTCCTCATCAGAATGACGAGAAGGAGAAATCCCCCCCAGCAAAGAAAAGACAATGAGTCTGTGGCCTCTGCCACAGAACTAATGGATATAGATATAACCAAATTATCAGAAATGGAATTCAGAGTAACAATGGTCAAGATGATGTGTAGACTTGAAAAAAGTATTAACGAAAATGTTAATGAGAATATAGAATCTCTAAGGGCAGAAATGAGAGCGAATCTGGCAGAAATTAAAAATTCTATGAACCAAATGCAGTCAAAACTAGAGGCTCTGACGGCCAGGGTGAATGAGGCAGAAGAACGTATCAGCAAATTGGAGGATGGGTTAGTAGAAGAGAAAGCTAAAATAGAAACTGGGCTCAAAAAAATCCAATCTCAAGAATGTAGGTTACGGGAGATACCTGACTCAATGAAACGTTCCAATGTCAGAATCATCGGCATCCCTGAGGGGGTGGAGAAAAACTGAGGTCGAGAAGACATATTTGAACAAATTGTAGCTGAAAACTACCCCTAATCTAGCGAGGGAAACAAGCATTCGTGTCCAAGAGGCAGAGAGGACCCATCCCAAGCCCAACCACGACAAACCTATGCCACGTCACGTCATACTGCAATTTGAAAATATTAGACCCAAGGATACAGTATTGAAAGTGGCCAGGGCAAAGAAATTTCTCATGTACCAAGGCAAAGGCATCAGAATTACGTCAGACCTGTCTACACAGACCTGGAATGAGAGAAAGGGTTGGGGGGTGGGGGGCATTTCTGAAGCTCTTTCAGAGAAAAGCATGCAGCCAAGGATCCTTTACCCAGCAAGGCTTCAATCAGAATTGATGGAGAAATAAAGACCTTCCAGAATCGCCAGTCATTGACCAATTTCATAACCACGAAACCAGCCCTACAGGAGATATTAAGGGGGGGTTCTATAAAGGTAAAAAGGCCCCAAGAGTGATAAAGAACAGAAAGTCACAATCTATAGAAACAAAGACTTTACTGGCAACATGGCATCATTAAAATCATATCGCTCAATATTCAGTCTCAATGTAAATGGCCTAAATGCTCCCATAAAAGGCCACAGGGTTGCAGATTGGATAAAAAGACATGACCCATCCATTTGCTGTCTACAAGAGACTCATTTTGAACCTAAAGATACATTCAGACTGAAAGGAAAGGGATGGAATACCATCTTTCACGCCAATGGACCTCAAAAGAAAGCTGGGGTAGCAATTCTCATATCAGACAGATTGGATTTTAAACTAAAGACTATAGTTAGAGACACAGAAGGGCACTATATTATTCTTAAAGGATGTATCCAACAAGTGGATATGACAATTACAAATATATATGCCCCCAACAGGGGAGCAGCAAGATACACAAGCCAACTCTTAACCAGAATAAAGAGACATATAGATTAAAATACGTTAATAGTAGGGGACCTCAACACTCCACTATCAGAAATAGACAGAAGACCCATGAAAAAAATCGACAAAGAAACAAGGGCTTTGAATGCCATACGCGACGAGTTGGACCTCATAGATATATATAGAACACTACACCCCAGAACCAAAGAATACTCATTCTATTCTAATGCCCATGGAACTTTCTCAAGAATAGACCATGTTCTGGGTCACAAAAACAGGTCTCAAAGGATACCAAAAGACTGAAATTATTCCCTGAAGATTCTCAGACCACAACGCTTTGAAATTGGAACTCAACCACAAGGAAAAATTTGGAAGAAACTCAAACACTTGGAGACTAAGAACCATCCTGCTCAAGAATGATTTGATAAACCAGGAAATCAAAAATCAATTTAAACAATTTATGGAGACCAACGAGAATGAAAACACAACCGTCCAAAACCTATGGGATACTGCAAAGGCAGTCCTAAGGGGGAAATACATAGCCATCCAAGCCTCACTCAAAAGAATAGAAAAATCTAAAATGCAGTCTTTATATTCTCACCTCAAGAAGCTGGAACAGCAACAGAGGGACAGGCCTAATCCACGCACGAGAAAGCAGTTGATCAAGATTAGAGCAGAAATCAATGAATTAGAAACCAGGAGTACAGTAGAGCAGATCAACAGAACTAGAAGCTGGTTCTTTGAAAGAATAAATAAAATTGACAGACCACTGGCAAGACTTGTCCAAAAGAATAGAGAAAGGACCCAAATTAATAAAATTATGAATGGAAAGGGAGAGGTCACTACCAACACCAATGAAATTGGAAGGATTATTAGAAACTTTTATCAACAGCTTTATGCCAATAAATTAAGCAATCTGGAAGAGATGGAGGCCTTCCTGGAAACCTATAAACTACCAAGACTGAAACAGGAAGAAGTTGATTTTTTAAACAGGCCTATTAATTATGAAGAGATTGAGTCAGTGATAAACAACCTTCCAAATAACAAATCTCCAGGCCTGGATGGTTTTCCTGGGGAATTCTACCAAACATTCAAAGACGAAATAATAACTATTCTCCTAAAGCTATTTCAAAAAATAGAAACAGAAGGAAAGCTACCAAACTTATTCTATGAGGCCAATCTTACCTTGATTCCCAAACCAGGCAAAGACCCCATCAAAAAGGAGAATTACAGACTGATTTCCCTAATGAATATGGACGCCAAAATCCTCAACAAGATCCTGGCTAATAGAATCCAACAGTACATTAAAAGGATTATCCATCATGACCAAGTGGCATTCATCCCTGGGATGCAAGGGTGGTTCAATATTGGCAAATCTATCACTGTCATAGATTTTATCCAGAAGGAAAAAGCCAAAAACCATATGATTCTCTCAATACATGCAGAAAAAGCATTTGACAAAATACAGCATCCTTTCCTGATTAAAACCCTTCAGAGTGTAGGGATCGAGGGTACATTCCTCAATCTCATAAAAACCATGTATGAAAAGCCTACAGCAAATATCATTGTCAATGGGGAAAAGCTGGAAGCCTTTCCCTTAAGATCAGGAAGATGACAATGATGCCCACTCTCACCATTATTATTCAACATAGTACTAGAAGTCCTTGCAACAGCAATGAGACAACAAAAAGGGATAAAAGGTATCCAAATCAGCAAAGAAGAAGTCAAACTGTCTCTCTTCGCAGATGACGTGATACTCTCTATGGAAAACCCAAAAGAATCCACTCCCAAACTATTAGAATGTATAGAGCAATTCAGTAATGTGGTGGGACACAAAATCAATGCTCAGAAATCAGTTGCATTTCTATACACGAATAATGAGACTGAAGAAAGAGAAATTAGAGAATCCATCCCATTTACAATAGCACCAAAAACCATATGTTACCTTGGAATTAACTTAACCAGAGACGTAATGGATCAATATTCTAGAAACTATAAATCACTCTTGAAAGACATTGAGGAAGACACAAAAAGATGGAAAAATATTCCATGCTCATGGATCGGAAGAATTCACATAGTTAAAATGTCCATGCTACCCAGAGCAATCTACACTTTCAATGTTATCCCGATCAAAAAACCGATGACATTTTTCAAAGTACTGGAACAAATAGTCCTTAAATTTGTATGGAACCAGAAAAGGCCCCGAATCTCCAAGGAACTGTTGAAAAGGAAAAACAAAGCTGGGGGCATCACAATGCCGGATTCTGAGTTGTACTACAAAGCTGTGATCAAAAAGACAGCATGGTACTGGCACAAAAACAGACACATAGACCAATGGAACAGAATAGAGAACCCAGAAATGGACCCTCGGCTCTTTGGGCAACTAATCTTTGATAAAGCAGGAAAAAACATCCGGTGGAAAAAAGACAGTCTCTTCAATAAATGGTGCTGGGAAAATTGGACAGCTACATGCAAAAGAACGAAACTTGACTACTCTCTCACACCATACACAAAGATAAACTCCAAATGGATGAAAGACTTCAATGTGAGACAGGAATCCATCAAAATTCTAGAGGACATAGGCAGCAACCTGTACGACATTGGCCAAAGCAACGTTTTTCATGACACATCTCCAAAGGCAAGAGAAACAAAAATAAAATGAACTTGTGAGACTTCATCAAGATAAAAAGCTTCTGCACAGCCAAGGAAACAGTCAAAAAAACTAAGAGGCAGCTCACGGAATGGGAGAATATATTTGCAAATGATGCTACAGATAAAAGACTGGTATCCAAGGTCTACAAAGAACTTCTCAAACTCAATACGCGAGAAACAAATAAACAAATCATAAGATGGGCAGAAGATATGAACAGACACTTTTCCAATGATGACATACAAATGTCTAACAGACACATGCAAAAATGTTCAAAATCATTAGCCATCAGGGAAATTCAAATCAAAACCACACTAAGATACCACCTTACACCAGTTAGAATGGCAAAAATTGACAAGGCAAGAAACAACAATTGCTGGAGAGGATGTGGAGAAAGGGGATCCCTCCTACATTGTTGGTGGGAATGCAAGTTGGTACAGCCACTCTGGAAAACAGTGTGGGCATCCTTAAAAAGTTAAAAATTGAGCTTTGTACTACTGGGTATTTACCCCAAAGAAACAGACATAGTGAAGAGAAGGGCCATATGCACCCCAATGTTCATAGCAGCATTGTCCACAATAGCTAAATCGTGGAAGGAACCGAGATGCCCTTCAACAGATGACTGGATTAAGAAGTTGTGGTCCATATATACAATGGAATATTACTCAGCTATCAGAAAGAACGATTTCTCAACCTTTGCTGCAACATGGACGGCACTGGAGGAGATAATGCTCAGTGAAATAAGTCACGCAGAGAAAGACAATTATCATATGGTTTCTCTCATCTATGGAACATGAGAACTAGGAAGATCGGTAGGGGAAGAAAGGGATAAAGAAAGGGGGGGTAATCAGAAGGGGGAATGAAACATGAGAGACTATGGACTCTAAGTAACAAACTGAGGGCTTCAGAGGGGAGAAGGGTGGGGGGAATGGTATAGACTGGTGATGTGTAGTAAGGAGGGCACATATTGCATAGTGCACTGGGTGTTATATGCAACTAATGAATCATCGAACTTTACATCAGAAACCAGGGATGTACTGTATGGTGAGTAAGATAATATAATAAAAAAACATTAAAAAAATAAATTAGTTGAATTTCTGTTGTCTAAGAAAGGCTTCATAGTACTTAAAAGTGGGAAAGATCAATATTATACAAATAAATAATATATACACAGGAAGTAAAGTTTTAATTGAAGAAAATTAAGGATTGTAATGATTTACGGAGCTGACTTAGATTCAGGATGAGTAAAGTCTCCCCTGAGAAAGGGTTATTAAATTTAAGACCTGAAGGGAAATTAGGAATTTTGCTAAACTTCTGGGGGGAAAGAATCCCCAGATAGGGCTGGAGATACAGGCAGTACCAAGTTGCTGACAAATTTAGTCCTTTTTCCTTGGGAAAGTATTGAAGCATTTTAAATGGGCAGTTACAAAACTAATTTTTAGTTAACTTAACTGCTGGGAGGCAAATGGATTGAAGGAAAATAAAAGATGCAGGAAGCCGAAAGCAGAGGTTGTGATGAACTGGTGTAGAGCACTGGGACTGGGGAGGGGTGGATAGAGATGGGAACCTACTTGACACACATCTATTCAACCAAAAAAGGAGAGCTGCATGGACAAATGCTAATTATCATTAGTTGGCTAAGCTTTTTTTGGTTAATATTAGTAGCAATATTTTAGAATAAAATCCATAATCCATAATATTAGTGGGATACTATTGTTCCTATAACTTTGCAGATCTGATGCCAAATCTATGGAAAGAAGTTGAAAAAAAATATGCTGAAAGCATGTACTTTTTGAAAAATCCCGGTGTCTGGCATAGTGTTCAAAAGAAGTATGTCCCACACTTGCTCAGTTTTGAGGCTTCACAATAATTAAGTATATAAGAACCAACAGTGTAAGTCCCATCCTGTCAGGGTTCAAGAACTCCACGTTTGTGTGTGTGTGTGTTTTGTTTTGTTTTTGTTTTGTTTTTTGCAGTTTTATTCCCCAGGTATTTTCTGAATATCACCAGGGAAAGCTGACATGTTTGTCAAATCTGTCCTGGTGGCCACTTACCACTTTAGTCAGCCAAGTGTCCCTCGACCACAACATGGCTTCTGGGCATGTCACCCCTTGTGGTCTTGAGACTGGATTCTCTCAACGGGCTATTATTCCTTTCCCATCTCCCCCCTGCAGATTACATTCCCTAGCCTCAGATGCCCCATGGTGATAAGTGAGTCTATAATCCTTAAGAAGCTTTTTCTGAAGGCCTGGGGATAACAGAAGAGATTTGCAATTCAGAGAGAACACAACTGGAAACTTTAAATAGTCCAACTCAGTCCATATCGGTGTGTGCTCTCCCGGGCGGGACCACCCTTTCTCCCCAGCCCGTGCTCCACAGCTTGTGTACCTGCAGGTACAGCAACCTTCTTGCTTCCAAAGTGACTCTCCTCCAATGATCACTTTCCCACCAGGAGTTTGCTCCCAGCCACTGGAGAGAAATGCATGTTTCTCGTTGAAAAATATTTGCAGGTGTACAACTCCATCCCTGGCAAAGGCCAACTTAATGTTTTTTTTGCCGAGGGCTTTAGCCCCTTGATCTTGGGTTCTCCATTGGAGGGTCGGATTTGTGCTTTACATTTGCCAAGATCCTAAAATTATTACCCCCTGAACAAAACAGTAATTGCCCTCCAGTATGGTTTCGGCTTTTAGAGTAACAAACACCTGATCAAAGTTTAAAATGCTTGGGTCTCTATTAGGTTTCTAGGGCTTCCAGAACAAAGTACCCAGGGACTGGGTGGCTTTAACAACATAAGTTTTTTGTCTCACAACTCTGGAGACAATAAATAAAATTCTAGAAGTCCAAGATCGAGCTGTTGGCGAGGTTGGTTCCTTCTGGTATCTGTGAGGAAGAATCTTTTCCATTCTTCTTTCCTAGCTTCTGGGGGTCAGCTGGCAATCTTTGGCTTTCCTGGGGTTGTAGAATCATCATGCCAGTCTCTGCCTTTGTCGTCGTGTGGTGTTCTTCCTGAATGCCTTCATGTTGTCTTCCCTCTAGTGTCTCTGGTTCCAAATTTCCCCTTTTGATAAGGATACCAGTCATAGTGGATTAGGGACCCACCCTGTTCTAGCGAGGCCCCCATCCTAGCTCAACCCATTATATCTGCAACCGTCCTATTTTCAAATAAGATCACATCCCGAGGTATTAGGGATTAGGACTTAAAAATATGAATTTCAGAGGGACACAATTCAATGTATAATAGGCTCTGGGATGCCTGGGTGGCTCAGTCACTAAGCGTCTACCTTCGGTTCAGGGCGTGATCCCGGCATTCTGGGATCGAGCCCTATGTCGGGCTCCTCCGCTGGGAACCTGCTTCTTCCTCTCCCACTCCCCCTGCTTGTGCTCCCTCTCTCGCTGGCTGTCTCTATCTCTGTCAAATAAATAAATAAAATCTTTTAAAAAAATGTATAACAGGTTCTTATCTCAATTGGAATACCTACGGGAAGAGATATTTTGAGTCATGTCATTTTATTTATTTTTATTTTATTATTTTTTTATGTCACTTTATACAATGATTTGATTAACAAATTACCAGGAACCCTGGTGTACTTGGCCTGGGAAGGAAGTGAACCTGGGGAAGCTGCCTCCCTCCCCACATAAGAGTCCCTGCAGTTGAGGGGGAGGGGTGGCAGCTATGGTCAGTGGAATTATCCCAAGTTTAATCCTTTCCCCCCCTTCTAATAACTTCATTGTTTTATTTTGGATTACAAAAGTATTATATGATCATTGTAGAGCATGTAAAAAATACAGGTAATTATAGAAGAGGAAAAAAAAGCCATAATCCTAAAACTAAAATAACCAACACTTAAACATGGAATCATCTTGTTTATTAAAAATGGAAATTTTGTATACAAAGTTTATTATCCTGCCTTTTCTACTTAACATTATATTATGAACATTTAAAAATATAATAATATGCTTTAGAATTATGATTTTTTTAAAAAATGACTGCTTGGTATCTTGTTACCAGATACATTATAATTTATTTTACCATTCTTCTCTGGTTGGTTATTTAGATGATTTCTGTATTAATATTAAACATAACAGGAAAATGAAGATTTTTATACATAAATCTTGGGTGTATCTCTAATTATTTCCCTGTGTACATTGCTGTAAGTGGAGTCACTGGTCACATTTTTCAAGCTTTTGATTTGTGCTGCAGATATAACCAACCCAAAAGGGTGATTTAACTTGTTTCACGATGTCAAATAATACTTGTTGCTGCTCCCTTGTCAGCACTGGATAGAGTAACAAAGATTCCAAATTGAGGAGTAAAATGTGCCATTGCTTTATTTGCTTATTTCCTTTTTGTAATGATGTTAAAACTGATTTTTTTTAGACATTCACATTTCTGTCGTTGTAAACTGTCTTTTCACGTTCTTTGTCCATTTTTCATTGAAGATTTTTATTATTGTTATCTTTTTCTTACCGATTTGTGAGTGGTCTTTTTCAGTCCCACATGACACAATGTATTTTTTCCCTCAGGATGCCATTTGCCTTTTAATTTTGTTTATGGTTTATTTTAAAGTATAAAAACTTAATTTTTATGCCATTGACTATGTCAGTCCTTTCCTTTATGGTTTCTATCTTTGATTTTATGCCTTGAAATTGCTTTCTCAACCCAATAGCATATAAAAATTCATCCGTATTTTTTTCTTGTTTTTTTGGGGTGTGGGTTTTTAATCTTTACACACTTAACTCTTTAGGCTGCTCAGAATTCATTTTTGTGGTTAGAATAAAGAAGGGACCACATTCATTTCCTTTATAGATATTTATACAGTTGCCTCAGCACATAATTCTCCTCCCCACAGCTTGGAATACCATTTCTGTCCTAACCCAAATTCTTACTCTACTGGAGCTGGGCTTTGGTTTTTTTACTCTTTGGAGTGATTTTCAAGGTCCCCTATTTTTAATTGTATTTTTATACCTTAATATAGATATAAATATTTGAGAAAATCATTTCATTGTTTCTCACAGCAACCTTGATATGAAAGACTAAATTATACAAGTCCTCCAGTGTTCCCTTCCCTAGTTCAGAGCACTGGTAATCACTTGTTTCTGGGGACACCCTGATGTAAGGCTGACTTGCAGCTTTTGGAAGTGGTAACCAAGGTGGAGGGGTGGAGGTAATGGGAGTGGCCAGCCTGGGCGCAGGCAATAAGGGTGTGCTGTGACTGTAAAGAATTTACAAACAACAAAATAATGGAAAAACATCGATCTGCTTTTTATTATCCCTGTGTGCCAGCAAGTCTAAACAATGTTAATGATAAAATACTCCTCTCCTAAAAAATCTTTTGTTGGTTTAAATTCTAAACAATTTCCATGGTTATGGTTGAGTTTTAATAACATATGCATGGCTTCAAATTAGTATAAACATTATATTCTCTATGGAAGGTAATTCAGAGAACTCCAAATTACACAGTCGGCTCCTAACACACAGAGATTAACTACATGTGCTTGTTTGAAGAGTAAATTTGTAAAAGTTCACAATCATTCGAGCTTGCTTGGGGAGCAGTTTTCCAGCTCCTGAGGAACGAGATATTCCTGCATTTAAATGGTAGATACCAAGCGAACAAGAGAGCACAGTGATTGTAAATTGGAAGAAACAGAACGTGATGAAATTTCTGGTAAAGCTATTTTAGTGGAAATTTTTGGTCTGCAGAGAGATTTGAGAGCTGCTGGAATCGATTCTGAAGAAACAAAGACATGGGTGGTATAGCAAGTTCTAGAATTTATTGTAAAATGAGATTTTTATAAGTATCCGCAAAACATATCTGCATTTTTAAGATTTTCCATATATATCTATATATCTGTTGCCTCATTTGAAAAGAGCACTTAAAATTAAAATTAATATAATCTAATTTGTAGAGGTCTTTACAGTTTTATGCATTACTGTAACAGACAGATATGTAGGTTTATGTTTTATTTCCATTTCTAAGTTTTGCACCATCACTTATTTTCCCCTTTTGGCATTGTAGTATTTATTTGTGCTTAACCAATTAGTTCATTATGTATGGGGAAAAGTCTATGACAAGGTTAATAAAAGGAAATTTTCACCTCTGGGATTTTTTTTTCCTGGTCGTTATTATAATTTGCTTCATTTCATGATCATTACTGACAATAATTTTGTAGTCTAGAGAGGAAGGTGTTAAGAAGTGCTCGGCTCCAAGATGTAAACATACTAGGTGCACCTGGCGCGAGGGAGTACTCCTCTCCGCAGCAAACCTCTCCCCGCTGTGGGCGAGTCTGGGCCCATCCCAGAAGGGACCTCTACTGCTTCTGTAGTATTTCTAGTTGCTTTGGAGCCTGCCCTCACCTCTGAGTTTAGAGTGTGTAGAGATATTCTGCAGCATCTATTTGACAGCCTTCCCAGACATGTCAGCTGGCCAATGATGTCTCCTTCAAGTCGTTCCAAACATATGAAAGTTTCTGGTTGGCATTCCTCCTAGTTTCCCATGATTTCTTCCTTACATTTCTACTATCCTCTTCCCAATGACATATTTTGAAGGTTAGTCTTATGGCAGACCTTTCCAAAGTCTTATCTGGAAGTCAACTACTGGCCATTCACAGCAGGAAAGAAGAGATGGGAGGCCATGAGAGACTATTTCCAACATAAAATGTGACCAGATAACTCAGTGCGCTCCTCTTCCGTCAGGGCAGTGGGCAGAGGGGGAGGCCCTTCTAAGGGTTAAATAGAGGGTTGCTCATGCTCTGCAATGATGCATAAGCCTCCTGTGTTATTTCTACCTCCAGAATTAAGAATTCTAGCTTTAAAACGAGTGGCTGGAATGCATATTCTTTGATAAAAGTATGCACAGGATTTTAGAGCTGCAGCTTCCAGTCTAAGCCCTTCACTTTATAAATGAAAAAATTAAGTCCCAGAGGAGCCAAGTCACTTGAGTTAATTCCTCAAGTTAGTGGCCGAATTGGAACGAGAGCTCAAATCTACTTATTCCTAATTAAGCATGTTTTCTAAAAGAGATACTGTTGTCTTTGTTTTTACGTCACTCTTAACCTTTCTCCGCAATTCCTGCCGCCTAGTTGTTGTGAGGATTAAGTACAATAACATATATTAAAAATGTGCCTGAACTTCTAAAAGCCAAAAAAAAAAAAAAAAAAGAGAGAGAAAGAAAAAAAGAGAAAGAAAGAAATCCTGGCAGTCTTACCATTATTCTAATAAATGCTCCATGTGATAGAGGTCTTAAAAAGGATGGAATTGTGCCTTTTTGTTCTGTTCTGTATGGAATACAGCCTTTTCTCTTTTAGACTGATACTGACATATGTCTGCTCCAGTGAACTAATGTTCCTATCTCAAATGACTTCTTTGGCAGGAACAGAAATTAACATGTTAATACAAAAAGAGACATGGGAAGAGATTAAGACAGGGGATGGCAGCATGTCTTAAAAATTATCAAGAGTCATATGCCAGTGTGTTGTTTTTATTTTAAAAGAAAGTGTCGAGCAGCTATATAATCACAGGCAATTGTTCGAGACTGTGGATGTAACCTCTCCCCTTCTTCCTTCTACTTATCTACTTGAAGATTTCTAGTCTTTTCATTAGTTTCTGTTTTATTCCTTCATTCCTTCCCTCAAACATATTTACTGAAACACTATTATGCCTACTCTATGGTTACAACCATGAACATAATATGAGCACAATCTAGAGAAAGAAACAGAGACAATTACAGTAAATTGTGGAAAGAATTAGATCAGCAGAACTAGGTGTTACAGAAGCAAGGACAATAAAATTAAGCAAAACTTGGTACATTCAGATTCTCTATAAAGAAGCAATTCTGTTAAAAGTATTGCTTGAGGGATACAAGTAAAACCAAAAGTTTAAAAATCATTTTTGAAGCCTAGCAACTCAAAGTGTATAGTCTATCCTGACTGAGGATAATCAGAATACGGCTACTATTTGAACTCATTTGAAATTTCTTCTCTGATTCTTCACTTTGTGAATGTGATTCTGGTTTCTTTCATTTGAGCTATAATGAACAAGGAGTTGGATTCTAATATTTGTTAGGCTTTAAGGGCTTGTAAAACATTTCCCATTACTAAATATTATCTATTGAAACTGGGAGGCTTGGGTTGGAATCTTTGGATGTATCAGCAGCAATATGAGCAATGGTCAACAGTGACGTGATGAGGCAAAGACTATCACTAGGGAGGGATTTGGAAATAAGGAAACTGAATGCATTGCAAATAGGCAGATTAGACTGAGGGGGTAGGAAGCATGTTAATAAAGAATCATTTTATTAAAATGCGATTTTGATTGATATGCTAAACTGGTTCAGTGTTCCTAGAGGTAGTACATAAATATCTTTTCAGCAGGTTAAGAAATAAGAAAAAGTAAATAATCAGTGTTATTATCCTCAATTGTGAGAATGAGGACCAGAGGGGAATTATTGTGTAAGACTCAATTATGGACTAATAAAAAGGGCACAATTTGGTAATGAACAGATAATTCCTTTCCGTGGGTTAATTCCAGTAATAAATTCTGAGGACATACAACCTTAATGTAGACGAAGAAGAAATATCCAAAAGTAACCAAGAATAAAAATTAACAGAGGAGAATTAAAAATGCAACATAATAAAGGCAGGAGAGGGAGAGATAAGCAAAGCCAAGGAAAGAAACAGAAGCACTCAAAAGCTACCGTATGTTCCCATTGTGTACAATATATAAGAACAAAGTCAGCAGTGAAGACAATATGGGCACTGAGAGGTACTGGGGAGTATTTTATTTCCTGTGGATAAGTAGTAATTCAAAAATATAATGAATATCTTACTCATTTTAAAAGATTCAAGTGGGGATACCTGGGTGGCTCAGTTGGTTAAGCATCTGCCTTCAGCCCAGGTCATGATCCCAGGGTCCTGGGATCGAGCCCCACATTATCAGGCTCCTTGCTCAGTGGGGGGCCTGCTTCTCCCTCTCCCTCTGCTGCTCCCCCTGCTTGTGCTTGCCCTCTCTGGCTCTCTCTCCCAAATAAATAAATAAAATCTTTAAAAATAAGATTCAAGCGATATAAGCACACACTATGGGAAATGAGTAAGACTTTCCCTCAATGAAAATGAAAATTTTGAAGTAAATTGGATAATATTAATATATATTCAAGGATTTAGGCTATAGATTTAATCCTTGATTCTGTCATAATGAAAGCAATATAAAAGAAGAGGAGTGAGACTGGATTTACCAGAGAATCTCAAATCCTATTATTTTTAGGTCTGTATACAGACATAAGAAATAATATTTATTTGCCTGTTAAGGAGGCCGACTTCTTACACACTTGAACAACTTTACCATTCACTTTGTGGCATCGTTGGTAATGGATGGGGAAGAAACTCAGAGAGAAAGTGAGAAGAGAGTTTCCCATCCTCCTGACAGCCTGATTGTCTCTGATTTGTAGCCCCCACTTCTGGTACACATAAACACATACAGGTTCATGACTTCATTTTTCTCTGCCTGTAGAATTATAATGACCTATCACTGCACTCTAACAGATTTTATAAGAAATATTTAAAAGTATAGAGGACATATAAAAATAATAATTAAGGAGACAACATATGCCAGTCCCTGTCTGTGACCATGTACCTATATGAAATTCTGTAAACTTCACAATCTATGGAGAAGGTGCACTTTTGAGATGAAGAAAAGGAAACAAAGAGGAGAGGCTTATTAAATGTTACACGGCTGGCCTGACAGGGGACCAGATACAAACCCAAGCCATCTGACTTCAAATCTTGTCACCATAATGCCTCACTCATGTGGGTAAAAATGGAATGAAGTATTTTTTCCGAGTGTTAGTGAGATATAATTGACATATAACAGCACATTAGTCCAAGGCATACAATGTAATGATTTGATACATGGATACATTGCAAAATGATCACCACAAGTTCAGTTAACGTCCATCACTTCACAGTTATAATTTTTTCTTATGTTCAGAACTTTTAAGATATACTCTCTTAGCAATTTTCAAACGCACAATACTGTATTGTTAACTATAGTTGCCACGTTGTAACTTACATCCCTGGAACTTGTTTATCTAATAACTGGAAGTTTGAACCTTTTGACCACCTTCACCCATTTACCACCCCTCCATCCCCCAGCTCTGACAACTGTCAATCTGTTCTCAGTATCTATGAATTCAGTTTTTCTAGATTCCACATCAAGTGAGATCATGCAGTATTTAATATCTTTGTCTGACTTGTTTCGCTCAAAATGCCCTCATGGTCCATCAATGTTGTTACAGATGGCAAGATTTCCTTCTTTTTTTATGGCTGAATAATACTGAATGAAATATTGAAGAAAATCTCTTTACATGTATTTATCCATTAGTTCCAATATGGCACAATGTAGAATGTCTTTTAATTTCGGTATTTGAAAACAACCTAAACCTCTCTGCTAATTCAGGGCCCAGGTGTTCCTTGTTTTCGCTTATGTTTCTCTTACACTATGTCTTCATCTCTTTCAAAATGTGAACATTTCTAATCCATCTTAGACAGTCGCCAAAAAGAGTGTGCGAAAAATGTCCGATCTGAGGGCAGCTGATCTGTATCAGCCAGAGTCAGGTGGCTCAGGAGAGTTACTGAAGCAGTTCACACACAGCTTTACTCTTTCATGTAAACAACAACAGCAACAGCGTTCAGAGAACACAGTCTGGAGAAAGCACAAAATCATGGAAGACCCAGGAGCCTTCTATCTTTTGCTCTCCTTGATTTCCATCTGCACTGTATAAGATTGCTGCAGGAATTCCATCTACATCACTGGGGTAGAAGAAAGGAGGGGGAGAGAGAGAGAGGATTTCCGATTTAGAGAATCTTCCCAGAAAGTCCACAAGGCACTTCTTCTCACTGACCAGAAATTAGTCACATGGCCACATCTCATTGCAAAAAAACCCTGGGGACTAGAGTCTTTCACTGGATACACAGCCACCCTGAATAAACCTGGAGTTCTGTTCCTATAAGGTGGACAGTGAGAATCAATGTTGGTAGAAAGAACAAACAGCGGCTGCCACCGTATTCGGGAAGAAACTTACAGGACTCCAGAGTGCCCCGAGGAAAAAACCCTGGGAGTCAGCCCAGTTCAGAAATCCACTCTAGGGGTGTCTGGTTGGCGCAGTTGTTAAGCGTCTGCCTTGGACTCAGGGTGTGATCCTGGCGTTATGGGATCGAGCCCCACATCAGGCTCCTCCGCTGGGAGTCTGCTTCTTCCTCTCCCACTCCCCCTGCTTGTGCTCCCTCTCTCGCTGGCTGTCTCTATCTCTGTCAACTAAATAAATAAAATCTTAAAAAAAAAAAAAAAAAAGAAGAAGAAATCCACTCTAAACCTAAAAGAGTAAATGGGAGGCAACTGTGTGCTAGGGAACTGGATTAGGTTTATTTGTACTCATTTATAATGGATTAACTTTTTAAATTGTTGGGAGTCAACTTCTACCTAAAGGGGCTTCTTATAGGTTGGATTTACATAGCAATAGTTACTTTAAAATTCTTTTAGGAGTGAAAGAAAGCCCCCAACTTAATTATTCGAAGTCTGCATTCCCTGAAATCAATCAGACATGGACTCAGCCCTCTCCTTTCTGTTCCTTAGAATGTAACACAATGGTTTAGAGGCAAGAGAAGACCCTCCCTTCCTTTCCTTTGTTTTCTCTGTCTTAAACCACCATCTCTGAATCCCAAGGTACAGTGGAGATACACACCAAAGAAATCTTTAGATAATTACACTCCATTCTTTTCATCTTATTTCAAATTATAGAAATGAAACTGCCACCAGATAAGGACATTTTCATAAGCACTTTACTTCTATGTTCCAATGGATGTTGATGAGAGAACATATGTACGCACAGCCATATTCACAAACATTTCTAACCTCCAGCAACTATAAAGTCTCATCTGTTCTATAAAGAAAGGCTCTGTTCCCAGTGCCATTTGCCAGAGGACGTTGATCATCTGACAGTTACATTTAAAGGCAGCAGGCTCTCGACTCTGAATCCTATGCACTAAACACCTGTTCCCTGTCAGACACTGCAGCTGACATTTTTCCAAGAGACCTAGTTATTTTGTTGGGACCATTCCTTGCCCCATGAACCACATAAAGAATAGGCAGGGGATTGCCTGAGATTTCAACAGGCTCTAAGTTGAAAGCAGAGCCCTGCAAGCCTCTTGACATGTGAAAAGAGACACAGGAAGGTCCAAGTGGACCAACAGAGTACCTTGAGCTCCCTCACCCCCAGGCTTTCTGCCATGGTAGACCAGCATCTTCCGATACCATTGTTTGTGTATTATTGTGACACTGCAGCTGGCTTGCAGATTCTTTTACAACCCATCATTAAACATGTGATTATAAAAGTTATTCATCGTTACCATAGTATGAAATATAAAAGAGAAATCACAAATTAAAAAAATATACATTATCAGGAACCACAAGGTTCCAACATGAGCCTCCCGGTCGGAGGTAAAGGACAGTGCATTCTGGCAACAGAGGGTCAGCACACTCTGAACCACTTCCTGAGCCCTGATTCTCACAGAGTGACACAAAGAGGGCCTAATGGCACCTCTAGACACAGTGGGTTCCATTACAGGAGAGGAACACTGAGCAAATCTTTTCTTATGGGCAGTAGCCTGCCTGAACTTGCTCTCAGAAGGAGAGATCATCTTTGTTAAACTGGGTAGTAAACCAATGCACTTTTTGCTCCAGAGAGACACTATCTCTGCCTTCCAAGTATTTACAATACCTTCCTGGAAAGACAGTCTGGAAGAAGGAGCAGTCAGGGCCTCTACTTATAAAATAAGCAGAAATGTGAGGGACCCATGGAAAGCTGTCTCCCAACATATATAAACCAACTCCCCAGAGAAGAACATTGGCATCTTAGAGTATACGCATTGATAAACATGTTTATTTTAGAAAGTTAAACCCTTAAAAATAAATCTTAGAAAAAGAAAAAGGGGGGGCACCTGAGGGGCGCAGTTGGTTAAGTGTCCGACTCTTGGTTTAGGCTCCGGTAGCGATCTGAGGGTCATGAGATTAAACCCTGGGTCGCTCCCCACTCAGCGCAGAGTCTGCTTGGGACTCTCTCTCCCTCTCCCTCTGCCCCTCCCTGCCACTCTCTCTCTCTCAGAGAAATAAATCAATCTCGAATACAATACAATACAATACAACAAAATAAAATAAAATAAATAAAAGTTAAACCGTTCAGTAATACTGTTATAAACTTAAGATATCTCAGGCTTAAAAAAGGAATAAAATATGTTCTTCACTCTATGATTTTATAGGATATAGTGTTCCAAAATATAGATTTACTATTTTAAAAAATAAAACTCCTATTGTTGGACATTTAGAAAGGTTCTAAAATTTTACCATTAGAAGCAATATCAAATATTTTTTGTACATAAATTTTTGTGCACAGACGTGATAATTTCCTTAGGATAAATTCTGAAAGTGATGTTTCTAGGTGAAAGTTAATGGCTAGCTTTGAAGCTTTTGATAAATCTTGCTAAATTATTATAAGAAAAAATTGTATCAATTTACATTCCCACCAACAATGTATAACATAATTTTCATTTTTAAGAGATTTTAATTTGAAAAATAAAGTTAATATTAAAATATTAAAGTAGTACTTGTGATTTCAATCATCCAATGATTTATGTTCATAAATAAACACAGTTGAGCAATGAGTTTCTTTCCTTTCCTAAGTGTTCTGTCACGATTCCCTGGGAATTAGTATTCAGAGCAATCCACTTTCTGCATCCAGCAAGCACTCATTTAGGATGGGGATAGGGATTCTGCCCCAAACCAACTTCATATTTATTTTAGCAAGTAGAAGTCAAATGCTAAGCTAGATGTAAAGCACAAGAAAACCAAGAGGCATAGGTCTGCGCCTCTCTAGGAGTTTGCAATCTAGGTTTTACTGTGCTAACAAGCAACTGCGAGTACACCTTGAGGTCCTGTTCTACATTGTAATTTGAAAATGTACTTTGTATATGGAATTACTCAGAATAAAACACGTTTATACACAGACACAAAACACAAAACACAAAACACATGTGTACACTCATAGGAAGCAATCTAGTAAATGGTAGATGGCTGCATTTAAATCAGTACCTATATAAAAATCGTTCTGCTAACAAATAACAAGAATTCATTTATGTGTCCATCAGTTTGTTTGCCTATTCAACAAATATTTTTCGACTTTCCTTTTTTCTTACCCCCTGCTCCCCCCTTCTCTCTCTCTCTCTCTCGTTCCCTTCCTTCTTTCCTTAATTCCAGGTTTTCCCATCAAGCCCTTGTTCCTCTGAGATTTTTCAGGGGTTCTTTTCTACCCACGCAAGTTTAGAGGCAATGGAAAGATAACTACAAGAGTCAGGCAAATGAGCATAAAGTTATCTACTGCATTACTTACCAAGATCTCTGTAGAATGTGTCTTGAGATATGCTCACACTTTACCTTAGAATTAAATTTACTCACCCAGTCATATTCTGTGTTAGAAAATCATTGACTTTTCCAGAAAAGGTCTGCACCCGAAAATTTAAGGCATAGAGGAATAGAGAAAGTATGCTTCCTGGGGTCAGGCTAATGCCCAAGGGGGATGAGCTTCTAATCACATTAGCTAGAAAGATGCGAGGGCAAGGCCTGGAATGATTTTTTTTGGTAGTTCTTCCATAGGAGTACGTAAAAGGAGGGAGTGGAGTGTTCTACTCTGATGTCCATGAAAAATGAAAGCAGGGAAGCACTTTAGAAATCTCTTTAACCGATCTTCTCATTTAATGGAATAGGAAAAGAGGGAGAATAAATTGCCCAACAGCTCACAATGAGGAAAGCTAAAACCAGGATTATAGGCCAATTTTTGTGGATACCAGTACAACGATAGTCCAAGAAGTGTTTGGCGACCTGGCAAAAAGGAATCTGCATTTTAAAAGGTTGGTCAAGATTCTGGCTTATCAAACTTTTTGTTCTCTTCATTTCCCATCACTCAGGTGGGTGTTTTTTGTTTGTGGTTACTACTGCCTCTGTTTTACACTTAATATAATTTACATGTGAAATATTTACATCTAAAATGTGAATATTTTTTTTTTTAATCCTTAACCAGCTTTTCAGAGAAGAAATTCATAGCACAAGGAAATTACATGTGTATTACTTTCAAATGTGATGCTTTCGGATTAATACAGATGAAGCTGGGCCTGAGCAGGGAGAACGAAGGCTACTCTCAAGGGCTAAATTCGACAGCTGTGATCATTGTGATGACCTAAATCACTACTGTTTGTACTCTGCTGGAACAAGCTAAGACTGAGGACAGAGTGCAGGCAGCATCCTAGGACAACAGTGCTGAGGAATTTGCACTACAGTGGAGAAATTGGCTAACCCACCCTATAATTTTTATTTAATGATTTTGCTCTGCACCGGGAAGAGAAAGGCAGTTTCTCAAAAGTTCTTTGTTAGGAGAGGAGGAGGGTGTGGTGCAGTAAGAAAGGAAAAAAAAAAAAAAGAGGGAATGCTTACTGTTTATGGTGGCTTGTTATTTCACAGATTTCCTACACATACTAGTGTGCACACACTCGTGCATGTGAAAAATGGCAAAAGAAAGGGAAGAACAAGTGATCATCTCGGGATTATCCTCTCAAACAGAAACGGGAGAAGAGAAGAAAATGACTGGCAATCAAACCCCTGAATGACTCTACATTGCCTTTAATTCTCCTCTAATCAAAGGGCAGCACGCGGTAGTGGGAGATGGCCGGAGCAGGGGGAGATTATGCAGAGTGACTTCATTCAGAGAAATCTTGGCATGATTCCTAACCTCTTACCTAGGGAGCATTTCTAAATTTTATTTGTGTTCTTCACCTGAGAGAACTGATGCCTTCAAGAGAGCACAAGACAGAGGCTAAACAGACATGCAATAAAATTATCCTCCTTGGATGGGTCAGGAGCTGCCTGATAACTTGGTCTACGCCTCCATCAATCCGGGAGCTGCAAGGAGCAGCGGCAGTCAAGGAGAGCTGAAGGTGGCAGGGCTTACGCAGCGGATCTTCTTAAACAAAGATACAGAAAGCAGACCCTCAAAAAAGGAGCCAGATCTGGAGCTATTACTAATGACCTCTGCTTATCATTTTGTATTGTCTGCAACGTTCACTACAAGCATGTGTTGTTTTCTTACGTAAGAAGCAAACAGTAAACTAATAAAGATATGGGGATCAATTTCACTGACTGCCCTCAGAGGAAGCCATGTTCTGCCTGTGCTTTTCTACAGATCACAAGTGATTTTCTTTTTTCTTTTTCTTTTCTTTAAAAGAGTACATTCTGGCTGATCAGTGAGTTCATGCATCTGGATAAATGGATAAACAGATATTAAATTTGGTGTCACCATTTTCATTATTACTTGTTTTCGAAATTCAGGTTTATAAAATATATTCTAGCAGAGTTTTAAGGAAATCAGGCTATCTTGTGGTCATCAGAATTTATGGAACTCTGTCCAATACCCTCTACTGGATTAGATTTTAGCTCTGCAAACAGTCTTATCTCTTAAGAGCTAGGACCTGAAATTAAATTATAAATTGATACTATCAATAGCAGAAATGTTATCTTGAGCCTGGAAGGCCAGAAAGCTGATTGAATCTCATTCATCACAGATGCACTTTGCTAGTGATGGCTGTGCTTGGGTGTGAGGTGTGTTTATGTGTTAGAACCAGTGGGCTGGTTAGCTGAGCTGGTTAGCACACAGTGCTAATAGCAGCAGCAGAAAATGTTCTCTGGCTCCATAAGCCAGTTAACTCTGCTTTGTTTAGTGATGATTGATGGTGATTTAGATCCTATATGGCAGTCTCATATCCCACTGATGATCCCAATAATAGAACCAACTTTATGCATGAAAACTTAAAGCTATTTTTTTTAACTTATTGGATTCAAGGAGGCACAAAGAGTCGCATGGATAAGCAATGAGTGTGCTTATAGCCGTTTTCTGAGACTTCATAGAGAACTTGCATGCCCGTTATTTCCTTCTTAGGGATTTCTACATGTAGGACATATAGAAACTGTACTTTGATCCAGCAGATCTGGAAACACTGGCATTCTTGACCGGGAATGAATGTCAGCTAAAACCCAAACACTTACAGATTAGTCAGTGGCCTTAATGAGGGGGGTCTACCGTGAGAGCTGGACCCCAAACTCAAGTAGCAAATCTGTTAAGATCCTGTCTTTTAGGGGGGTTTAAATATAATATACATACAGAGGGTAACAAACACATGAGTGACGCAGAAATGGAACTTGATAGAGAGAGAAGGCAGCAAGAAGTGATAATCCAGTAGAAGTTATGAGGTAGCAGATGCTGTGAACAGGGAAGAATCGTGTGGCGGACTGCAGAGCAGAGAACAGTTCATTAGGAGTAGCCAGAGCACGGGAAGGAGCGACCCAGAGTAGCTGAATGACCATGCTGAGCAGTGCATAAAGGAAGCCTTTCTGTGGCTGGGGGCACAGAATGATAGCATGGTCTTCACACCCATGTTGTATACTGAACAGCATCTCCTTTCTCCACAGGGCCCAACCGTGTTATTGTGGAAGGATTCTGAAAATTATTCTAGTTTCTTGGAAGCCTGGCTATGCAGCTGTTTCTAATCTCTCTTGCTTCCTTGTGCGTCCTTTATAAGAAAACTACCACTTGAGGTAATGTGAGGGTGGCTTTGTATTTGCAACCTGAAAGGTTCCAACACACAAACATTATTTGCATTAGCAAAAATATTTTACTGCTTTGGGAATTAGTTTTTAAATCCCTGATTCTCATCAAATTTCTACCAGTCCACAAATGTCATTAGCTTTTACCCTCATTCGAGGTGCTATGCAATAGCCCTGTTCCTTGAGAAACAGCAGACTCGTCAAAACCCTAAAAAAATTCAAAAGATCACCAAAAAAAAATTCCATTCAAATTTGTTGTACATATTAAGTGAAAGCCTTTCATTGTACTCTTAGGAACTAAGAAATCATTCCAAAAAGACATCCAGATGGCCAAAAGGCACATGAAAAGATGCTTCACATCACTTATTATCAGGGAAATGAAAATAAAAACTATAATGAGATATCATCTCACACCTATCAGAATGGCTAAAATAAAAAACACAAGAAACAACAAGTGTTGGTGAAGACATGGAGAAAAGGAACTGTTGTGCACTCTTGGTGGAAATGCAAACTGGTATAACTACTGCAGAAAAGAGCATGGAAGCTCCTCAAAAAGTTAAAAGTAGGGGGCACCCTGGGTGGCTCAGTCATTAAGCATCTGCCTTCCACTCAGGTCATGATCCCAGAGTCCTGGGATCAAGCCCCGAGTCAGGCTCCCTGCTCATTGGGGAGCCTGCTTCTCCCTCTGCCTCTGCCTGCTGCTACCCCTACTTGTGCTTGCTCTCTCTTTGTCAAATAAATAAATAAAATCTTGAAAAAAAAGTAAAAATTGAACTTCCCTGTGTTCCAGGAATTGCACTACTAGGTATTTACCCAAAGAATACGAAAACACTAACCTGCACTCCTATGTTTATTGCATCATTATTTACAATAGCCAAGTTATGGAAGCAGCCCTAGTCCATTAATAGAATGGATAAAGAAGATGTGGTATATAAATGGAATATTATTCAGCCATACAAAATAATGAAATCTTGCCATTTGCAACAATATGGATGAAGCTATAATGCTAAGTTAATGCTAAGTTAAATAACTCAGTGAAAGACAAATGCTGTATGATTTCACTCATGTGTGGAATTTAAAAACAAAACAAATTAACAAAGAAAAAAAGAGACAAACCAAAAAACAGACTCTTAACTATAGAGAACAAACTGGTGGTTACCAGAGGGGAGATGGGGGGGGGGAGATGGGTGAAATAGGTGAAGGGGATTAAGAGTGTACTTATTATGAGCACTGAGTAATGTATAGAATCGTTGAATCAGTACATTGCACTACTGAAACTAATATAACACTGCATGTTAACTATATTGGAATTAAAATAAAAACTTAATAAAAAAAGAAATCATTCCTCTTGGCTTTGAATCTCATGTAACCAATAATATTTTGATAGTGGTATTTGGTGATATTTCATAAAGAAATATAGCACACATTTAAAGTGCACAGGGACAATCCACATATAGAAGTGCTTGAGATAAAGACTACTACCTACTTCACTTATGACTCTGCAGTTCTCCAGTGGAAAGGTACTAGAAACCAAAGCAGGTTATTGTGTCAGTCCATGGTCATAAGGCTCATCGAAACTCTCCAAATGTTCATAACATTTGAAAATTCTGTTCTACAGGAACACATGTACATTATGTATAATGGAAATCAAAGAAAACAAACTTGGTTTTCCGGAAATCAAAGAAAACCAACCTGGTTTCCTAGCAGAAATCATTTTGCATACCACGTTTATGTACTTTGATTCTGCATACGTAGAAAGATTAGAATTGAGCATTAATTCAAGAAATGAGAGTAGGGACACATAAAAGAATAATGGAGTAAAAACCTTCACTAATAATCACAAGATAAAGCAAAATGAAACAATGTTCTAACTTAAAATTAAATGAGTTTCTTTTTACAAGATGAAAAATTAACAAATAAGTTCTTTGACTAATTGCTGTTTCAATTAAAAACTGAAGCATAGAATGAATGGTTATTTGTCTTAGCAAGTGTCTTTGTTTGGGCTGCTATAACAAAAATACCATAGACTAGGTGGCTTAAACAATGAACAGTTATTTCTCATAGTTTTGGAGGCTGGAAAGCCCAAGATCAAGGTACCAGCTGATTTGGTGTCTGGTGAGAATCCACTTCCTGGTTCATAGATGGTGGTCTTCTTGCTGTGTCCTCACATAGTGGAAGCGGTAGGAGAACATTCTGAGTTCTCTTTTAAAAGACTTTAACACCCCATTCATGAGAGCTCCACCCTCACGGTCTAATCACCTCCCAAAGGCCACACCTCCAAATACCATCAGGTTGAGTGTTTCCCCAAAATGAGTTTTGGGTAAACAAACATTCGGTCCATAACAGCAGGTGTAGCTGTGGATGGAGCTCTGCGTGGTCTCTTAAGATCCCCAGATACAGATAGCCTTGGTGTTGGCAATATCAGAGCAGCAATAGTGTTCTCTCCTCTCTTATTCTTTCTAGTCTGAAAACATTTTTAACTTTTTATTTTGAAATATTTTAGATTTACAAAAAAATTACAAAAATATTACCATAGTTCTCATATATTTCCCCTCAAATGTTAACATCTCAGATGGAGTATAGTTATCTGATCCAGTAATTTAATATTGATACAATACATCATCAACCAATCTACAAACCTTATTTGAATTTTGCCAATTGTCTCACTAGTGTCTTTTTCGTGGTTCAGGATTCAACTCAGGATTCTGAGTTGCATTTAGTTGGCATGCCATCTTAGGCTCTAATCTGGTGACTTCAGTGACTCTTTCTTTCTGTTTCATGAACCAGATAAACCTGAGGACTACTGGCTAGCTATTTGGTAGAATTGGAGTTATGCATTCTTGGCAAGAATATCACATAAGGGAAGATGTGCCCTTCCTAATGCATCACACTGGAAGGTACACGGATTTGATATTTCTTATTACTGTTGATGTTAAATCAGTCACCTGGTTGAGGTGGTACCTCCCAGGGTTCTGCACTCTAAAGTTACAATTTTCCTTTTGTAATCGATCAGTACCTTCTGGGGAGATAATATAAGACTCTACAAATTTCTTGTTCATCATTGTACTTTTGCTATCTAATTTTAGCATCCGAAGAGGAATCTGCAACAATGATTTGCCAATGGTATTTATAGGAATGTGCTTTTGTTTCCAACTCAAATTCTCCCTCCATCCAAATTATCACCTTCCTTAGGCAACATCACATATTCTTCTCTGGGTGCCCCAGAGTCGGTCACGAACATAAGAGTGTACTAGTCTCTCACATGCTACTTCATTCTTTCAGCTTACTTCGTTTTATGTTACATCTTCACTGATTGGCTTGACCCATTGCCTTGGGTTTTCAGGCTAATTCACTTACCCTGACATTTACTTCTTACCTTTCATTAACTCTGCTGGCCCTGGTTTTCAGTCCTACATTCTTGACTTCCCACTGCCCTTATGTGAGGCTGACTTTGCCAGAAAATTCCTCCTACTGTTAAATGAGTAATTCGGTTTAAGTCAGCCAACAGGAGAGAGTGTTGCTATTACTCTTAATAGCACATATTTTGTCTGCCAGCTTCTGTTCCTTCTTATTTTAGTAGTGACTTCCATTAGGGGAGTCCGTTGTGTGTGGGTGTGGTAGGGTTATTTGACAAAGCCACCTGCCTTCCTCAGGCAGGGGTGAGTCTCACCATTCGACCAAGGCTGCCCACGAGTTCTTTTCCAGGACTCCTAATTCTGAGTGGGGTGAGGCACAGACACAGAAACTAAACAGAACAAAGGCATTTGGAGCACATTCACTGCCATGGTGGTGGAGCCCTGAAATACTGCCACTTAATTCGTGCTCATGAGACATCTGAGGCTTTCCCGGTTTCTGGTATTTTTAGGGCCTAGTTTTCCAACCTCCTTTTTAACTTTGTGAGTTTTCCTAAACTCTTCCAATAAATACATTTTGTGTACCTTAGCCAGAGTCAGTTTTGCTAGCTTGAGGGGAAAAAAAAACCCCACTAATCCACTCTTCCAAGAAAAGTACAAGAAAGAATATTAAAGGCTTCAAGAAGGAAATACAAGGTCCTCCGTTGATGGGAACTGGATTGGCAGCAAGGTAAGGAGGCTAAGCTTTCCTCACAGACATAGCTGATTGCCTGGTGCTTTGGGACATTTACACCATTACATATTGCAGGCTTGGAAGAACAACCAGTGAAGACTTCAATGGCTCAGCTATCCCAAGTTCTACATGACTGTCTCCTGGATCTATTTTTCTAGTTTCCTTCACACCGTTTCCAATCTCTTTGTGTGTCTGCTAAACATGCCTTGCCTTGCCCCTCCTAGACTTCCATGTTCTGGGCCAAGGCAAGTTTCAGCTACTGTTCTCTCTCCCATTCCTCACCCAGGAACTCCACACCACTTTCAAGGTACCCCTATTTCTCCGGGTGTATCCCTAACCTCTCCATTAATAGTGAAATGGAAGAGAAAGTCTGCTATTCTCTTCCAACTTTATTACATCCGCAAGAAATAAAGGATATTTTTAACAAATTCTGTATGACAGGAGAAAATTGTGATCACTTTACAATGGCTGTCTCCATACCCCTGAGAAAGAGACCTTACGTTATAAACCTGGCTTCTGTTCTCCCTTTGTATACCATGCCCCTCACTCTCAGTAGAATCTTCAGGCAAATTTATAATTCTTTATAATAGGGTACTCTTTCACAGTGAACAAGACAGATTCAGCATCACCATGGGATAAGGACACAGTGGGTATAACATTTTAATATGTTGACGAGATCATGGGGTCAAGAATAAAACACAAACTCTACACAGGCTTATGTGGTTGGAGTTATGTAGACTCCTGCAGTATGCACAAACTAATGTTCTCAAAAAAAAAGATGCTAAAATGAATGAAATGATCTTATGACTCAGTATTGCAAAACCATGTTATGCTCACATCATTTTCAAAATATTTGCCAAAGGCCAAGGGAGAAAACCATGTCAGGATGGGGTCAAAGTAAAAAAAAAATAATAATAATAAATAAAAAAAAATTACTGTAATATTTGTGTTGCTAAATGTCCTAATGTTTTATTTTTGGAAAACTGATAGCTGGGCCTAGAGGAAGGAACACAGAGGGGGGCATGCTCCTTTGTACATCTTCTTTCAGAAGTGAGATGCTCTCTCTCCCTCTCCAAACAAAGTGTATGACTAGTCACGCAGACATTTCTGGAATGGACGTGTCCAGGAATGCTCAGAAGGAGAGCAAAGAAGGTGGTGATAATATGGATATCTTACTTGGACATGAATTTATAATGCCAATTTCCTCCTTGACTAGGAAGTGCCTCCACCCCTCAGGAGGCTTTTTAAAGTAATAGGTTCAAAGAGACACCCTACCTGACTTGGCAGAAATCCTACCCTGTGTGCCAGGGGCAGATCCACGTGCAGGCAGCTGACCTGTAAACTGAGAAAGGAAGCCTGTCTCTGTGAAGTGTTCTCTTCTCTAAACCTACAAGCTGAGCAGCTCCTACCTCCTCGTCTCCTGTGCTGCCCTACAGGCTTACTTCACTGCTATTAGCACTGTTTATAATATATTGGAATTGTTTGTTGATGCATTTTTCTTTCCTGCTAAGCTGTGAGAATTTCTTAAACCCAAACTGTGGCATCTTTAACTTTCTATCCTAAGCACCTAGCAAGGATGGGCCTAATATAAGATGATTAATAAACATAAATAAACATAACAATAAACAATATTTAAAAATAACTTTCTAACCTCTGACCTTATATTATTCTTACTTTCCTGTACTGTCTCATATTGCTGTTTTTATTCCCTTGTGTACAAATTCTTCAGAAAGTCTGTGTCCACTGTGAAAATGTGAAGTTTTAAATTTTAGGTAAAATAGGCAACTTTCAAAGAGATGGAAACCAAATTCCTCCCAGTGTGATTATTTCAGATTCTGTAAAAAAATGAAAAAAAGACTGCCGTAGAATTGAAGTTGATATCCACTGTGAGAAGAAATTTCAATCTTATTTCTAGGAATGTTACAGATTATTTCTCTCATAACAACATGAAGGACAGACCAACACAGATAGGAACTAACTCTCCCGGCTTGCCCCGCCTAGGCCCTGGATGCCCATAGCACATCTGTCCTTCTCTGCTTCTGGAATTTTCCACAGGCTATCACTACAGCACACAGTCAGGTGTAAGTCAATGACCACCCACCTGGAACGATTTTTTCTGCTTAATTCGGCAGAGATAAGATCACAATTCTTAACAATAAACTCACATTAGAAACTAAGGGTAGATGAACAAAACAGAAATGAGCAAATTTACAGAGAGTAGCTCCTGGAAGTCTTCTTTTTTATGGTTTAAGCAACATTGGATCACTGTGTGCCTAGATCTTACTCCATTCCTTTTCTAAGCTTCTGGGGTTTTCCTTCCATATTCCCCGGGGACATATGCTAGGATCTCCTGCTAGTGGGGCAACAGAGCTACTGTTATTTGACATAGGAATTAATGGTAGCAAAAGCACTTTCCGAATGAGCAAGAACCTCTGAAAAATCACTTCTCCATAAAAGCAGTGAGGACTCTGCCAAAAAGTATCAAAATTTTTCAGAACAAGTTTTTTGAAAACTTTTTCAGAACTCTGGAAATTAACCAAAGATTTGCAACAATGTAAGGAGCATTTATTCAAGAAAAATGACTGAGTATCAGTAAGAACAGCGAACATTTTGGTATTTTAATGTGCTCTATGCCCATCCCTCTATCCCCAGCTCTGCAGTAATCTTGGAAACCAACACCCTCACAACTAATATATCTGTGAAAATCAGCAGATTAGAAGCCACTGGAGGGGGTGGAATGGGTTTGGAGTTCAGACGGCATTGGCTTGACCCTGCGAGGCTGGCATTCTTCTCATAGGAATCCGACTTCAGGAACTCATTCAGTCCTCGCTTTTTGGTCTGCTCCCGTCTTGGTGCCCCTCCTATGCCAATGACAATTACACATTACCCAGGGCTTGAGGCGGAGTCAAAAAAGAAGTCAGTTAGTTAAATAGAAGCCAAAAGAAGAAGAATCAGGCCCATGTACGTTGGTGAAAAAAAAGCAAGACTGGAAAAGGCTTTTGAAGGACTGCAGGGAAATCTTAGGAAGAAATGGATGCTTGGATGATTTGAATTTAAAACATATTTTTCTCCTCTTCTCTTATCCCCTTAATGTTTTAATGGGCAACATAAAGACTTTTGGTAATACTTCTCATTTTTTGCTACAAAATTGTGAGTGTGCCTATGGTTGTGTGAGGTCAAAATGACTCTATTTTTAAGTGTCAATTATCCTTAGCCATAAAGATTCAAACACCAAATACATCCAGGGATATGGACTACAACAAAGATTTGGATTCACAAGAGTAAGAAAATTAAGCCTCTGGGGAAAATTAGCCTACTGAGCCACTGTTTTATCCCACTTTGCCTTATGAAAATATTTTTCATCTCTGTTAAGCACCAAGCTGCTGTTTAGAATGCTTAAATAATTTCAAATGGTTAACTGGTTAATATTGAGACATCAGTGCTTCAATAGATCCTTCTTAGTTTCTAAAACAAGTTTCTCTTTCACAGAAATACTTTATGCCTATTTGTCTGGGAAAGTTTTTCTATTCCTAGGGAATGACTAGAACAAAACTTTTTGAGCCACTACAAAATAACTTCTACGTTTTAATCTAAAAAAAATATTTCCATGTGCTTGAACATTATTTAACCACTATAAATTCTCAGCATTCTAAACTTGGCTGGACACAATTAATAACTTCCTTTTGATTCTTCAGAGTCATTACCTGCCTTCCTGGTCTTTCTCAAACTAAGCAAAACTTAACGTGTTCTTTCCCCTAACTAGAGGGAGATTGTATGGAGTGGTTAGTGGGGAGATGATGGAAATATACAGAGATGGATTGGTTCATGGTACAACATTTAAATATGTAAGTTCTAAAGGCACGGATCATTAAACCTGCTGCAAGTAATGGACATCTTTAGCAAAGGGAATGGAGAATTTATAATGTATCCATACCTTGGAGACCAGGTTAAGATCTTTCTTTTAGGTCTCTTAATTGAAGAAATAAATATAGCCTCAAATTTGAAACATTATTGGTTGCATTCTAGCCCAATACTTCTGTTTAGCTACAGAAGAATACTTCTGTTTAGCTGGTTATGTGGCAGCATATAGAAGTTACCTTTTCTTATTATAAAATGTACATTGTGTTCACTAAAAATTTAGTTCAAGTTTGTTATGTTGATATGCGTGCCACATGTTCATGATGAAATCCTATGGCTAACTTGAACTCTGTGTTTTATTAACAAAATGTCAAGAGCCCAAGGCAACCTCGGTTTGGTAGCAGCTGCAATTCAGCCTTTGCTCTTTTCCCAGGGGCTTTGACACACCCACAATGCACACATACCCACAAAGGAGGTGGAAGTTGTTTTTGTACCCATGCTATGGTTTTTTTAGGGTCAACAATTCAAGGACGTGGGGTTTGGTAGCACACCGAATAGAGATCTTCCTGGAGTTTTATGGTAAGGGCTTGGTGGGAGAATTTGATGCTATTTTGTTCGTTAGTCAATGACCAAATCCTAGCTTCTAGGTGAAGAAAATCTGCTTCCACAAAACAAGTGAGCACATATTTAGGAATGACTAACACCAGCAAAAACTAGTTAAAATACTTATCTTGTGTGTATAAAGAATGCCCTCTATAACAGTCCAAAGATTATAAATTCAAAGTTTTAGTAGCCATGGTAAAACACTAGCGCAACGGGGGGTGGGGTGGGGGGGGAGCAGGAAGTAGAATAGGGATGCCTTGCTCGTTAAAGCCTGGTAGGCTGGAGTTGGTGCCCTTTTCCTCTATTGCATCTCTTCATGCTAATATTCTTGCTCTGGTTTCTGGGGGAGGTTTCAGCTCATGGGTTTCTATTTCAGTAAGTTATGATTCTCTGTATTCGCTCATTGGTTGCTCCAATTTTGGGGCCGGTGGATTGTCCTGTGAACTTATTCTTTTACAGACCTAAAAGGAGTTGTTGCTTTTTCAGTTTGTTGAGCCTTTTACTCATTAGAGTGGAGTGGTGACTTCCAAGCTTCTTATGTTGTGGACAGGAAACCATTCCTGTCCATTCCAATAGGAAAAGGGACTTTTTGCAGAACTATGAACTGTGAGTTCAATGCTCCATTAACATGAGAAAGTTTAGTTTGATTGGTAGAGTCACATCTGTGAAGAATCTGAAAGATGGGTGTCTTCGAGCAAGGTGGTCTGTACAGGAATCTGCCCCAGGCTCCTGGGTACCCCGTGCCCTCCTTAAGTGTGACTAGTCTTGCTGGCATTGCAAAGAGGTAGAAATGCAAAGTGGGACAGAAACAGGAAACGGGTTCCCAGACCTACCACTGGGACTGTGTTGTATTGGGCATGAGCTAAAAGGGGCTTGGAGAGGAAAAATAAAGACAGGTGAGTCTGAGAAGGACTATTAATTAATATTTTCTCTCTGGGAATGGATTGTACTTCTCTCTGTACCTATCGCAAAATTTCAGGATACAATAGAGGGGCACAAAATGAAGTGCCCCTGAAGTGGTTTTCAAATGTGAACATCCTTGGGATTCCATCACTACTATTTTTTGTTATAAAATCAAATTTCAAAAGAAGAAAATCTATTTAAAAACCTTATATCCTGCTATATTAAACTGTAAACAATTGTACTATGGATGCATTTCTCCAATTTACTCCTACTTTGCAGGAAATTTTGTTAAAGTTTCCAGCAGAGGAGAATATCATGAACTTGGCTCAAACCCCATGACTTGGGGTGTAGCCCAGAAACAGCTGCTCGGGTAGTTTTCCCCTCCCTGCTGCTTTTTCCTCATTCACAGTCCTGGGGTTTTGCTAAATGCCGCCCATAGAACA